>NC_140608.1:35448056-35774466 GCF_057381915.1 Diplotaxodon limnothrissa | reverse complement strand
CCTGTTTGCCCAGCACGGAGACCTTGAGTTCTATAAGATAAAGCCATAAACATGTTTGTTTGAGTCCTTCTATCAAAAGTTACAGCTATTTCTATGAAGTTGTACAAAAACGCTTTCTTTCGCCAAGACAGTGCGTTTCTCACTGTTACATGCATTTGAATGGGGAACTCGACCGAAACAAAGTATAGGTTTTCATTATGTGAATAACTTGGAAATCTTAGCTCAAACAGCTGCAAAACCTGTTTTCCCAGCACGGAGACCTTGAGTTCTATAAGATAAAGCCATAAACATGTGTATCCGAGTCTTCTATCAAAAGTTACAGCTATTCATATGAAGTTGTACAAAAACGCTTTCTTTCGCCAAGACAGTGCGTTTCTCACTGTTACATGCATTTTGAATGGGGAACTCGACCGAAACAAAGTATAGGTTTTCATTATGTGAATAACTTGGAAATCTTAGCTCAAACAGCTGCAAAACCTGTTTGCCCAGCACGGAGACCTTGAGTTCTATAAGATAAAGCCATAAACATGTGTATCCGAGTCTTCTATCAAAAGTTACAGCTATTTCTATGAAGTTGTACAAAAAACGCTTTCTTTCGCCAAGACAGTGCGTTTCTCACTGTTACATGCATTTTGAATGGGGAACTCGACCGAAACAAAGTATAAGTTTCATTATGTGAATAACTTGGAAATCTTAGCTCAAACAGCTGCAAAACCTGTTTGCCCAGCACGGAGACCTTGAGTTCTATAAGATAAAGCCATAAACATGTTTGTTTGAGTCTTCTATCAAAAGTTACAGCTATTTCTATGAAGTTGTACAAAAACGCTTTCTTTCGCCAAGACAGTGCGTTTCTCACTGTTACATGCATTTGAATGGGGAACTCGACCGAAACAAAGTATAGGTTTTCATTATGTGAATAACTTGGAAATCTTAGCTCAAACAGCTGCAAAACCTGTTTGCCCAGCACGGAGACCTTGAGTTCTATAAGATAAAGCCATAAACATGTGTATCCGAGTCTTCTATCAAAAGTTACAGCTATTCATATGAAGTTGTACAAAAACGCTTTCTTTCGCCAAGACAGTGCGTTTCTCACTGTTACATGCATTTGAATGGGGAACTCGACCGAAACAAAGTATAGGTTTTCATTATGTGAATAACTTGGAAATCTTAGCTCAAACAGCTGCAAAACCTGTTTGCCCAGCACGGAGACCTTGAGTTCTATAAGATAAAGCCATAAACATGTGTATCCGAGTCTTCTATCAAAAGTTACAGCTATTTCTATGAAGTTGTACAAAAACGCTTTCTTTCGCAAGACAGTGCGTTTCTCACTGTTACATGCATTTGAATGGGGAACTCGACCGAAACAAAGTATAGGTTTTCATTATGTGAATAACTTGGAAATCTTAGCTCAAACAGCTGCAAAACCTGTTTGCCCAGCACGGAGACCTTGAGTTCTATAAGATAAAGCCATAAACATGTTTGTTTGAGTCTTCTATCAAAAGTTACAGCTATTTCTATGAAGTTGTACAAAAACGCTTTCTTTCGCCAAGACAGTGCGTTTCTCACTGTTACATGCATTTGAATGGGGAACTCGACCGAAACAAAGTATAGGTTTTCATTATGTGAATAACTTGGAAATCTTAGCTCAAACAGCTGCCAAAACCTGTTTTCCCAGCACGGAGACCTTGAGTTCTATAAGATAAAGCCATAAACATGTGTATCCGAGTCTTCTATCAAAAGTTACAGCTATTCATATGAAGTTGTACAAAAACGCTTTCTTTCGCCAAGACAGTGCGTTTCTCACTGTTACATGCATTTGAATGGGGAACTCGACCGAAACAAAGTATAGGTTTTCATTATGTGAATAACTTGGAAATCTTAGCTCAAACAGCTGCAAAACCTGTTTGCCCAGCACGGGAACCTTGAGTTCTATAAGATAAAGCCATAAACATGGTATCCGAGTCTTCTATCAAAAGTTACAGCTATTCATATGAAGTTGTACAAAAACGCTTTCTTTCGCCAAGACAGTGCGTTTCTCACTGTTACATGCATTTGAATGGGGAACTCGACCGAAACAAAGTATAGGTTTTCATTATGTGAATAACTTGGAAATCTTAGCTCAAACAGCTGCAAAACCTGTTTGCCCAGCACGGAGACCTTGAGTTCTATAAGATAAAGCCATAAACATGTTTGTTTGAGTCTTCTATCAAAAGTTTACAGCTATTTCTATGAAGTTGTACAAAAACGCTTTCTTTCGCCAAGACAGTGCGTTTCTCACTGTTACATGCATTTTGAATGGGGAACTCGACCGAAACAAAGTATAGGTTTTCATTATGTGAATAACTTGGAAATCTTAGCTCAAACAGCTGCAAAACCTGTTTGCCCAGCACGGAGACCTTGAGTTCTATAAGATAAAGCCATAAACATGTGTATCCGAGTCTTCTATCAAAAGTTACAGCTATTTCTATGAAGTTGTACAAAAACGCTTTCTTTCGCCAAGACAGTGCGTTTCTCACTGTTACATGCATTTGAATGGGGAACTCGACCGAAACAAAGTATAGGTTTTCATTATGTGAATAACTTGGAAATCTTAGCTCAAACAGCTGCAAAACCTGTTTGCCCAGCACGGAGACCTTGAGTTCTATAAGATAAAGCCATAAACATGTTTGTTTGAGTCTTCTATCAAAGTTACAGCTATTTCTATGAAGTTGTACAAAAACGCTTTCTTTCGCCAAGACAGTGCGTTTCTCACTGTTACATGCATTTGAATGGGGAACTCGACCGAAACAAAGTATAGGTTTTCATTATGTGAATAACTTGGAAATCTTAGCTCAAACAGCTGCAAAACCTGTTTTCCCAGCACGGAGACCTTGAGTTCTATAAGATAAAGCCATAAACATGTGTATCCGAGTCTTCTATCAAAAGTTACAGCTATTCATATGAAGTTGTACAAAAACGCTTTCTTTCGCCAAGACAGTGCGTTTCTCACTGTTACATGCATTTTGAATGGGGAACTCGACCGAAACAAAGTATAGGTTTTCATTATGTGAATAACTTGGAAATCTTAGCTCAAACAGCTGCAAAACCTGTTTTCCCAGCACGGGAGACCTTGAGTTCTATAAGATAAAGCCATAAACATGTGTATCCGAGTCTTCTATCAAAAGTTACAGCTATTTCTATGAAGTTGTACAAAAACGCTTTCTTTCGCCAAGACAGTGCGTTTCTCACTGTTTACATGCATTTGAATGGGGAACTCGACCGAAACAAAGTATAAGTTTTCATTATGTGAATAACTTGGAAATCTTAGCTCAAACAGCTGCAAAACCTGTTTTCCCAGCACGGAGACCTTGAGTTCTATAAGATAAAGCCATAAACATGTTTGTTTGAGTCTTCTATCAAAAGTTACAGCTATTTCTATGAAGTTGTACAAAACGCTTTCTTTCGCCAAGACAGTGCGTTTCTCACTGTTACATGCATTTGAATGGGGAACTCGACCGAAACAAAGTATAGGTTTTCATTATGTGAATAACTTGGAAATCTTAGCTCAAACAGCTGCAAAACCTGTTTGCCCAGCACGGAGACCTTGAGTTCTATAAGATAAAGCCATAAACATGTTTGTTTGAGTCTTCTATCAAAAGTTACAGCTATTTCTATGAAGTTGTACAAAAACGCTTTCTTTCGCCAAGACAGTGCGTTTCTCACTGTTACATGCATTTGAATGGGGAACTCGACCGAAACAAAGTATAGGTTTTCATTATGTGAATAACTTGGAAATCTTAGCTCAAACAGCTGCAAAACCTGTTTGCCCAGCACGGAGACCTTGAGTTCTATAAGATAAAGCCATAAACATGTGTATCCGAGTCTTCTATCAAAAGTTACAGCTATTCATATGAAGTTGTACAAAAACGCTTTCTTTCGCCAAGACAGTGCGTTTCTCACTGTTACATGCATTTGAATGGGGAACTCGACCGAAACAAAGTATAGGTTTTCATTATGTGAATAACTTGGAAATCTTAGCTCAAACAGCTGCAAAACCTGTTTGCCCAGCACGGAGACCTTGAGTTCTATAAGATAAAGCCATAAACATGTGTATCCGAGTCTTCTATCAAAAGTTACAGCTATTTCTATGAAGTTGTACAAAAACGCTTTCTTTCGCCAAGACAGTGCGTTTCTCACTGTTACATGCATTTGAATGGGGAACTCGACCGAAACAAAGTATAGGTTTTCATTATGTGAATAACTTGGAAATCTTAGCTCAAACAGCTGCAAAACCTGTTTGCCCAGCACGGAGACCTTGAGTTCTATA
This sequence comes from Diplotaxodon limnothrissa, assembly GCF_057381915.1. NCBI lineage: Eukaryota > Metazoa > Chordata > Actinopteri > Cichliformes > Cichlidae > Diplotaxodon > Diplotaxodon limnothrissa. The sequence continues at coordinate 35,770,160 of NC_140608.1, read as the reverse complement.
AGATAAAGCCATAAACATGTTTGTTTGAGTCTTCTATCAAAAGTTACAGCTATTTCTATGAAGTTGTACAAAAACGCTTTCTTTCGCCAAGACAGTGCGTTTCTCACTGTTACATGCATTTGAATGGGGAACTCGACCGAAACAAAGTATAGGTTTTTCATTATGTGAATAACTTGGAAATCTTAGCTCAAACAGCTGCAAAACCTGTTTGCCCAGCACGGAGACCTTGAGTTCTATAAGATAAAGCCATAAACATGTTTGTTTGAGTCTTCTATCAAAAGTTACAGCTATTTCTATGAAGTTGTACAAAAACGCTTTCTTTCGCCAAGACAGTGCGTTTCTCACTGTTACATGCATTTGAATGGGGAACTCGACCGAAACAAAGTATAGGTTTTCATTATGTGAATAACTTGGAAATCTTAGCTCAAACAGCTGCAAAACCTGTTTTCCCAGCACGGAGACCTTGAGTTCTATAAGATAAAGCCATAAACATGTGTATCCGAGTCTTCTATCAAAAGTTACAGCTATTCATATGAAGTTGTACAAAAACGCTTTCTTTCGCCAAGACAGTGCGTTTCTCACTGTTACATGCATTTTGAATGGGGAACTCGACCGAAACAAAGTATAGGTTTTCATTATGTGAATAACTTGGAAATCTTAGCTCAAACAGCTGCAAAACCTGTTTTCCCAGCACGGAGACCTTGAGTTCTATAAGATAAAGCCATAAACATGTTTGTTTGAGTCTTCTATCAAAAGTTACAGCTATTTCTATGAAGTTGTACAAAAACGCTTTCTTTCGCCAAGACAGTGCGTTTCTCACTGTTACATGCATTTGAATGGGGAACTCGACCGAAACAAAGTATAGGTTTTCATTATGTGAATAACTTGGAAATCTTAGCTCAAACAGCTGCAAAACCTGTTTTCCCAGCACGGAGACCTTGAGTTCTATAAGATAAAGCCATAAACATGTGTATCCGAGTCTTCTATCAAAAGTTACAGCTATTTCTATGAAGTTGTACAAAAACGCTTTCTTTCGCCAAGACAGTGCGTTTCTCACTGTTACATGCATTTGAATGGGGAACTCGACCGAAACAAAGTATAAGTTTTCATTATGTGAATAACTTGGAAATCTTAGCTCAAACAGCTGCAAAACCTGTTTTCCCAGCACGGAGACCTTGAGTTCTATAAGATAAAGCCATAAACATGTTTGTTTGAGTCTTCTATCAAAAGTTACAGCTATTTCTATGAAGTTGTACAAAAACGCTTTCTTTCGCCAAGACAGTGCGTTTCTCACTGTTACATGCATTTGAATGGGGAACTCGACCGAAACAAAGTATAGGTTTTCATTATGTGAATAACTTGGAAATCTTAGCTCAAACAGCTGCAAAACCTGTTTGCCCAGCACGGAGACCTTGAGTTCTATAAGATAAAGCCATAAACATGTGTATCCGAGTCTTCTATCAAAAGTTACAGCTATTTCTATGAAGTTGTACAAAAACGCTTTCTTTCGCCAAGACAGTGCGTTTCTCACTGTTACATGCATTTGAATGGGGAACTCGACCGAAACAAAGTATAAGTTTTCATTATGTGAATAACTTGGAAATCTTAGCTCAAACAGCTGCAAAACCTGTTTGCCCAGCACGGAGACCTTGAGTTCTATAAGATAAAGCCATAAACATGTGTATCCGAGTCTTCTATCAAAAGTTACAGCTATTTCTATGAAGTTGTACAAAAACGCTTTCTTTCGCCAAGACAGTGCGTTTCTCACTGTTACATGCATTTGAATGGGGAACTCGACCGAAACAAAGTATAAGTTTTCATTATGTGAATAACTTGGAAATCTTAGCTCAAACAGCTGCAAAACCTGTTTTCCCAGCACGGAGACCTTGAGTTCTATAAGATAAAGCCATAAACATGTTTGTTTGAGTCTTCTATCAAAAGTTACAGCTATTTCTATGAAGTTGTACAAAAACGCTTTCTTTCGCCAAGACAGTGCGTTTCTCACTGTTACATGCATTTTGAATGGGGAACTCGACCGAAACAAAGTATAGGTTTTCATTATGTGAATAACTTGGAAATCTTAGCTCAAACAGCTGCAAAACCTGTTTGCCCAGCACGGAGACCTTGAGTTCTATAAGATAAAGCCATAAACATGTGTATCCGAGTCTTCTATCAAAAGTTACAGCTATTTCTATGAAGTTGTACAAAAACGCTTTCTTTCGCCAAGACAGTGCGTTTCTCACTGTTACATGCATTTGAATGGGGAACTCGACCGAAACAAAGTATAGGTTTTCATTATGTGAATAACTTGGAAATCTTAGCTCAAACAGCTGCAAAACCTGTTTGCCCAGCACGGAGACCTTGAGTTCTATAAGATAAAGCCATAAACATGTTTGTTTGAGTCTTCTATCAAAAGTTACAGCTATTTCTATGAAGTTGTACAAAAACGCTTTCTTTCGCCAAGACAGTGCGTTTCTCACTGTTACATGCATTTGAATGGGGAACTCGACCGAAACAAAGTATAGGTTTTCATTATGTGAATAACTTGGAAATCTTAGCTCAAACAGCTGCAAAACCTGTTTTCCCAGCACGGAGACCTTGAGTTCTATAAGATAAAGCCATAAACATGTGTATCCGAGTCTTCTATCAAAAGTTACAGCTATTCATATGAAGTTGTACAAAAACGCTTTCTTTCGCCAAGACAGTGCGTTTCTCACTGTTACATGCATTTGAATGGGGAACTCGACCGAAACAAAGTATAGGTTTTCATTATGTGAATAACTTGGAAATCTTAGCTCAAACAGCTGCAAAACCTGTTTGCCCAGCACGGGAACCTTGAGTTCTATAAGATAAAGCCATAAACATGTGTATCCGAGTCTTCTATCAAAAGTTACAGCTATTCATATGAAGTTGTACAAAAACGCTTTCTTTCGCCAAGACAGTGCGTTTCTCACTGTTACATGCATTTGAATGGGGAACTCGACCGAAACAAAGTATAGGTTTTCATTATGTGAATAACTTGGAAATCTTAGCTCAAACAGCTGCAAAACCTGTTTGCCCAGCACGGGAACCTTGAGTTCTATAAGATAAAGCCATAAACATGTGTATCCGAGTCTTCTATCAAAAGTTACAGCTATTCATATGAAGTTGTACAAAAACGCTTTCTTTCGCCAAGACAGTGCGTTTCTCACTGTTACATGCATTTGAATGGGGAACTCGACCGAAACAAAGTATAGGTTTTCATTATGTGAATAACTTGGAAATCTTAGCTCAAACAGCTGCAAAACCTGTTTGCCCAGCACGGAGACCTTGAGTTCTATAAGATAAAGCCATAAACATGTTTGTTTGAGTCTTCTATCAAAAGTTACAGCTATTTCTATGAAGTTGTACAAAAACGCTTTCTTTCGCCAAGACAGTGCGTTTCTCACTGTTACATGCATTTTGAATGGGGAACTCGACCGAAACAAAGTATAGGTTTTCATTATGTGAATAACTTGGAAATCTTAGCTCAAACAGCTGCAAAACCTGTTTGCCCAGCACGGAGACCTTGAGTTCTATAAGATAAAGCCATAAACATGTGTATCCGAGTCTTCTATCAAAAGTTACAGCTATTTCTATGAAGTTGTACAAAAACGCTTTCTTTCGCCAAGACAGTGCGTTTCTCACTGTTACATGCATTTGAATGGGGAACTCGACCGAAACAAAGTATAGGTTTTCATTATGTGAATAACTTGGAAATCTTAGCTCAAACAGCTGCAAAACCTGTTTGCCCAGCACGGAGACCTTGAGTTCTATAAGATAAAGCCATAAACATGTTTGTTTGAGTCTTCTATCAAAAGTTACAGCTATTTCTATGAAGTTGTACAAAAACGCTTTCTTTCGCCAAGACAGTGCGTTTCTCACTGTTACATGCATTTGAATGGGGAACTCGACCGAAACAAAGTATAGGTTTTCATTATGTGAATAACTTGGAAATCTTAGCTCAAACAGCTGCAAAACCTGTTTTCCCAGCACGGAGACCTTGAGTTCTATAAGATAAAGCCATAAACATGTGTATCCGAGTCTTCTATCAAAAGTTACAGCTATTTCTATGAAGTTGTACAAAAACGCTTTCTTTCGCCAAGACAGTGCGTTTCTCACTGTTACATGCATTTGAATGGGGAACTCGACCGAAACAAAGTATAGGTTTTCATTATGTGAATAACTTGGAAATCTTAGCTCAAACAGCTGCAAAACCTGTTTGCCCAGCACGGAGACCTTGAGTTCTATAAGATAAAGCCATAAACATGTTTGTTTGAGTCTTCTATCAAAAGTTACAGCTATTTCTATGAAGTTGTACAAAAACGCTTTCTTTCGCCAAGACAGTGCGTTTCTCACTGTTACATGCATTTGAATGGGGAACTCGACCGAAACAAAGTATAGGTTTTCATTATGTGAATAACTTGGAAATCTTAGCTCAAACAGCTGCAAAACCTGTTTTCCCAGCACGGAGACCTTGAGTTCTATAAGATAAAGCCATAAACATGTTTGTTTGAGTCTTCTATCAAAAGTTACAGCTATTTCTATGAAGTTGTACAAAAACGCTTTCTTTCGCCAAGACAGTGCGTTTCTCACTGTTACATGCATTTGAATGGGGAACTCGACCGAAACAAAGTATAGGTTTTCATTATGTGAATAACTTGGAAATCTTAGCTCAAACAGCTGCAAAACCTGTTTTCCCAGCACGGAGACCTTGAGTTCTATAAGATAAAGCCATAAACATGTGTATCCGAGTCTTCTATCAAAAGTTACAGCTATTTCTATGAAGTTGTACAAAAACGCTTTCTTTCGCCAAGACAGTGCGTTTCTCACTGTTACATGCATTTGAATGGGGAACTCGACCGAAACAAAGTATAAGTTTTCATTATGTGAATAACTTGGAAATCTTAGCTCAAACAGCTGCAAAACCTGTTTTCCCAGCACGGAGACCTTGAGTTCTATAAGATAAAGCCATAAACATGTTTGTTTGAGTCTTCTATCAAAAGTTACAGCTATTTCTATGAAGTTGTACAAAAACGCTTTCTTTCGCCAAGACAGTGCGTTTCTCACTGTTACATGCATTTGAATGGGGAACTCGACCGAAACAAAGTATAGGTTTTCATTATGTGAATAACTTGGAAATCTTAGCTCAAACAGCTGCAAAACCTGTTTGCCCAGCACGGAGACCTTGAGTTCTATAAGATAAAGCCATAAACATGTGTATCCGAGTCTTCTATCAAAAGTTACAGCTATTTCTATGAAGTTGTACAAAAACGCTTTCTTTCGCCAAGACAGTGCGTTTCTCACTGTTACATGCATTTGAATGGGGAACTCGACCGAAACAAAGTATAAGTTTTCATTATGTGAATAACTTGGAAATCTTAGCTCAAACAGCTGCAAAACCTGTTTGCCCAGCACGGAGACCTTGAGTTCTATAAGATAAAGCCATAAACATGTGTATCCGAGTCTTCTATCAAAAGTTACAGCTATTTCTATGAAGTTGTACAAAAACGCTTTCTTTCGCCAAGACAGTGCGTTTCTCACTGTTACATGCATTTGAATGGGGAACTCGACCGAAACAAAGTATAAGTTTTCATTATGTGAATAACTTGGAAATCTTAGCTCAAACAGCTGCAAAACCTGTTTTCCCAGCACGGAGACCTTGAGTTCTATAAGATAAAGCCATAAACATGTTTGTTTGAGTCTTCTATCAAAAGTTACAGCTATTTCTATGAAGTTGTACAAAAACGCTTTCTTTCGCCAAGACAGTGCGTTTCTCACTGTTACATGCATTTTGAATGGGGAACTCGACCGAAACAAAGTATAGGTTTTCATTATGTGAATAACTTGGAAATCTTAGCTCAAACAGCTGCAAAACCTGTTTGCCCAGCACGGAGACCTTGAGTTCTATAAGATAAAGCCATAAACATGTGTATCCGAGTCTTCTATCAAAAGTTACAGCTATTTCTATGAAGTTGTACAAAAACGCTTTCTTTCGCCAAGACAGTGCGTTTCTCACTGTTACATGCATTTGAATGGGGAACTCGACCGAAACAAAGTATAGGTTTTCATTATGTGAATAACTTGGAAATCTTAGCTCAAACAGCTGCAAAACCTGTTTGCCCAGCACGGAGACCTTGAGTTCTATAAGATAAAGCCATAAACATGTTTGTTTGAGTCTTCTATCAAAAGTTACAGCTATTTCTATGAAGTTGTACAAAAACGCTTTCTTTCGCCAAGACAGTGCGTTTCTCACTGTTACATGCATTTGAATGGGGAACTCGACCGAAACAAAGTATAGGTTTTCATTATGTGAATAACTTGGAAATCTTAGCTCAAACAGCTGCAAAACCTGTTTTCCCAGCACGGAGACCTTGAGTTCTATAAGATAAAGCCATAAACATGTGTATCCGAGTCTTCTATCAAAAGTTACAGCTATTCATATGAAGTTGTACAAAAACGCTTTCTTTCGCCAAGACAGTGCGTTTCTCACTGTTACATGCATTTGAATGGGGAACTCGACCGAAACAAAGTATAGGTTTTCATTATGTGAATAACTTGGAAATCTTAGCTCAAACAGCTGCAAAACCTGTTTGCCCAGCACGGGAACCTTGAGTTCTATAAGATAAAGCCATAAACATGTGTATCCGAGTCTTCTATCAAAAGTTACAGCTATTCATATGAAGTTGTACAAAAACGCTTTCTTTCGCCAAGACAGTGCGTTTCTCACTGTTACATGCATTTGAATGGGGAACTCGACCGAAACAAAGTATAGGTTTTCATTATGTGAATAACTTGGAAATCTTAGCTCAAACAGCTGCAAAACCTGTTTGCCCAGCACGGGAACCTTGAGTTCTATAAGATAAAGCCATAAACATGTGTATCCGAGTCTTCTATCAAAAGTTACAGCTATTCATATGAAGTTGTACAAAAACGCTTTCTTTCGCCAAGACAGTGCGTTTCTCACTGTTACATGCATTTGAATGGGGAACTCGACCGAAACAAAGTATAGGTTTTCATTATGTGAATAACTTGGAAATCTTAGCTCAAACAGCTGCAAAACCTGTTTGCCCAGCACGGAGACCTTGAGTTCTATAAGATAAAGCCATAAACATGTTTGTTTGAGTCTTCTATCAAAAGTTACAGCTATTTCTATGAAGTTGTACAAAAACGCTTTCTTTCGCCAAGACAGTGCGTTTCTCACTGTTACATGCATTTTGAATGGGGAACTCGACCGAAACAAAGTATAGGTTTTCATTATGTGAATAACTTGGAAATCTTAGCTCAAACAGCTGCAAAACCTGTTTGCCCAGCACGGAGACCTTGAGTTCTATAAGATAAAGCCATAAACATGTGTATCCGAGTCTTCTATCAAAAGTTACAGCTATTTCTATGAAGTTGTACAAAAACGCTTTCTTTCGCCAAGACAGTGCGTTTCTCACTGTTACATGCATTTGAATGGGGAACTCGACCGAAACAAAGTATAGGTTTTCATTATGTGAATAACTTGGAAATCTTAGCTCAAACAGCTGCAAAACCTGTTTGCCCAGCACGGAGACCTTGAGTTCTATAAGATAAAGCCATAAACATGTTTGTTTGAGTCTTCTATCAAAAGTTACAGCTATTTCTATGAAGTTGTACAAAAACGCTTTCTTTCGCCAAGACAGTGCGTTTCTCACTGTTACATGCATTTGAATGGGGAACTCGACCGAAACAAAGTATAGGTTTTCATTATGTGAATAACTTGGAAATCTTAGCTCAAACAGCTGCAAAACCTGTTTGCCCAGCACGGAGACCTTGAGTTCTATAAGATAAAGCCATAAACATGTTTGTTTGAGTCTTCTATCAAAAGTTACAGCTATTTCTATGAAGTTGTACAAAAACGCTTTCTTTCGCCAAGACAGTGCGTTTCTCACTGTTACATGCATTTGAATGGGGAACTCGACCGAAACAAAGTATAGGTTTTCATTATGTGAATAACTTGGAAATCTTAGCTCAAACAGCTGCAAAACCTGTTTTCCCAGCACGGAGACCTTGAGTTCTATAAGATAAAGCCATAAACATGTGTATCCGAGTCTTCTATCAAAAGTTACAGCTATTCATATGAAGTTGTACAAAAACGCTTTCTTTCGCCAAGACAGTGCGTTTCTCACTGTTACATGCATTTGAATGGGGAACTCGACCGAAACAAAGTATAGGTTTTCATTATGTGAATAACTTGGAAATCTTAGCTCAAACAGCTGCAAAACCTGTTTGCCCAGCACGGGAACCTTGAGTTCTATAAGATAAAGCCATAAACATGTGTATCCGAGTCTTCTATCAAAAGTTACAGCTATTCATATGAAGTTGTACAAAAACGCTTTCTTTCGCCAAGACAGTGCGTTTCTCACTGTTACATGCATTTGAATGGGGAACTCGACCGAAACAAAGTATAGGTTTTCATTATGTGAATAACTTGGAAATCTTAGCTCAAACAGCTGCAAAACCTGTTTGCCCAGCACGGGAACCTTGAGTTCTATAAGATAAAGCCATAAACATGTGTATCCGAGTCTTCTATCAAAAGTTACAGCTATTCATATGAAGTTGTACAAAAACGCTTTCTTTCGCCAAGACAGTGCGTTTCTCACTGTTACATGCATTTGAATGGGGAACTCGACCGAAACAAAGTATAGGTTTTCATTATGTGAATAACTTGGAAATCTTAGCTCAAACAGCTGCAAAACCTGTTTGCCCAGCACGGAGACCTTGAGTTCTATAAGATAAAGCCATAAACATGTTTGTTTGAGTCTTCTATCAAAAGTTACAGCTATTTCTATGAAGTTGTACAAAAACGCTTTCTTTCGCCAAGACAGTGCGTTTCTCACTGTTACATGCATTTTGAATGGGGAACTCGACCGAAACAAAGTATAGGTTTTCATTATGTGAATAACTTGGAAATCTTAGCTCAAACAGCTGCAAAACCTGTTTGCCCAGCACGGAGACCTTGAGTTCTATAAGATAAAGCCATAAACATGTGTATCCGAGTCTTCTATCAAAAGTTACAGCTATTTCTATGAAGTTGTACAAAAACGCTTTCTTTCGCCAAGACAGTGCGTTTCTCACTGTTACATGCATTTGAATGGGGAACTCGACCGAAACAAAGTATAGGTTTTCATTATGTGAATAACTTGGAAATCTTAGCTCAAACAGCTGCAAAACCTGTTTGCCCAGCACGGAGACCTTGAGTTCTATAAGATAAAGCCATAAACATGTTTGTTTGAGTCTTCTATCAAAAGTTACAGCTATTTCTATGAAGTTGTACAAAAACGCTTTCTTTCGCCAAGACAGTGCGTTTCTCACTGTTACATGCATTTGAATGGGGAACTCGACCGAAACAAAGTATAGGTTTTCATTATGTGAATAACTTGGAAATCTTAGCTCAAACAGCTGCAAAACCTGTTTTCCCAGCACGGAGACCTTGAGTTCTATAAGATAAAGCCATAAACATGTGTATCCGAGTCTTCTATCAAAAGTTACAGCTATTCATATGAAGTTGTACAAAAACGCTTTCTTTCGCCAAGACAGTGCGTTTCTCACTGTTACATGCATTTTGAATGGGGAACTCGACCGAAACAAAGTATAGGTTTTCATTATGTGAATAACTTGGAAATCTTAGCTCAAACAGCTGCAAAACCTGTTTTCCCAGCACGGAGACCTTGAGTTCTATAAGATAAAGCCATAAACATGTGTATCCGAGTCTTCTATCAAAAGTTACAGCTATTTCTATGAAGTTGTACAAAAACGCTTTCTTTCGCCAAGACAGTGCGTTTCTCACTGTTACATGCATTTGAATGGGGAACTCGACCGAAACAAAGTATAAGTTTTCATTATGTGAATAACTTGGAAATCTTAGCTCAAACAGCTGCAAAACCTGTTTTCCCAGCACGGAGACCTTGAGTTCTATAAGATAAAGCCATAAACATGTTTGTTTGAGTCTTCTATCAAAAGTTACAGCTATTTCTATGAAGTTGTACAAAAACGCTTTCTTTCGCCAAGACAGTGCGTTTCTCACTGTTACATGCATTTGAATGGGGAACTCGACCGAAACAAAGTATAGGTTTTCATTATGTGAATAACTTGGAAATCTTAGCTCAAACAGCTGCAAAACCTGTTTGCCCAGCACGGAGACCTTGAGTTCTATAAGATAAAGCCATAAACATGTTTGTTTGAGTCTTCTATCAAAAGTTACAGCTATTTCTATGAAGTTGTACAAAAACGCTTTCTTTCGCCAAGACAGTGCGTTTCTCACTGTTACATGCATTTGAATGGGGAACTCGACCGAAACAAAGTATAGGTTTTCATTATGTGAATAACTTGGAAATCTTAGCTCAAACAGCTGCAAAACCTGTTTGCCCAGCACGGAGACCTTGAGTTCTATAAGATAAAGCCATAAACATGTGTATCCGAGTCTTCTATCAAAAGTTACAGCTATTCATATGAAGTTGTACAAAAACGCTTTCTTTCGCCAAGACAGTGCGTTTCTCACTGTTACATGCATTTGAATGGGGAACTCGACCGAAACAAAGTATAGGTTTTCATTATGTGAATAACTTGGAAATCTTAGCTCAAACAGCTGCAAAACCTGTTTGCCCAGCACGGAGACCTTGAGTTCTATAAGATAAAGCCATAAACATGTGTATCCGAGTCTTCTATCAAAAGTTACAGCTATTTCTATGAAGTTGTACAAAAACGCTTTCTTTCGCCAAGACAGTGCGTTTCTCACTGTTACATGCATTTGAATGGGGAACTCGACCGAAACAAAGTATAGGTTTTCATTATGTGAATAACTTGGAAATCTTAGCTCAAACAGCTGCAAAACCTGTTTGCCCAGCACGGAGACCTTGAGTTCTATAAGATAAAGCCATAAACATGTTTGTTTGAGTCTTCTATCAAAAGTTACAGCTATTTCTATGAAGTTGTACAAAAACGCTTTCTTTCGCCAAGACAGTGCGTTTCTCACTGTTACATGCATTTGAATGGGGAACTCGACCGAAACAAAGTATAGGTTTTCATTATGTGAATAACTTGGAAATCTTAGCTCAAACAGCTGCAAAACCTGTTTGCCCAGCACGGAGACCTTGAGTTCTATAAGATAAAGCCATAAACATGTTTGTTTGAGTCTTCTATCAAAAGTTACAGCTATTTCTATGAAGTTGTACAAAAACGCTTTCTTTCGCCAAGACAGTGCGTTTCTCACTGTTACATGCATTTGAATGGGGAACTCGACCGAAACAAAGTATAGGTTTTCATTATGTGAATAACTTGGAAATCTTAGCTCAAACAGCTGCAAAACCTGTTTTCCCAGCACGGAGACCTTGAGTTCTATAAGATAAAGCCATAAACATGTGTATCCGAGTCTTCTATCAAAAGTTACAGCTATTCATATGAAGTTGTACAAAAACGCTTTCTTTCGCCAAGACAGTGCGTTTCTCACTGTTACATGCATTTTGAATGGGGAACTCGACCGAAACAAAGTATAGGTTTTCATTATGTGAATAACTTGGAAATCTTAGCTCAAACAGCTGCAAAACCTGTTTTCCCAGCACGGAGACCTTGAGTTCTATAAGATAAAGCCATAAACATGTTTGTTTGAGTCTTCTATCAAAAGTTACAGCTATTTCTATGAAGTTGTACAAAAACGCTTTCTTTCGCCAAGACAGTGCGTTTCTCACTGTTACATGCATTTGAATGGGGAACTCGACCGAAACAAAGTATAGGTTTTCATTATGTGAATAACTTGGAAATCTTAGCTCAAACAGCTGCAAAACCTGTTTTCCCAGCACGGAGACCTTGAGTTCTATAAGATAAAGCCATAAACATGTGTATCCGAGTCTTCTATCAAAAGTTACAGCTATTTCTATGAAGTTGTACAAAAACGCTTTCTTTCGCCAAGACAGTGCGTTTCTCACTGTTACATGCATTTGAATGGGGAACTCGACCGAAACAAAGTATAAGTTTTCATTATGTGAATAACTTGGAAATCTTAGCTCAAACAGCTGCAAAACCTGTTTTCCCAGCACGGAGACCTTGAGTTCTATAAGATAAAGCCATAAACATGTTTGTTTGAGTCTTCTATCAAAAGTTACAGCTATTTCTATGAAGTTGTACAAAAACGCTTTCTTTTGCCAAGACAGTGCGTTTCTCACTGTTACATGCATTTGAATGGGGAACTCGACCGAAACAAAGTATAGGTTTTCATTATGTGAATAACTTGGAAATCTTAGCTCAAACAGCTGCAAAACCTGTTTGCCCAGCACGGAGACCTTGAGTTCTATAAGATAAAGCCATAAACATGTGTATCCGAGTCTTCTATCAAAAGTTACAGCTATTTCTATGAAGTTGTACAAAAACGCTTTCTTTCGCCAAGACAGTGCGTTTCTCACTGTTACATGCATTTGAATGGGGAACTCGACCGAAACAAAGTATAGGTTTTCATTATGTGAATAACTTGGAAATCTTAGCTCAAACAGCTGCAAAACCTGTTTGCCCAGCACGGAGACCTTGAGTTCTATAAGATAAAGCCATAAACATGTTTGTTTGAGTCTTCTATCAAAAGTTACAGCTATTTCTATGAAGTTGTACAAAAACGCTTTCTTTCGCCAAGACAGTGCGTTTCTCACTGTTACATGCATTTGAATGGGGAACTCGACCGAAACAAAGTATAGGTTTTCATTATGTGAATAACTTGGAAATCTTAGCTCAAACAGCTGCAAAACCTGTTTTCCCAGCACGGAGACCTTGAGTTCTATAAGATAAAGCCATAAACATGTGTATCCGAGTCTTCTATCAAAAGTTACAGCTATTCATATGAAGTTGTACAAAAACGCTTTCTTTCGCCAAGACAGTGCGTTTCTCACTGTTACATGCATTTTGAATGGGGAACTCGACCGAAACAAAGTATAGGTTTTCATTATGTGAATAACTTGGAAATCTTAGCTCAAACAGCTGCAAAACCTGTTTTCCCAGCACGGAGACCTTGAGTTCTATAAGATAAAGCCATAAACATGTGTATCCGAGTCTTCTATCAAAAGTTACAGCTATTTCTATGAAGTTGTACAAAAACGCTTTCTTTCGCCAAGACAGTGCGTTTCTCACTGTTACATGCATTTGAATGGGGAACTCGACCGAAACAAAGTATAAGTTTTCATTATGTGAATAACTTGGAAATCTTAGCTCAAACAGCTGCAAAACCTGTTTTCCCAGCACGGAGACCTTGAGTTCTATAAGATAAAGCCATAAACATGTTTGTTTGAGTCTTCTATCAAAAGTTACAGCTATTTCTATGAAGTTGTACAAAAACGCTTTCTTTCGCCAAGACAGTGCGTTTCTCACTGTTACATGCATTTGAATGGGGAACTCGACCGAAACAAAGTATAGGTTTTCATTATGTGAATAACTTGGAAATCTTAGCTCAAACAGCTGCAAAACCTGTTTGCCCAGCACGGAGACCTTGAGTTCTATAAGATAAAGCCATAAACATGTTTGTTTGAGTCTTCTATCAAAAGTTACAGCTATTTCTATGAAGTTGTACAAAAACGCTTTCTTTCGCCAAGACAGTGCGTTTCTCACTGTTACATGCATTTGAATGGGGAACTCGACCGAAACAAAGTATAGGTTTTCATTATGTGAATAACTTGGAAATCTTAGCTCAAACAGCTGCAAAACCTGTTTGCCCAGCACGGAGACCTTGAGTTCTATAAGATAAAGCCATAAACATGTGTATCCGAGTCTTCTATCAAAAGTTACAGCTATTCATATGAAGTTGTACAAAAACGCTTTCTTTCGCCAAGACAGTGCGTTTCTCACTGTTACATGCATTTGAATGGGGAACTCGACCGAAACAAAGTATAGGTTTTCATTATGTGAATAACTTGGAAATCTTAGCTCAAACAGCTGCAAAACCTGTTTGCCCAGCACGGAGACCTTGAGTTCTATAAGATAAAGCCATAAACATGTGTATCCGAGTCTTCTATCAAAAGTTACAGCTATTTCTATGAAGTTGTACAAAAACGCTTTCTTTCGCCAAGACAGTGCGTTTCTCACTGTTACATGCATTTGAATGGGGAACTCGACCGAAACAAAGTATAGGTTTTCATTATGTGAATAACTTGGAAATCTTAGCTCAAACAGCTGCAAAACCTGTTTGCCCAGCACGGAGACCTTGAGTTCTATAAGATAAAGCCATAAACATGTTTGTTTGAGTCTTCTATCAAAAGTTACAGCTATTTCTATGAAGTTGTACAAAAACGCTTTCTTTCGCCAAGACAGTGCGTTTCTCACTGTTACATGCATTTGAATGGGGAACTCGACCGAAACAAAGTATAGGTTTTCATTATGTGAATAACTTGGAAATCTTAGCTCAAACAGCTGCAAAACCTGTTTGCCCAGCACGGAGACCTTGAGTTCTATAAGATAAAGCCATAAACATGTTTGTTTGAGTCTTCTATCAAAAGTTACAGCTATTTCTATGAAGTTGTACAAAAACGCTTTCTTTCGCCAAGACAGTGCGTTTCTCACTGTTACATGCATTTGAATGGGGAACTCGACCGAAACAAAGTATAGGTTTTCATTATGTGAATAACTTGGAAATCTTAGCTCAAACAGCTGCAAAACCTGTTTTCCCAGCACGGAGACCTTGAGTTCTATAAGATAAAGCCATAAACATGTGTATCCGAGTCTTCTATCAAAAGTTACAGCTATTCATATGAAGTTGTACAAAAACGCTTTCTTTCGCCAAGACAGTGCGTTTCTCACTGTTACATGCATTTTGAATGGGGAACTCGACCGAAACAAAGTATAGGTTTTCATTATGTGAATAACTTGGAAATCTTAGCTCAAACAGCTGCAAAACCTGTTTTCCCAGCACGGAGACCTTGAGTTCTATAAGATAAAGCCATAAACATGTTTGTTTGAGTCTTCTATCAAAAGTTACAGCTATTTCTATGAAGTTGTACAAAAACGCTTTCTTTCGCCAAGACAGTGCGTTTCTCACTGTTACATGCATTTGAATGGGGAACTCGACCGAAACAAAGTATAGGTTTTCATTATGTGAATAACTTGGAAATCTTAGCTCAAACAGCTGCAAAACCTGTTTTCCCAGCACGGAGACCTTGAGTTCTATAAGATAAAGCCATAAACATGTGTATCCGAGTCTTCTATCAAAAGTTACAGCTATTTCTATGAAGTTGTACAAAAACGCTTTCTTTCGCCAAGACAGTGCGTTTCTCACTGTTACATGCATTTGAATGGGGAACTCGACCGAAACAAAGTATAAGTTTTCATTATGTGAATAACTTGGAAATCTTAGCTCAAACAGCTGCAAAACCTGTTTTCCCAGCACGGAGACCTTGAGTTCTATAAGATAAAGCCATAAACATGTTTGTTTGAGTCTTCTATCAAAAGTTACAGCTATTTCTATGAAGTTGTACAAAAACGCTTTCTTTTGCCAAGACAGTGCGTTTCTCACTGTTACATGCATTTGAATGGGGAACTCGACCGAAACAAAGTATAGGTTTTCATTATGTGAATAACTTGGAAATCTTAGCTCAAACAGCTGCAAAACCTGTTTGCCCAGCACGGAGACCTTGAGTTCTATAAGATAAAGCCATAAACATGTGTATCCGAGTCTTCTATCAAAAGTTACAGCTATTTCTATGAAGTTGTACAAAAACGCTTTCTTTCGCCAAGACAGTGCGTTTCTCACTGTTACATGCATTTGAATGGGGAACTCGACCGAAACAAAGTATAAGTTTTCATTATGTGAATAACTTGGAAATCTTAGCTCAAACAGCTGCAAAACCTGTTTGCCCAGCACGGAGACCTTGAGTTCTATAAGATAAAGCCATAAACATGTGTATCCGAGTCTTCTATCAAAAGTTACAGCTATTTCTATGAAGTTGTACAAAAACGCTTTCTTTCGCCAAGACAGTGCGTTTCTCACTGTTACATGCATTTGAATGGGGAACTCGACCGAAACAAAGTATAAGTTTTCATTATGTGAATAACTTGGAAATCTTAGCTCAAACAGCTGCAAAACCTGTTTTCCCAGCACGGAGACCTTGAGTTCTATAAGATAAAGCCATAAACATGTTTGTTTGAGTCTTCTATCAAAAGTTACAGCTATTTCTATGAAGTTGTACAAAAACGCTTTCTTTCGCCAAGACAGTGCGTTTCTCACTGTTACATGCATTTTGAATGGGGAACTCGACCGAAACAAAGTATAGGTTTTCATTATGTGAATAACTTGGAAATCTTAGCTCAAACAGCTGCAAAACCTGTTTGCCCAGCACGGAGACCTTGAGTTCTATAAGATAAAGCCATAAACATGTGTATCCGAGTCTTCTATCAAAAGTTACAGCTATTTCTATGAAGTTGTACAAAAACGCTTTCTTTCGCCAAGACAGTGCGTTTCTCACTGTTACATGCATTTGAATGGGGAACTCGACCGAAACAAAGTATAGGTTTTCATTATGTGAATAACTTGGAAATCTTAGCTCAAACAGCTGCAAAACCTGTTTGCCCAGCACGGAGACCTTGAGTTCTATAAGATAAAGCCATAAACATGTTTGTTTGAGTCTTCTATCAAAAGTTACAGCTATTTCTATGAAGTTGTACAAAAACGCTTTCTTTCGCCAAGACAGTGCGTTTCTCACTGTTACATGCATTTGAATGGGGAACTCGACCGAAACAAAGTATAGGTTTTCATTATGTGAATAACTTGGAAATCTTAGCTCAAACAGCTGCAAAACCTGTTTTCCCAGCACGGAGACCTTGAGTTCTATAAGATAAAGCCATAAACATGTGTATCCGAGTCTTCTATCAAAAGTTACAGCTATTCATATGAAGTTGTACAAAAACGCTTTCTTTCGCCAAGACAGTGCGTTTCTCACTGTTACATGCATTTGAATGGGGAACTCGACCGAAACAAAGTATAGGTTTTCATTATGTGAATAACTTGGAAATCTTAGCTCAAACAGCTGCAAAACCTGTTTGCCCAGCACGGGAACCTTGAGTTCTATAAGATAAAGCCATAAACATGTGTATCCGAGTCTTCTATCAAAAGTTACAGCTATTCATATGAAGTTGTACAAAAACGCTTTCTTTCGCCAAGACAGTGCGTTTCTCACTGTTACATGCATTTGAATGGGGAACTCGACCGAAACAAAGTATAGGTTTTCATTATGTGAATAACTTGGAAATCTTAGCTCAAACAGCTGCAAAACCTGTTTGCCCAGCACGGGAACCTTGAGTTCTATAAGATAAAGCCATAAACATGTGTATCCGAGTCTTCTATCAAAAGTTACAGCTATTCATATGAAGTTGTACAAAAACGCTTTCTTTCGCCAAGACAGTGCGTTTCTCACTGTTACATGCATTTGAATGGGGAACTCGACCGAAACAAAGTATAGGTTTTCATTATGTGAATAACTTGGAAATCTTAGCTCAAACAGCTGCAAAACCTGTTTGCCCAGCACGGAGACCTTGAGTTCTATAAGATAAAGCCATAAACATGTTTGTTTGAGTCTTCTATCAAAAGTTACAGCTATTTCTATGAAGTTGTACAAAAACGCTTTCTTTCGCCAAGACAGTGCGTTTCTCACTGTTACATGCATTTTGAATGGGGAACTCGACCGAAACAAAGTATAGGTTTTCATTATGTGAATAACTTGGAAATCTTAGCTCAAACAGCTGCAAAACCTGTTTGCCCAGCACGGAGACCTTGAGTTCTATAAGATAAAGCCATAAACATGTGTATCCGAGTCTTCTATCAAAAGTTACAGCTATTTCTATGAAGTTGTACAAAAACGCTTTCTTTCGCCAAGACAGTGCGTTTCTCACTGTTACATGCATTTGAATGGGGAACTCGACCGAAACAAAGTATAGGTTTTCATTATGTGAATAACTTGGAAATCTTAGCTCAAACAGCTGCAAAACCTGTTTGCCCAGCACGGAGACCTTGAGTTCTATAAGATAAAGCCATAAACATGTTTGTTTGAGTCTTCTATCAAAAGTTACAGCTATTTCTATGAAGTTGTACAAAAACGCTTTCTTTCGCCAAGACAGTGCGTTTCTCACTGTTACATGCATTTGAATGGGGAACTCGACCGAAACAAAGTATAGGTTTTCATTATGTGAATAACTTGGAAATCTTAGCTCAAACAGCTGCAAAACCTGTTTTCCCAGCACGGAGACCTTGAGTTCTATAAGATAAAGCCATAAACATGTGTATCCGAGTCTTCTATCAAAAGTTACAGCTATTTCTATGAAGTTGTACAAAAACGCTTTCTTTCGCCAAGACAGTGCGTTTCTCACTGTTACATGCATTTGAATGGGGAACTCGACCGAAACAAAGTATAGGTTTTCATTATGTGAATAACTTGGAAATCTTAGCTCAAACAGCTGCAAAACCTGTTTGCCCAGCACGGAGACCTTGAGTTCTATAAGATAAAGCCATAAACATGTTTGTTTGAGTCTTCTATCAAAAGTTACAGCTATTTCTATGAAGTTGTACAAAAACGCTTTCTTTCGCCAAGACAGTGCGTTTCTCACTGTTACATGCATTTGAATGGGGAACTCGACCGAAACAAAGTATAGGTTTTCATTATGTGAATAACTTGGAAATCTTAGCTCAAACAGCTGCAAAACCTGTTTTCCCAGCACGGAGACCTTGAGTTCTATAAGATAAAGCCATAAACATGTTTGTTTGAGTCTTCTATCAAAAGTTACAGCTATTTCTATGAAGTTGTACAAAAACGCTTTCTTTCGCCAAGACAGTGCGTTTCTCACTGTTACATGCATTTGAATGGGGAACTCGACCGAAACAAAGTATAGGTTTTCATTATGTGAATAACTTGGAAATCTTAGCTCAAACAGCTGCAAAACCTGTTTTCCCAGCACGGAGACCTTGAGTTCTATAAGATAAAGCCATAAACATGTGTATCCGAGTCTTCTATCAAAAGTTACAGCTATTTCTATGAAGTTGTACAAAAACGCTTTCTTTCGCCAAGACAGTGCGTTTCTCACTGTTACATGCATTTGAATGGGGAACTCGACCGAAACAAAGTATAAGTTTTCATTATGTGAATAACTTGGAAATCTTAGCTCAAACAGCTGCAAAACCTGTTTTCCCAGCACGGAGACCTTGAGTTCTATAAGATAAAGCCATAAACATGTTTGTTTGAGTCTTCTATCAAAAGTTACAGCTATTTCTATGAAGTTGTACAAAAACGCTTTCTTTCGCCAAGACAGTGCGTTTCTCACTGTTACATGCATTTGAATGGGGAACTCGACCGAAACAAAGTATAGGTTTTCATTATGTGAATAACTTGGAAATCTTAGCTCAAACAGCTGCAAAACCTGTTTGCCCAGCACGGAGACCTTGAGTTCTATAAGATAAAGCCATAAACATGTGTATCCGAGTCTTCTATCAAAAGTTACAGCTATTTCTATGAAGTTGTACAAAAACGCTTTCTTTCGCCAAGACAGTGCGTTTCTCACTGTTACATGCATTTGAATGGGGAACTCGACCGAAACAAAGTATAAGTTTTCATTATGTGAATAACTTGGAAATCTTAGCTCAAACAGCTGCAAAACCTGTTTGCCCAGCACGGAGACCTTGAGTTCTATAAGATAAAGCCATAAACATGTGTATCCGAGTCTTCTATCAAAAGTTACAGCTATTTCTATGAAGTTGTACAAAAACGCTTTCTTTCGCCAAGACAGTGCGTTTCTCACTGTTACATGCATTTGAATGGGGAACTCGACCGAAACAAAGTATAAGTTTTCATTATGTGAATAACTTGGAAATCTTAGCTCAAACAGCTGCAAAACCTGTTTTCCCAGCACGGAGACCTTGAGTTCTATAAGATAAAGCCATAAACATGTTTGTTTGAGTCTTCTATCAAAAGTTACAGCTATTTCTATGAAGTTGTACAAAAACGCTTTCTTTCGCCAAGACAGTGCGTTTCTCACTGTTACATGCATTTTGAATGGGGAACTCGACCGAAACAAAGTATAGGTTTTCATTATGTGAATAACTTGGAAATCTTAGCTCAAACAGCTGCAAAACCTGTTTGCCCAGCACGGAGACCTTGAGTTCTATAAGATAAAGCCATAAACATGTGTATCCGAGTCTTCTATCAAAAGTTACAGCTATTTCTATGAAGTTGTACAAAAACGCTTTCTTTCGCCAAGACAGTGCGTTTCTCACTGTTACATGCATTTGAATGGGGAACTCGACCGAAACAAAGTATAGGTTTTCATTATGTGAATAACTTGGAAATCTTAGCTCAAACAGCTGCAAAACCTGTTTGCCCAGCACGGAGACCTTGAGTTCTATAAGATAAAGCCATAAACATGTTTGTTTGAGTCTTCTATCAAAAGTTACAGCTATTTCTATGAAGTTGTACAAAAACGCTTTCTTTCGCCAAGACAGTGCGTTTCTCACTGTTACATGCATTTGAATGGGGAACTCGACCGAAACAAAGTATAGGTTTTCATTATGTGAATAACTTGGAAATCTTAGCTCAAACAGCTGCAAAACCTGTTTTCCCAGCACGGAGACCTTGAGTTCTATAAGATAAAGCCATAAACATGTGTATCCGAGTCTTCTATCAAAAGTTACAGCTATTCATATGAAGTTGTACAAAAACGCTTTCTTTCGCCAAGACAGTGCGTTTCTCACTGTTACATGCATTTGAATGGGGAACTCGACCGAAACAAAGTATAGGTTTTCATTATGTGAATAACTTGGAAATCTTAGCTCAAACAGCTGCAAAACCTGTTTGCCCAGCACGGGAACCTTGAGTTCTATAAGATAAAGCCATAAACATGTGTATCCGAGTCTTCTATCAAAAGTTACAGCTATTCATATGAAGTTGTACAAAAACGCTTTCTTTCGCCAAGACAGTGCGTTTCTCACTGTTACATGCATTTGAATGGGGAACTCGACCGAAACAAAGTATAGGTTTTCATTATGTGAATAACTTGGAAATCTTAGCTCAAACAGCTGCAAAACCTGTTTGCCCAGCACGGGAACCTTGAGTTCTATAAGATAAAGCCATAAACATGTGTATCCGAGTCTTCTATCAAAAGTTACAGCTATTCATATGAAGTTGTACAAAAACGCTTTCTTTCGCCAAGACAGTGCGTTTCTCACTGTTACATGCATTTGAATGGGGAACTCGACCGAAACAAAGTATAGGTTTTCATTATGTGAATAACTTGGAAATCTTAGCTCAAACAGCTGCAAAACCTGTTTGCCCAGCACGGAGACCTTGAGTTCTATAAGATAAAGCCATAAACATGTTTGTTTGAGTCTTCTATCAAAAGTTACAGCTATTTCTATGAAGTTGTACAAAAACGCTTTCTTTCGCCAAGACAGTGCGTTTCTCACTGTTACATGCATTTTGAATGGGGAACTCGACCGAAACAAAGTATAGGTTTTCATTATGTGAATAACTTGGAAATCTTAGCTCAAACAGCTGCAAAACCTGTTTGCCCAGCACGGAGACCTTGAGTTCTATAAGATAAAGCCATAAACATGTGTATCCGAGTCTTCTATCAAAAGTTACAGCTATTTCTATGAAGTTGTACAAAAACGCTTTCTTTCGCCAAGACAGTGCGTTTCTCACTGTTACATGCATTTGAATGGGGAACTCGACCGAAACAAAGTATAGGTTTTCATTATGTGAATAACTTGGAAATCTTAGCTCAAACAGCTGCAAAACCTGTTTGCCCAGCACGGAGACCTTGAGTTCTATAAGATAAAGCCATAAACATGTTTGTTTGAGTCTTCTATCAAAAGTTACAGCTATTTCTATGAAGTTGTACAAAAACGCTTTCTTTCGCCAAGACAGTGCGTTTCTCACTGTTACATGCATTTGAATGGGGAACTCGACCGAAACAAAGTATAGGTTTTCATTATGTGAATAACTTGGAAATCTTAGCTCAAACAGCTGCAAAACCTGTTTTCCCAGCACGGAGACCTTGAGTTCTATAAGATAAAGCCATAAACATGTGTATCCGAGTCTTCTATCAAAAGTTACAGCTATTCATATGAAGTTGTACAAAAACGCTTTCTTTCGCCAAGACAGTGCGTTTCTCACTGTTACATGCATTTTGAATGGGGAACTCGACCGAAACAAAGTATAGGTTTTCATTATGTGAATAACTTGGAAATCTTAGCTCAAACAGCTGCAAAACCTGTTTTCCCAGCACGGAGACCTTGAGTTCTATAAGATAAAGCCATAAACATGTGTATCCGAGTCTTCTATCAAAAGTTACAGCTATTTCTATGAAGTTGTACAAAAACGCTTTCTTTCGCCAAGACAGTGCGTTTCTCACTGTTACATGCATTTGAATGGGGAACTCGACCGAAACAAAGTATAAGTTTTCATTATGTGAATAACTTGGAAATCTTAGCTCAAACAGCTGCAAAACCTGTTTTCCCAGCACGGAGACCTTGAGTTCTATAAGATAAAGCCATAAACATGTTTGTTTGAGTCTTCTATCAAAAGTTACAGCTATTTCTATGAAGTTGTACAAAAACGCTTTCTTTCGCCAAGACAGTGCGTTTCTCACTGTTACATGCATTTGAATGGGGAACTCGACCGAAACAAAGTATAGGTTTTCATTATGTGAATAACTTGGAAATCTTAGCTCAAACAGCTGCAAAACCTGTTTGCCCAGCACGGAGACCTTGAGTTCTATAAGATAAAGCCATAAACATGTTTGTTTGAGTCTTCTATCAAAAGTTACAGCTATTTCTATGAAGTTGTACAAAAACGCTTTCTTTCGCCAAGACAGTGCGTTTCTCACTGTTACATGCATTTGAATGGGGAACTCGACCGAAACAAAGTATAGGTTTTCATTATGTGAATAACTTGGAAATCTTAGCTCAAACAGCTGCAAAACCTGTTTGCCCAGCACGGAGACCTTGAGTTCTATAAGATAAAGCCATAAACATGTGTATCCGAGTCTTCTATCAAAAGTTACAGCTATTCATATGAAGTTGTACAAAAACGCTTTCTTTCGCCAAGACAGTGCGTTTCTCACTGTTACATGCATTTGAATGGGGAACTCGACCGAAACAAAGTATAGGTTTTCATTATGTGAATAACTTGGAAATCTTAGCTCAAACAGCTGCAAAACCTGTTTGCCCAGCACGGAGACCTTGAGTTCTATAAGATAAAGCCATAAACATGTGTATCCGAGTCTTCTATCAAAAGTTACAGCTATTTCTATGAAGTTGTACAAAAACGCTTTCTTTCGCCAAGACAGTGCGTTTCTCACTGTTACATGCATTTGAATGGGGAACTCGACCGAAACAAAGTATAGGTTTTCATTATGTGAATAACTTGGAAATCTTAGCTCAAACAGCTGCAAAACCTGTTTGCCCAGCACGGAGACCTTGAGTTCTATAAGATAAAGCCATAAACATGTTTGTTTGAGTCTTCTATCAAAAGTTACAGCTATTTCTATGAAGTTGTACAAAAACGCTTTCTTTCGCCAAGACAGTGCGTTTCTCACTGTTACATGCATTTGAATGGGGAACTCGACCGAAACAAAGTATAGGTTTTCATTATGTGAATAACTTGGAAATCTTAGCTCAAACAGCTGCAAAACCTGTTTGCCCAGCACGGAGACCTTGAGTTCTATAAGATAAAGCCATAAACATGTTTGTTTGAGTCTTCTATCAAAAGTTACAGCTATTTCTATGAAGTTGTACAAAAACGCTTTCTTTCGCCAAGACAGTGCGTTTCTCACTGTTACATGCATTTGAATGGGGAACTCGACCGAAACAAAGTATAGGTTTTCATTATGTGAATAACTTGGAAATCTTAGCTCAAACAGCTGCAAAACCTGTTTTCCCAGCACGGAGACCTTGAGTTCTATAAGATAAAGCCATAAACATGTGTATCCGAGTCTTCTATCAAAAGTTACAGCTATTCATATGAAGTTGTACAAAAACGCTTTCTTTCGCCAAGACAGTGCGTTTCTCACTGTTACATGCATTTTGAATGGGGAACTCGACCGAAACAAAGTATAGGTTTTCATTATGTGAATAACTTGGAAATCTTAGCTCAAACAGCTGCAAAACCTGTTTTCCCAGCACGGAGACCTTGAGTTCTATAAGATAAAGCCATAAACATGTTTGTTTGAGTCTTCTATCAAAAGTTACAGCTATTTCTATGAAGTTGTACAAAAACGCTTTCTTTCGCCAAGACAGTGCGTTTCTCACTGTTACATGCATTTGAATGGGGAACTCGACCGAAACAAAGTATAGGTTTTCATTATGTGAATAACTTGGAAATCTTAGCTCAAACAGCTGCAAAACCTGTTTTCCCAGCACGGAGACCTTGAGTTCTATAAGATAAAGCCATAAACATGTGTATCCGAGTCTTCTATCAAAAGTTACAGCTATTTCTATGAAGTTGTACAAAAACGCTTTCTTTCGCCAAGACAGTGCGTTTCTCACTGTTACATGCATTTGAATGGGGAACTCGACCGAAACAAAGTATAAGTTTTCATTATGTGAATAACTTGGAAATCTTAGCTCAAACAGCTGCAAAACCTGTTTTCCCAGCACGGAGACCTTGAGTTCTATAAGATAAAGCCATAAACATGTTTGTTTGAGTCTTCTATCAAAAGTTACAGCTATTTCTATGAAGTTGTACAAAAACGCTTTCTTTCGCCAAGACAGTGCGTTTCTCACTGTTACATGCATTTGAATGGGGAACTCGACCGAAACAAAGTATAGGTTTTCATTATGTGAATAACTTGGAAATCTTAGCTCAAACAGCTGCAAAACCTGTTTGCCCAGCACGGAGACCTTGAGTTCTATAAGATAAAGCCATAAACATGTGTATCCGAGTCTTCTATCAAAAGTTACAGCTATTTCTATGAAGTTGTACAAAAACGCTTTCTTTCGCCAAGACAGTGCGTTTCTCACTGTTACATGCATTTGAATGGGGAACTCGACCGAAACAAAGTATAAGTTTTCATTATGTGAATAACTTGGAAATCTTAGCTCAAACAGCTGCAAAACCTGTTTGCCCAGCACGGAGACCTTGAGTTCTATAAGATAAAGCCATAAACATGTGTATCCGAGTCTTCTATCAAAAGTTACAGCTATTTCTATGAAGTTGTACAAAAACGCTTTCTTTCGCCAAGACAGTGCGTTTCTCACTGTTACATGCATTTGAATGGGGAACTCGACCGAAACAAAGTATAAGTTTTCATTATGTGAATAACTTGGAAATCTTAGCTCAAACAGCTGCAAAACCTGTTTTCCCAGCACGGAGACCTTGAGTTCTATAAGATAAAGCCATAAACATGTTTGTTTGAGTCTTCTATCAAAAGTTACAGCTATTTCTATGAAGTTGTACAAAAACGCTTTCTTTCGCCAAGACAGTGCGTTTCTCACTGTTACATGCATTTTGAATGGGGAACTCGACCGAAACAAAGTATAGGTTTTCATTATGTGAATAACTTGGAAATCTTAGCTCAAACAGCTGCAAAACCTGTTTGCCCAGCACGGAGACCTTGAGTTCTATAAGATAAAGCCATAAACATGTTTGTTTGAGTCTTCTATCAAAAGTTACAGCTATTTCTATGAAGTTGTACAAAAACGCTTTCTTTCGCCAAGACAGTGCGTTTCTCACTGTTACATGCATTTGAATGGGGAACTCGACCGAAACAAAGTATAGGTTTTCATTATGTGAATAACTTGGAAATCTTAGCTCAAACAGCTGCAAAACCTGTTTTCCCAGCACGGAGACCTTGAGTTCTATAAGATAAAGCCATAAACATGTGTATCCGAGTCTTCTATCAAAAGTTACAGCTATTCATATGAAGTTGTACAAAAACGCTTTCTTTCGCCAAGACAGTGCGTTTCTCACTGTTACATGCATTTTGAATGGGGAACTCGACCGAAACAAAGTATAGGTTTTCATTATGTGAATAACTTGGAAATCTTAGCTCAAACAGCTGCAAAACCTGTTTTCCCAGCACGGAGACCTTGAGTTCTATAAGATAAAGCCATAAACATGTGTATCCGAGTCTTCTATCAAAAGTTACAGCTATTTCTATGAAGTTGTACAAAAACGCTTTCTTTCGCCAAGACAGTGCGTTTCTCACTGTTACATGCATTTGAATGGGGAACTCGACCGAAACAAAGTATAAGTTTTCATTATGTGAATAACTTGGAAATCTTAGCTCAAACAGCTGCAAAACCTGTTTTCCCAGCACGGAGACCTTGAGTTCTATAAGATAAAGCCATAAACATGTTTGTTTGAGTCTTCTATCAAAAGTTACAGCTATTTCTATGAAGTTGTACAAAAACGCTTTCTTTCGCCAAGACAGTGCGTTTCTCACTGTTACATGCATTTGAATGGGGAACTCGACCGAAACAAAGTATAGGTTTTCATTATGTGAATAACTTGGAAATCTTAGCTCAAACAGCTGCAAAACCTGTTTGCCCAGCACGGAGACCTTGAGTTCTATAAGATAAAGCCATAAACATGTTTCTTTGAGTCTTCTATCAAAAGTTACAGCTATTTCTATGAAGTTGTACAAAAACGCTTTCTTTCGCCAAGACAGTGCGTTTCTCACTGTTACATGCATTTGAATGGGGAACTCGACCGAAACAAAGTATAGGTTTTCATTATGTGAATAACTTGGAAATCTTAGCTCAAACAGCTGCAAAACCTGTTTGCCCAGCACGGAGACCTTGAGTTCTATAAGATAAAGCCATAAACATGTGTATCCGAGTCTTCTATCAAAAGTTACAGCTATTCATATGAAGTTGTACAAAAACGCTTTCTTTCGCCAAGACAGTGCGTTTCTCACTGTTACATGCATTTGAATGGGGAACTCGACCGAAACAAAGTATAGGTTTTCATTATGTGAATAACTTGGAAATCTTAGCTCAAACAGCTGCAAAACCTGTTTGCCCAGCACGGAGACCTTGAGTTCTATAAGATAAAGCCATAAACATGTGTATCCGAGTCTTCTATCAAAAGTTACAGCTATTTCTATGAAGTTGTACAAAAACGCTTTCTTTCGCCAAGACAGTGCGTTTCTCACTGTTACATGCATTTGAATGGGGAACTCGACCGAAACAAAGTATAGGTTTTCATTATGTGAATAACTTGGAAATCTTAGCTCAAACAGCTGCAAAACCTGTTTGCCCAGCACGGAGACCTTGAGTTCTATAAGATAAAGCCATAAACATGTTTGTTTGAGTCTTCTATCAAAAGTTACAGCTATTTCTATGAAGTTGTACAAAAACGCTTTCTTTCGCCAAGACAGTGCGTTTCTCACTGTTACATGCATTTGAATGGGGAACTCGACCGAAACAAAGTATAGGTTTTCATTATGTGAATAACTTGGAAATCTTAGCTCAAACAGCTGCAAAACCTGTTTGCCCAGCACGGAGACCTTGAGTTCTATAAGATAAAGCCATAAACATGTTTGTTTGAGTCTTCTATCAAAAGTTACAGCTATTTCTATGAAGTTGTACAAAAACGCTTTCTTTCGCCAAGACAGTGCGTTTCTCACTGTTACATGCATTTGAATGGGGAACTCGACCGAAACAAAGTATAGGTTTTCATTATGTGAATAACTTGGAAATCTTAGCTCAAACAGCTGCAAAACCTGTTTTCCCAGCACGGAGACCTTGAGTTCTATAAGATAAAGCCATAAACATGTGTATCCGAGTCTTCTATCAAAAGTTACAGCTATTCATATGAAGTTGTACAAAAACGCTTTCTTTCGCCAAGACAGTGCGTTTCTCACTGTTACATGCATTTTGAATGGGGAACTCGACCGAAACAAAGTATAGGTTTTCATTATGTGAATAACTTGGAAATCTTAGCTCAAACAGCTGCAAAACCTGTTTTCCCAGCACGGAGACCTTGAGTTCTATAAGATAAAGCCATAAACATGTTTGTTTGAGTCTTCTATCAAAAGTTACAGCTATTTCTATGAAGTTGTACAAAAACGCTTTCTTTCGCCAAGACAGTGCGTTTCTCACTGTTACATGCATTTGAATGGGGAACTCGACCGAAACAAAGTATAGGTTTTCATTATGTGAATAACTTGGAAATCTTAGCTCAAACAGCTGCAAAACCTGTTTTCCCAGCACGGAGACCTTGAGTTCTATAAGATAAAGCCATAAACATGTTTGTTTGAGTCTTCTATCAAAAGTTACAGCTATTTCTATGAAGTTGTACAAAAACGCTTTCTTTCGCCAAGACAGTGCGTTTCTCACTGTTACATGCATTTGAATGGGGAACTCGACCGAAACAAAGTATAGGTTTTCATTATGTGAATAACTTGGAAATCTTAGCTCAAACAGCTGCAAAACCTGTTTGCCCAGCACGGAGACCTTGAGTTCTATAAGATAAAGCCATAAACATGTGTATCCGAGTCTTCTATCAAAAGTTACAGCTATTTCTATGAAGTTGTACAAAAACGCTTTCTTTCGCCAAGACAGTGCGTTTCTCACTGTTACATGCATTTGAATGGGGAACTCGACCGAAACAAAGTATAAGTTTTCATTATGTGAATAACTTGGAAATCTTAGCTCAAACAGCTGCAAAACCTGTTTGCCCAGCACGGAGACCTTGAGTTCTATAAGATAAAGCCATAAACATGTTTGTTTGAGTCTTCTATCAAAAGTTACAGCTATTTCTATGAAGTTGTACAAAAACGCTTTCTTTCGCCAAGACAGTGCGTTTCTCACTGTTACATGCATTTGAATGGGGAACTCGACCGAAACAAAGTATAGGTTTTCATTATGTGAATAACTTGGAAATCTTAGCTCAAACAGCTGCAAAACCTGTTTGCCCAGCACGGAGACCTTGAGTTCTATAAGATAAAGCCATAAACATGTTTGTTTGAGTCTTCTATCAAAAGTTACAGCTATTTCTATGAAGTTGTACAAAAACGCTTTCTTTCGCCAAGACAGTGCGTTTCTCACTGTTACATGCATTTGAATGGGGAACTCGACCGAAACAAAGTATAAGTTTTCATTATGTGAATAACTTGGAAATCTTAGCTCAAACAGCTGCAAAACCTGTTTGCCCAGCACGGAGACCTTGAGTTCTATAAGATAAAGCCATAAACATGTGTATCCGAGTCTTCTATCAAAAGTTACAGCTATTTCTATGAAGTTGTACAAAAACGCTTTCTTTCGCCAAGACAGTGCGTTTCTCACTGTTACATGCATTTGAATGGGGAACTCGCCCGAAACAAAGTATAAGTTTTCATTATGTGAATAACTTGGAAATCTTAGCTCAAACAGCTGCAAAACCTGTTTGCCCAGCACGGAGACCTTGAGTTCTATAAGATAAAGCCATAAACATGTGTATCCGAGTCTTCTATCAAAAGTTACAGCTATTTCTATGAAGTTGTACAAAAACGCTTTCTTTCGCCAAGACAGTGCGTTTCTCACTGTTACATGCATTTGAATGGGGAACTCGACCGAAACAAAGTATAAGTTTTCATTATGTGAATAACTTGGAAATCTTAGCTCAAACAGCTGCAAAACCTGTTTTCCCAGCACGGAGACCTTGAGTTCTATAAGATAAAGCCATAAACATGTTTGTTTGAGTCTTCTATCAAAAGTTACAGCTATTTCTATGAAGTTGTACAAAAACGCTTTCTTTCGCCAAGACAGTGCGTTTCTCACTGTTACATGCATTTGAATGGGGAACTCGACCGAAACAAAGTATAGGTTTTCATTATGTGAATAACTTGGAAATCTTAGCTCAAACAGCTGCAAAACCTGTTTGCCCAGCACGGAGACCTTGAGTTCTATAAGATAAAGCCATAAACATGTTTGTTTGAGTCTTCTATCAAAAGTTACAGCTATTTCTATGAAGTTGTACAAAAACGCTTTCTTTCGCCAAGACAGTGCGTTTCTCACTGTTACATGCATTTGAATGGGGAACTCGCCCGAAACAAAGTATAAGTTTTCATTATGTGAATAACTTGGAAATCTTAGCTCAAACAGCTGCAAAACCTGTTTGCCCAGCACGGAGACCTTGAGTTCTATAAGATAAAGCCATAAACATGTGTATCCGAGTCTTCTATCAAAAGTTACAGCTATTTCTATGAAGTTGTACAAAAACGCTTTCTTTCGCCAAGACAGTGCGTTTCTCACTGTTACATGCATTTGAATGGGGAACTCGACCGAAACAAAGTATAAGTTTTCATTATGTGAATAACTTGGAAATCTTAGCTCAA
The DNA here is from genome assembly GCF_057381915.1 of Diplotaxodon limnothrissa. NCBI lineage: Eukaryota > Metazoa > Chordata > Actinopteri > Cichliformes > Cichlidae > Diplotaxodon > Diplotaxodon limnothrissa. The sequence goes on along the minus strand of NC_140608.1, from coordinate 35,739,851 downwards.
ACAGCTGCAAAACCTGTTTTCCCAGCACGGAGACCTTGAGTTCTATAAGATAAAGCCATAAACATGTTTGTTTGAGTCTTCTATCAAAAGTTACAGCTATTTCTATGAAGTTGTACAAAAACGCTTTCTTTCGCCAAGACAGTGCGTTTCTCACTGTTACATGCATTTGAATGGGGAACTCGACCGAAACAAAGTATAAGTTTTCATTATGTGAATAACTTGGAAATCTTAGCTCAAACAGCTGCAAAACCTGTTTGCCCAGCACGGAGACCTTGAGTTCTATAAGATAAAGCCATAAACATGTGTATCCGAGTCTTCTATCAAAAGTTACAGCTATTTCTATGAAGTTGTACAAAAACGCTTTCTTTCGCCAAGACAGTGCGTTTCTCACTGTTACATGCATTTGAATGGGGAACTCGCCCGAAACAAAGTATAAGTTTTCATTATGTGAATAACTTGGAAATCTTAGCTCAAACAGCTGCAAAACCTGTTTGCCCAGCACGGAGACCTTGAGTTCTATAAGATAAAGCCATAAACATGTGTATCCGAGTCTTCTATCAAAAGTTACAGCTATTTCTATGAAGTTGTACAAAAACGCTTTCTTTCGCCAAGACAGTGCGTTTCTCACTGTTACATGCATTTGAATGGGGAACTCGACCGAAACAAAGTATAAGTTTTCATTATGTGAATAACTTGGAAATCTTAGCTCAAACAGCTGCAAAACCTGTTTTCCCAGCACGGAGACCTTGAGTTCTATAAGATAAAGCCATAAACATGTTTGTTTGAGTCTTCTATCAAAAGTTACAGCTATTTATATGAAGTTGTACAAAAACGCTTTCTTTCGCCAAGACAGTGCGTTTCTCACTGTTACATGCATTTGAATGGGGAACTCGACCGAAACAAAGTATAGGTTTTCATTATGTGAATAACTTGGAAATCTTAGCTCAAACAGCTGCAAAACCTGTTTGCCCAGCACGGAGACCTTGAGTTCTATAAGATAAAGCCATAAACATGTTTGTTTGAGTCTTCTATCAAAAGTTACAGCTATTTCTATGAAGTTGTACAAAAACGCTTTCTTTCGCCAAGACAGTGCGTTTCTCACTGTTACATGCATTTGAATGGGGAACTCGCCCGAAACAAAGTATAAGTTTTCATTATGTGAATAACTTGGAAATCTTAGCTCAAACAGCTGCAAAACCTGTTTGCCCAGCACGGAGACCTTGAGTTCTATAAGATAAAGCCATAAACATGTGTATCCGAGTCTTCTATCAAAAGTTACAGCTATTTCTATGAAGTTGTACAAAAACGCTTTCTTTCGCCAAGACAGTGCGTTTCTCACTGTTACATGCATTTGAATGGGGAACTCGCCCGAAACAAAGTATAAGTTTTCATTATGTGAATAACTTGGAAATCTTAGCTCAAACAGCTGCAAAACCTGTTTGCCCAGCACGGAGACCTTGAGTTCTATAAGATAAAGCCATAAACATGTGTATCCGAGTCTTCTATCAAAAGTTACAGCTATTTCTATGAAGTTGTACAAAAACGCTTTCTTTCGCCAAGACAGTGCGTTTCTCACTGTTACATGCATTTGAATGGGGAACTCGACCGAAACAAAGTATAAGTTTTCATTATGTGAATAACTTGGAAATCTTAGCTCAAACAGCTGCAAAACCTGTTTTCCCAGCACGGAGACCTTGAGTTCTATAAGATAAAGCCATAAACATGTTTGTTTGAGTCTTCTATCAAAAGTTACAGCTATTTCTATGAAGTTGTACAAAAACGCTTTCTTTCGCCAAGACAGTGCGTTTCTCACTGTTACATGCATTTGAATGGGGAACTCGACCGAAACAAAGTATAGGTTTTCATTATGTGAATAACTTGGAAATCTTAGCTCAAACAGCTGCAAAACCTGTTTGCCCAGCACGGAGACCTTGAGTTCTATAAGATAAAGCCATAAACATGTTTGTTTGAGTCTTCTATCAAAAGTTACAGCTATTTCTATGAAGTTGTACAAAAACGCTTTCTTTCGCCAAGACAGTGCGTTTCTCACTGTTACATGCATTTGAATGGGGAACTCGCCCGAAACAAAGTATAAGTTTTCATTATGTGAATAACTTGGAAATCTTAGCTCAAACAGCTGCAAAACCTGTTTGCCCAGCACGGAGACCTTGAGTTCTATAAGATAAAGCCATAAACATGTGTATCCGAGTCTTCTATCAAAAGTTACAGCTATTTCTATGAAGTTGTACAAAAACGCTTTCTTTCGCCAAGACAGTGCGTTTCTCACTGTTACATGCATTTGAATGGGGAACTCGACCGAAACAAAGTATAAGTTTTCATTATGTGAATAACTTGGAAATCTTAGCTCAAACAGCTGCAAAACCTGTTTTCCCAGCACGGAGACCTTGAGTTCTATAAGATAAAGCCATAAACATGTTTGTTTGAGTCTTCTATCAAAAGTTACAGCTATTTCTATGAAGTTGTACAAAAACGCTTTCTTTCGCCAAGACAGTGCGTTTCTCACTGTTACATGCATTTGAATGGGGAACTCGACCGAAACAAAGTATAGGTTTTCATTATGTGAATAACTTGGAAATCTTAGCTCAAACAGCTGCAAAACCTGTTTGCCCAGCACGGAGACCTTGAGTTCTATAAGATAAAGCCATAAACATGTTTGTTTGAGTCTTCTATCAAAAGTTACAGCTATTTCTATGAAGTTGTACAAAAACGCTTTCTTTCGCCAAGACAGTGCGTTTCTCACTGTTACATGCATTTGAATGGGGAACTCGACCGAAACAAAGTATAGGTTTTCATTATGTGAATAACTTGGAAATCTTAGCTCAAACAGCTGCAAAACCTGTTTGCCCAGCACGGAGACCTTGGGTTCTATAAGATAAAGCCATAAACATGTGTATCCGAGTCTTCTATCAAAAGTTACAGCTATTCATATGAAGTTGTACAAAAACGCTTTCTTTCGCCAAGACAGTGCGTTTCTCACTGTTACATGCATTTGAATGGGGAACTCGACCGAAACAAAGTATAGGTTTTCATTATGTGAATAACTTGGAAATCTTAGCTCAAACAGCTGCAAAACCTGTTTGCCCAGCACGGAGACCTTGAGTTCTATAAGATAAAGCCATAAACATGTTTGTTTGAGTCTTCTATCAAAAGTTACAGCTATTTCTATGAAGTTGTACAAAAACGCTTTCTTTCGCCAAGACAGTGCGTTTCTCACTGTTACATGCATTTGAATGGGGAACTCGACCGAAACAAAGTATAGGTTTTCATTATGTGAATAACTTGGAAATCTTAGCTCAAACAGCTGCAAAACCTGTTTTCCCAGCACGGAGACCTTGAGTTCTATAAGATAAAGCCATAAACATGTTTGTTTGAGTCTTCTATCAAAAGTTACAGCTATTTCTATGAAGTTGTACAAAAACGCTTTCTTTCGCCAAGACAGTGCGTTTCTCACTGTTACATGCATTTGAATGGGGAACTCGACCGAAACAAAGTATAGGTTTTCATTATGTGAATAACTTGGAAATCTTAGCTCAAACAGCTGCAAAACCTGTTTGCCCAGCACGGAGACCTTGAGTTCTATAAGATAAAGCCATAAACATGTTTGTTTGAGTCTTCTATCAAAAGTTACAGCTATTTCTATGAAGTTGTACAAAAACGCTTTCTTTCGCCAAGACAGTGCGTTTCTCACTGTTACATGCATTTGAATGGGGAACTCGACCGAAACAAAGTATAAGTTTTCATTATGTGAATAACTTGGAAATCTTAGCTCAAACAGCTGCAAAACCTGTTTGCCCAGCACGGAGACCTTGAGTTCTATAAGATAAAGCCATAAACATGTGTATCCGAGTCTTCTATCAAAAGTTACAGCTATTTCTATGAAGTTGTACAAAAACGCTTTCTTTCGCCAAGACAGTGCGTTTCTCACTGTTACATGCATTTGAATGGGGAACTCGACCGAAACAAAGTATAGGTTTTCATTATGTGAATAACTTGGAAATCTTAGCTCAAACAGCTGCAAAACCTGTTTGCCCAGCACGGAGACCTTGAGTTCTATAAGATAAAGCCATAAACATGTGTATCCGAGTCTTCTATCAAAAGTTACAGCTATTTCTATGAAGTTGTACAAAAACGCTTTCTTTCGCCAAGACAGTGCGTTTCTCACTGTTACATGCATTTGAATGGGGAACTCGACCGAAACAAAGTATAAGTTTTCATTATGTGAATAACTTGGAAATCTTAGCTCAAACAGCTGCAAAACCTGTTTGCCCAGCACGGAGACCTTGAGTTCTATAAGATAAAGCCATAAACATGTGTATCCGAGTCTTCTATCAAAAGTTACAGCTATTTCTATGAAGTTGTACAAAAACGCTTTCTTTCGCCAAGACAGTGCGTTTCTCACTGTTACATGCATTTGAATGGGGAACTCGACCGAAACAAAGTATAGGTTTTCATTATGTGAATAACTTGGAAATCTTAGCTCAAACAGCTGCAAAACCTGTTTGCCCAGCACGGAGACCTTGAGTTCTATAAGATAAAGCCATAAACATGTTTGTTTGAGTCTTCTATCAAAAGTTACAGCTATTTCTATGAAGTTGTACAAAAACGCTTTCTTTCGCCAAGACAGTGCGTTTCTCACTGTTACATGCATTTGAATGGGGAACTCGACCGAAACAAAGTATAAGTTTTCATTATGTGAATAACTTGGAAATCTTAGCTCAAACAGCTGCAAAACCTGTTTGCCCAGCACGGAGACCTTGAGTTCTATAAGATAAAGCCATAAACATGTGTATCCGAGTCTTCTATCAAAAGTTACAGCTATTTCTATGAAGTTGTACAAAAACGCTTTCTTTCGCCAAGACAGTGCGTTTCTCACTGTTACATGCATTTGAATGGGGAACTCGCCCGAAACAAAGTATAAGTTTTCATTATGTGAATAACTTGGAAATCTTAGCTCAAACAGCTGCAAAACCTGTTTGCCCAGCACGGAGACCTTGAGTTCTATAAGATAAAGCCATAAACATGTGTATCCGAGTCTTCTATCAAAAGTTACAGCTATTTCTATGAAGTTGTACAAAAACGCTTTCTTTCGCCAAGACAGTGCGTTTCTCACTGTTACATGCATTTGAATGGGGAACTCGACCGAAACAAAGTATAAGTTTTCATTATGTGAATAACTTGGAAATCTTAGCTCAAACAGCTGCAAAACCTGTTTTCCCAGCACGGAGACCTTGAGTTCTATAAGATAAAGCCATAAACATGTTTGTTTGAGTCTTCTATCAAAAGTTACAGCTATTTCTATGAAGTTGTACAAAAACGCTTTCTTTCGCCAAGACAGTGCGTTTCTCACTGTTACATGCATTTGAATGGGGAACTCGACCGAAACAAAGTATAGGTTTTCATTATGTGAATAACTTGGAAATCTTAGCTCAAACAGCTGCAAAACCTGTTTGCCCAGCACGGAGACCTTGAGTTCTATAAGATAAAGCCATAAACATGTTTGTTTGAGTCTTCTATCAAAAGTTACAGCTATTTCTATGAAGTTGTACAAAAACGCTTTCTTTCGCCAAGACAGTGCGTTTCTCACTGTTACATGCATTTGAATGGGGAACTCGCCCGAAACAAAGTATAAGTTTTCATTATGTGAATAACTTGGAAATCTTAGCTCAAACAGCTGCAAAACCTGTTTGCCCAGCACGGAGACCTTGAGTTCTATAAGATAAAGCCATAAACATGTGTATCCGAGTCTTCTATCAAAAGTTACAGCTATTTCTATGAAGTTGTACAAAAACGCTTTCTTTCGCCAAGACAGTGCGTTTCTCACTGTTACATGCATTTGAATGGGGAACTCGACCGAAACAAAGTATAAGTTTTCATTATGTGAATAACTTGGAAATCTTAGCTCAAACAGCTGCAAAACCTGTTTTCCCAGCACGGAGACCTTGAGTTCTATAAGATAAAGCCATAAACATGTTTGTTTGAGTCTTCTATCAAAAGTTACAGCTATTTCTATGAAGTTGTACAAAAACGCTTTCTTTCGCCAAGACAGTGCGTTTCTCACTGTTACATGCATTTGAATGGGGAACTCCACCGAAACAAAGTATAAGTTTTCATTATGTGAATAACTTGGAAATCTTAGCTCAAACAGCTGCAAAACCTGTTTGCCCAGCACGGAGACCTTGAGTTCTATAAGATAAAGCCATAAACATGTGTATCCGAGTCTTCTATCAAAAGTTACAGCTATTTCTATGAAGTTGTACAAAAACGCTTTCTTTCGCCAAGACAGTGCGTTTCTCACTGTTACATGCATTTGAATGGGGAACTCGCCCGAAACAAAGTATAAGTTTTCATTATGTGAATAACTTGGAAATCTTAGCTCAAACAGCTGCAAAACCTGTTTGCCCAGCACGGAGACCTTGAGTTCTATAAGATAAAGCCATAAACATGTGTATCCGAGTCTTCTATCAAAAGTTACAGCTATTTCTATGAAGTTGTACAAAAACGCTTTCTTTCGCCAAGACAGTGCGTTTCTCACTGTTACATGCATTTGAATGGGGAACTCGACCGAAACAAAGTATAAGTTTTCATTATGTGAATAACTTGGAAATCTTAGCTCAAACAGCTGCAAAACCTGTTTTCCCAGCACGGAGACCTTGAGTTCTATAAGATAAAGCCATAAACATGTTTGTTTGAGTCTTCTATCAAAAGTTACAGCTATTTCTATGAAGTTGTACAAAAACGCTTTCTTTCGCCAAGACAGTGCGTTTCTCACTGTTACATGCATTTGAATGGGGAACTCGACCGAAACAAAGTATAGGTTTTCATTATGTGAATAACTTGGAAATCTTAGCTCAAACAGCTGCAAAACCTGTTTGCCCAGCACGGAGACCTTGAGTTCTATAAGATAAAGCCATAAACATGTTTGTTTGAGTCTTCTATCAAAAGTTACAGCTATTTCTATGAAGTTGTACAAAAACGCTTTCTTTCGCCAAGACAGTGCGTTTCTCACTGTTACATGCATTTGAATGGGGAACTCGCCCGAAACAAAGTATAAGTTTTCATTATGTGAATAACTTGGAAATCTTAGCTCAAACAGCTGCAAAACCTGTTTGCCCAGCACGGAGACCTTGAGTTCTATAAGATAAAGCCATAAACATGTGTATCCGAGTCTTCTATCAAAAGTTACAGCTATTTCTATGAAGTTGTACAAAAACGCTTTCTTTCGCCAAGACAGTGCGTTTCTCACTGTTACATGCATTTGAATGGGGAACTCGACCGAAACAAAGTATAAGTTTTCATTATGTGAATAACTTGGAAATCTTAGCTCAAACAGCTGCAAAACCTGTTTTCCCAGCACGGAGACCTTGAGTTCTATAAGATAAAGCCATAAACATGTTTGTTTGAGTCTTCTATCAAAAGTTACAGCTATTTCTATGAAGTTGTACAAAAACGCTTTCTTTCGCCAAGACAGTGCGTTTCTCACTGTTACATGCATTTGAATGGGGAACTCGACCGAAACAAAGTATAGGTTTTCATTATGTGAATAACTTGGAAATCTTAGCTCAAACAGCTGCAAAACCTGTTTGCCCAGCACGGAGACCTTGAGTTCTATAAGATAAAGCCATAAACATGTTTGTTTGAGTCTTCTATCAAAAGTTACAGCTATTTCTATGAAGTTGTACAAAAACGCTTTCTTTCGCCAAGACAGTGCGTTTCTCACTGTTACATGCATTTGAATGGGGAACTCGACCGAAACAAAGTATAGGTTTTCATTATGTGAATAACTTGGAAATCTTAGCTCAAACAGCTGCAAAACCTGTTTGCCCAGCACGGAGACCTTGGGTTCTATAAGATAAAGCCATAAACATGTGTATCCGAGTCTTCTATCAAAAGTTACAGCTATTCATATGAAGTTGTACAAAAACGCTTTCTTTCGCCAAGACAGTGCGTTTCTCACTGTTACATGCATTTGAATGGGGAACTCGACCGAAACAAAGTATAGGTTTTCATTATGTGAATAACTTGGAAATCTTAGCTCAAACAGCTGCAAAACCTGTTTTCCCAGCACGGAGACCTTGAGTTCTATAAGATAAAGCCATAAACATGTTTGTTTGAGTCTTCTATCAAAAGTTACAGCTATTTCTATGAAGTTGTACAAAAATGCTTTCTTTCGCCAAGACAGTGCGTTTCTCACTGTTACATGCATTTGAATGGGGAACTCGACCGAAACAAAGTATAGGTTTTCATTATGTGAATAACTTGGAAATCTTAGCTCAAACAGCTGCAAAACCTGTTTGCCCAGCACGGAGACCTTGAGTTCTATAAGATAAAGCCATAAACATGTGTATCCGAGTCTTCTATCAAAAGTTACAGCTATTCATATGAAGTTGTACAAAAACGCTTTCTTTCGCCAAGACAGTGCGTTTCTCACTGTTACATGCATTTGAATGGGGAACTCGACCGAAACAAAGTATAGGTTTTCATTATGTGAATAACTTGGAAATCTTAGCTCAAACAGCTGCAAAACCTGTTTGCCCAGCACGGAGACCTTGAGTTCTATAAGATAAAGCCATAAACATGTGTATCCGAGTCTTCTATCAAAAGTTACAGCTATTCATATGAAGTTGTACAAAAACGCTTTCTTTCGCCAAGACAGTGCGTTTCTCACTGTTACATGCATTTGAATGGGGAACTCGACCGAAACAAAGTATAGGTTTTCATTATGTGAATAACTTGGAAATCTTAGCTCAAACAGCTGCAAAACCTGTTTGCCCAGCACGGAGACCTTGAGTTCTATAAGATAAAGCCATAAACATGTGTATCCGAGTCTTCTATCAAAAGTTACAGCTATTTCTATGAAGTTGTACAAAAACGCTTTCTTTCGCCAAGACAGTGCGTTTCTCACTGTTACATGCATTTGAATGGGGAACTCGACCGAAACAAAGTATAAGTTTTCATTATGTGAATAACTTGGGAATCTTAGCTCAAACAGCTGCAAAACCTGTTTGCCCAGCACGGAGACCTTGAGTTCTATAAGATAAAGCCATAAACATGTGTATCCGAGTCTTCTATCAAAAGTTACAGCTATTTCTATGAAGTTGTACAAAAACGCTTTCTTTCGCCAAGACAGTGCGTTTCTCACTGTTACATGCATTTGAATGGGGAACTCGACCGAAACAAAGTATAAGTTTTCATTATGTGAATAACTTGGAAATCTTAGCTCAAACAGCTGCAAAACCTGTTTGCCCAGCACGGAGACCTTGAGTTCTATAAGATAAAGCCATAAACATGTGTATCCGAGTCTTCTATCAAAAGTTACAGCTATTTCTATGAAGTTGTACAAAAACGCTTTCTTTCGCCAAGACAGTGCGTTTCTCACTGTTACATGCATTTGAATGGGGAACTCGCCCGAAACAAAGTATAAGTTTTCATTATGTGAATAACTTGGAAATCTTAGCTCAAACAGCTGCAAAACCTGTTTGCCCAGCACGGAGACCTTGAGTTCTATAAGATAAAGCCATAAACATGTGTATCCGAGTCTTCTATCAAAAGTTACAGCTATTTCTATGAAGTTGTACAAAAACGCTTTCTTTCGCCAAGACAGTGCGTTTCTCACTGTTACATGCATTTGAATGGGGAACTCGACCGAAACAAAGTATAAGTTTTCATTATGTGAATAACTTGGAAATCTTAGCTCAAACAGCTGCAAAACCTGTTTTCCCAGCACGGAGACCTTGAGTTCTATAAGATAAAGCCATAAACATGTTTGTTTGAGTCTTCTATCAAAAGTTACAGCTATTTCTATGAAGTTGTACAAAAACGCTTTCTTTCGCCAAGACAGTGCGTTTCTCACTGTTACATGCATTTGAATGGGGAACTCGACCGAAACAAAGTATAGGTTTTCATTATGTGAATAACTTGGAAATCTTAGCTCAAACAGCTGCAAAACCTGTTTGCCCAGCACGGAGACCTTGAGTTCTATAAGATAAAGCCATAAACATGTTTGTTTGAGTCTTCTATCAAAAGTTACAGCTATTTCTATGAAGTTGTACAAAAACGCTTTCTTTCGCCAAGACAGTGCGTTTCTCACTGTTACATGCATTTGAATGGGGAACTCGCCCGAAACAAAGTATAAGTTTTCATTATGTGAATAACTTGGAAATCTTAGCTCAAACAGCTGCAAAACCTGTTTGCCCAGCACGGAGACCTTGAGTTCTATAAGATAAAGCCATAAACATGTGTATCCGAGTCTTCTATCAAAAGTTACAGCTATTTCTATGAAGTTGTACAAAAACGCTTTCTTTCGCCAAGACAGTGCGTTTCTCACTGTTACATGCATTTGAATGGGGAACTCGACCGAAACAAAGTATAAGTTTTCATTATGTGAATAACTTGGAAATCTTAGCTCAAACAGCTGCAAAACCTGTTTTCCCAGCACGGAGACCTTGAGTTCTATAAGATAAAGCCATAAACATGTTTGTTTGAGTCTTCTATCAAAAGTTACAGCTATTTCTATGAAGTTGTACAAAAACGCTTTCTTTCGCCAAGACAGTGCGTTTCTCACTGTTACATGCATTTGAATGGGGAACTCGACCGAAACAAAGTATAGGTTTTCATTATGTGAATAACTTGGAAATCTTAGCTCAAACAGCTGCAAAACCTGTTTGCCCAGCACGGAGACCTTGAGTTCTATAAGATAAAGCCATAAACATGTTTGTTTGAGTCTTCTATCAAAAGTTACAGCTATTTCTATGAAGTTGTACAAAAACGCTTTCTTTCGCCAAGACAGTGCGTTTCTCACTGTTACATGCATTTGAATGGGGAACTCGACCGAAACAAAGTATAGGTTTTCATTATGTGAATAACTTGGAAATCTTAGCTCAAACAGCTGCAAAACCTGTTTGCCCAGCACGGAGACCTTGGGTTCTATAAGATAAAGCCATAAACATGTGTATCCGAGTCTTCTATCAAAAGTTACAGCTATTCATATGAAGTTGTACAAAAACGCTTTCTTTCGCCAAGACAGTGCGTTTCTCACTGTTACATGCATTTGAATGGGGAACTCGACCGAAACAAAGTATAGGTTTTCATTATGTGAATAACTTGGAAATCTTAGCTCAAACAGCTGCAAAACCTGTTTGCCCAGCACGGAGACCTTGAGTTCTATAAGATAAAGCCATAAACATGTTTGTTTGAGTCTTCTATCAAAAGTTACAGCTATTTCTATGAAGTTGTACAAAAACGCTTTCTTTCGCCAAGACAGTGCGTTTCTCACTGTTACATGCATTTGAATGGGGAACTCGACCGAAACAAAGTATAGGTTTTCATTATGTGAATAACTTGGAAATCTTAGCTCAAACAGCTGCAAAACCTGTTTTCCCAGCACGGAGACCTTGAGTTCTATAAGATAAAGCCATAAACATGTTTGTTTGAGTCTTCTATCAAAAGTTACAGCTATTTCTATGAAGTTGTACAAAAATGCTTTCTTTCGCCAAGACAGTGCGTTTCTCACTGTTACATGCATTTGAATGGGGAACTCGACCGAAACAAAGTATAGGTTTTCATTATGTGAATAACTTGGAAATCTTAGCTCAAACAGCTGCAAAACCTGTTTGCCCAGCACGGAGACCTTGAGTTCTATAAGATAAAGCCATAAACATGTGTATCCGAGTCTTCTATCAAAAGTTACAGCTATTCATATGAAGTTGTACAAAAACGCTTTCTTTCGCCAAGACAGTGCGTTTCTCACTGTTACATGCATTTGAATGGGGAACTCGACCGAAACAAAGTATAGGTTTTCATTATGTGAATAACTTGGAAATCTTAGCTCAAACAGCTGCAAAACCTGTTTGCCCAGCACGGAGACCTTGAGTTCTATAAGATAAAGCCATAAACATGTGTATCCGAGTCTTCTATCAAAAGTTACAGCTATTCATATGAAGTTGTACAAAAACGCTTTCTTTCGCCAAGACAGTGCGTTTCTCACTGTTACATGCATTTGAATGGGGAACTCGACCGAAACAAAGTATAGGTTTTCATTATGTGAATAACTTGGAAATCTTAGCTCAAACAGCTGCAAAACCTGTTTGCCCAGCACGGAGACCTTGAGTTCTATAAGATAAAGCCATAAACATGTGTATCCGAGTCTTCTATCAAAAGTTACAGCTATTTCTATGAAGTTGTACAAAAACGCTTTCTTTCGCCAAGACAGTGCGTTTCTCACTGTTACATGCATTTGAATGGGGAACTCGACCGAAACAAAGTATAAGTTTTCATTATGTGAATAACTTGGGAATCTTAGCTCAAACAGCTGCAAAACCTGTTTGCCCAGCACGGAGACCTTGAGTTCTATAAGATAAAGCCATAAACATGTGTATCCGAGTCTTCTATCAAAAGTTACAGCTATTTCTATGAAGTTGTACAAAAACGCTTTCTTTCGCCAAGACAGTGCGTTTCTCACTGTTACATGCATTTGAATGGGGAACTCGACCGAAACAAAGTATAAGTTTTCATTATGTGAATAACTTGGAAATCTTAGCTCAAACAGCTGCAAAACCTGTTTGCCCAGCACGGAGACCTTGAGTTCTATAAGATAAAGCCATAAACATGTGTATCCGAGTCTTCTATCAAAAGTTACAGCTATTTCTATGAAGTTGTACAAAAACGCTTTCTTTCGCCAAGACAGTGCGTTTCTCACTGTTACATGCATTTGAATGGGGAACTCGACCGAAACAAAGTATAGGTTTTCATTATGTGAATAACTTGGAAATCTTAGCTCAAACAGCTGCAAAACCTGTTTTCCCAGCACGGAGACCTTGAGTTCTATAAGATAAAGCCATAAACATGTGTATCCGAGTCTTCTATCAAAAGTTACAGCTATTCATATGAAGTTGTACAAAAACGCTTTCTTTCGCCAAGACAGTGCGTTTCTCACTGTTACATGCATTTTGAATGGGGAACTCGACCGAAACAAAGTATAGGTTTTCATTATGTGAATAACTTGGAAATCTTAGCTCAAACAGCTGCAAAACCTGTTTGCCCAGCACGGAGACCTTGAGTTCTATAAGATAAAGCCATAAACATGTTTGTTTGAGTCTTCTATCAAAAGTTACAGCTATTTATATGAAGTTGTACAAAAACGCTTTCTTTCGCCAAGACAGTGCGTTTCTCACTGTTACATGCATTTGAATGGGGAACTCGACCGAAACAAAGTATAGGTTTTCATTATGTGAATAACTTGGAAATCTTAGCTCAAACAGCTGCAAAACCTGTTTGCCCAGCACGGAGACCTTGAGTTCTATAAGATAAAGCCATAAACATGTGTATCCGAGTCTTCTATCAAAAGTTACAGCTATTTCTATGAAGTTGTACAAAAACGCTTTCTTTCGCCAAGACAGTGCGTTTCTCACTGTTACATGCATTTGAATGGGGAACTCGACCGAAACAAAGTATAAGTTTTCATTATGTGAATAACTTGGAAATCTTAGCTCAAACAGCTGCAAAACCTGTTTTCCCAGCACGGAGACCTTGAGTTCTATAAGATAAAGCCATAAACATGTTTGTTTGAGTCTTCTATCAAAAGTTACAGCTATTCATATGAAGTTGTACAAAAACGCTTTCTTTCGCCAAGACAGTGCGTTTCTCACTGTTACATGCATTTGAATGGGGAACTCGACCGAAACAAAGTATAGGTTTTCATTATGTGAATAACTTGGAAATCTTAGCTCAAACAGCTGCAAAACCTGTTTGCCCAGCACGGAGACCTTGAGTTCTATAAGATAAAGCCATAAACATGTGTATCCGAGTCTTCTATCAAAAGTTACAGCTATTTCTATGAAGTTGTACAAAAACGCTTTCTTTCGCCAAGACAGTGCGTTTCTCACTGTTACATGCATTTGAATGGGGAACTCGCCCGAAACAAAGTATAATTTTTCATTATGTGAATAACTTGGAAATCTTAGCTCAAACAGCTGCAAAACCTGTTTGCCCAGCACGGAGACCTTGAGTTCTATAAGATAAAGCCATAAACATGTGTATCCGAGTCTTCTATCAAAAGTTACAGCTATTTCTATGAAGTTGTACAAAAACGCTTTCTTTCGCCAAGACAGTGCGTTTCTCACTGTTACATGCATTTGAATGGGGAACTCGACCGAAACAAAGTATAGGTTTTCATTATGTGAATAACTTGGAAATCTTAGCTCAAACAGCTGCAAAACCTGTTTTCCCAGCACGGAGACCTTGAGTTCTATAAGATAAAGCCATAAACATGTTTGTTTGAGTCTTCTATCAAAAGTTACAGCTATTTCTATGAAGTTGTACAAAAACGCTTTCTTTCGCCAAGACAGTGCGTTTCTCACTGTTACATGCATTTGAATGGGGAACTCGACCGAAACAAAGTATAGGTTTTCATTATGTGAATAACTTGGAAATCTTAGCTCAAACAGCTGCAAAACCTGTTTGCCCAGCACGGAGACCTTGAGTTCTATAAGATAAAGCCATAAACACGTGTATCCGAGTCTTCTATCAAAAGTTACAGCTATTCATATGAAGTTGTACAAAAACGCTTTCTTTCGCCAAGACAGTGCGTTTCTCACTGTTACATGCATTTGAATGGGGAACTCCACCGAAACAAAGTATAGGTTTTCATTATGTGAATAACTTGGAAATCTTAGCTCAAACAGCTGCAAAACCTGTTTGCCCAGCACGGAGACCTTGAGTTCTATAAGATAAAGCCATAAACATGTGTATCCGAGTCTTCTATCAAAAGTTACAGCTATTCATATGAAGTTGTACAAAAACGCTTTCTTTCGCCAAGACAGTGCGTTTCTCACTGTTACATGCATTTGAATGGGGAACTCGACCGAAACAAAGTATAGGTTTTCATTATGTGAATAACTTGGAAATCTTAGCTCAAACAGCTGCAAAACCTGTTTGCCCAGCACGGAGACCTTGAGTTCTATAAGATAAAGCCATAAACATGTGTATCCGAGTCTTCTATCAAAAGTTACAGCTATTCATATGAAGTTGTACAAAAACGCTTTCTTTCGCCAAGACAGTGCGTTTCTCACTGTTACATGCATTTGAATGGGGAACTCGACCGAAACAAAGTATAGGTTTTCATTATGTGAATAACTTGGAAATCTTAGCTCAAACAGCTGCAAAACCTGTTTGCCCAGCACGGAGACCTTGAGTTCTATAAGATAAAGCCATAAACATGTGTATCCGAGTCTTCTATCAAAAGTTACAGCTATTCATATGAAGTTGTACAAAAACGCTTTCTTTCGCCAAGACAGTGCGTTTCTCACTGTTACATGCATTTGAATGGGGAACTCGACCGAAACAAAGTATAGGTTTTCATTATGTGAATAACTTGGAAATCTTAGCTCAAACAGCTGCAAAACCTGTTTGCCCAGCACGGGAACCTTGAGTTCTATAAGATAAAGCCATAAACATGTGTATCCGAGTCTTCTATCAAAAGTTACAGCTATTCATATGAAGTTGTACAAAAACGCTTTCTTTCGCCAAGACAGTGCGTTTCTCACTGTTACATGCATTTGAATGGGGAACTCGACCGAAACAAAGTATAGGTTTTCATTATGTGAATAACTTGGAAATCTTAGCTCAAACAGCTGCAAAACCTGTTTGCCCAGCACGGAGACCTTGAGTTCTATAAGATAAAGCCATAAACATGTGTATCCGAGTCTTCTATCAAAAGTTACAGCTATTCATATGAAGTTGTACAAAAACGCTTTCTTTCGCCAAGACAGTGCGTTTCTCACTGTTACATGCATTTGAATGGGGAACTCCACCGAAACAAAGTATAAGTTTTCATTATGTGAATAACTTGGAAATCTTAGCTCAAACAGCTGCAAAACCTGTTTTCCCAGCACGGAGACCTTGAGTTCTATAATATAAGGCCATAAACATGTTTGTCTGAGTCTTCTATCAAAAGTTACAGCTATTTCTATGAAGTTGTACAAAATAGCTTTCTTTCGCCAAGACAGTGCGTTTCTCACTGTTACATGCATTTGAATGGGGAACTCGACCGAAACAAAGTATAGGTTTTCATTATGTGAATAACTTGGAAATCTTAGCTCAAACAGCTGCAAAACCTGTTTGCCCAGCACGGAGACCTTGAGTTCTATAAGATAAAGCCATAAACATGTGTATCCGAGTCTTCTATCAAAAGTTACAGCTATTCATATGAAGTTGTACAAAAACGCTTTCTTTCGCCAAGACAGTGCGTTTCTCACTGTTACATGCATTTGAATGGGGAACTCGACCGAAACAAAGTATAGGTTTTCATTATGTGAATAACTTGGAAATCTTAGCTCAAACAGCTGCAAAACCTGTTTGCCCAGCACGGAGACCTTGAGTTCTATAAGATAAAGCCATAAACATGTGTATCCGAGTCTTCTATCAAAAGTTACAGCTATTCATATGAAGTTGTACAAAAACGCTTTCTTTCGCCAAGACAGTGCGTTTCTCACTGTTACATGCATTTGAATGGGGAACTCCACCGAAACAAAGTATAGGTTTTCATTATGTGAATAACTTGGAAATCTTAGCTCAAACAGCTGCAAAACCTGTTTGCCCAGCACGGAGACCTTGAGTTCTATAAGATAAAGCCATAAACATGTGTATCCGAGTCTTCTATCAAAAGTTACAGCTATTCATATGAAGTTGTACAAAAACGCTTTCTTTCGCCAAGACAGTGCGTTTCTCACTGTTACATGCATTTGAATGGGGAACTCGACCGAAACAAAGTATAGGTTTTCATTATGTGAATAACTTGGAAATCTTAGCTCAAACAGCTGCAAAACCTGTTTGCCCAGCACGGAGACCTTGAGTTCTATAAGATAAAGCCATAAACATGTGTATCCGAGTCTTCTATCAAAAGTTACAGCTATTCATATGAAGTTGTACAAAAACGCTTTCTTTCGCCAAGACAGTGCGTTTCTCACTGTTACATGCATTTGAATGGGGAACTCCACCGAAACAAAGTATAGGTTTTCATTATGTGAATAACTTGGAAATCTTAGCTCAAACAGCTGCAAAACCTGTTTGCCCAGCACGGAGACCTTGAGTTCTATAAGATAAAGCCATAAACATGTGTATCCGAGTCTTCTATCAAAAGTTACAGCTATTCATATGAAGTTGTACAAAAACGCTTTCTTTCGCCAAGACAGTGCGTTTCTCACTGTTACATGCATTTGAATGGGGAACTCGACCGAAACAAAGTATAGGTTTTCATTATGTGAATAACTTGGAAATCTTAGCTCAAACAGCTGCAAAACCTGTTTGCCCAGCACGGGAACCTTGAGTTCTATAAGATAAAGCCATAAACATGTGTATCCGAGTCTTCTATCAAAAGTTACAGCTATTCATATGAAGTTGTACAAAAACGCTTTCTTTCGCCAAGACAGTGCGTTTCTCACTGTTACATGCATTTGAATGGGGAACTCGACCGAAACAAAGTATAGGTTTTCATTATGTGAATAACTTGGAAATCTTAGCTCAAACAGCTGCAAAACCTGTTTGCCCAGCACGGAGACCTTGAGTTCTATAAGATAAAGCCATAAACATGTGTATCCGAGTCTTCTATCAAAAGTTACAGCTATTCATATGAAGTTGTACAAAAACGCTTTCTTTCGCCAAGACAGTGCGTTTCTCACTGTTACATGCATTTGAATGGGGAACTCGACCGAAACAAAGTATAGGTTTTCATTATGTGAATAACTTGGAAATCTTAGCTCAAACAGCTGCAAAACCTGTTTGCCCAGCACGGAGACCTTGAGTTCTATAAGATAAAGCCATAAACATGTGTATCCGAGTCTTCTATCAAAAGTTACAGCTATTCATATGAAGTTGTACAAAAACGCTTTCTTTCGCCAAGACAGTGCGTTTCTCACTGTTACATGCATTTGAATGGGGAACTCGACCGAAACAAAGTATAGGTTTTCATTATGTGAATAACTTGGAAATCTTAGCTCAAACAGCTGCAAAACCTGTTTGCCCAGCACGGAGACCTTGAGTTCTATAAGATAAAGCCATAAACATGTGTATCCGAGTCTTCTATCAAAAGTTACAGCTATTCATATGAAGTTGTACAAAAACGCTTTCTTTCGCCAAGACAGTGCGTTTCTCACTGTTACATGCATTTGAATGGGGAACTCGACCGAAACAAAGTATAGGTTTTCATTATGTGAATAACTTGGAAATCTTAGCTCAAACAGCTGCAAAACCTGTTTGCCCAGCACGGGAACCTTGAGTTCTATAAGATAAAGCCATAAACATGTGTATCCGAGTCTTCTATCAAAAGTTACAGCTATTCATATGAAGTTGTACAAAAACGCTTTCTTTCGCCAAGACAGTGCGTTTCTCACTGTTACATGCATTTGAATGGGGAACTCGACCGAAACAAAGTATAGGTTTTCATTATGTGAATAACTTGGAAATCTTAGCTCAAACAGCTGCAAAACCTGTTTGCCCAGCACGGAGACCTTGAGTTCTATAAGATAAAGCCATAAACATGTGTATCCGAGTCTTCTATCAAAAGTTACAGCTATTCATATGAAGTTGTACAAAAACGCTTTCTTTCGCCAAGACAGTGCGTTTCTCACTGTTACATGCATTTGAATGGGGAACTCCACCGAAACAAAGTATAAGTTTTCATTATGTGAATAACTTGGAAATCTTAGCTCAAACAGCTGCAAAACCTGTTTTCCCAGCACGGAGACCTTGAGTTCTATAATATAAGGCCATAAACATGTTTGTCTGAGTCTTCTATCAAAAGTTACAGCTATTTCTATGAAGTTGTACAAAAACGCTTTCTTTCGCCAAGACAGTGCGTTTCTCACTGTTACATGCATTTGAATGGGGAACTCGACCGAAACAAAGTATAGGTTTTCATTATGTGAATAACTTGGAAATCTTAGCTCAAACAGCTGCAAAACCTGTTTGCCCAGCACGGAGACCTTGAGTTCTATAAGATAAAGCCATAAACATGTGTATCCGAGTCTTCTATCAAAAGTTACAGCTATTCATATGAAGTTGTACAAAAACGCTTTCTTTCGCCAAGACAGTGCGTTTCTCACTGTTACATGCATTTGAATGGGGAACTCGACCGAAACAAAGTATAGGTTTTCATTATGTGAATAACTTGGAAATCTTAGCTCAAACAGCTGCAAAACCTGTTTGCCCAGCACGGAGACCTTGAGTTCTATAAGATAAAGCCATAAACATGTGTATCCGAGTCTTCTATCAAAAGTTACAGCTATTCATATGAAGTTGTACAAAAACGCTTTCTTTCGCCAAGACAGTGCGTTTCTCACTGTTACATGCATTTGAATGGGGAACTCGACCGAAACAAAGTATAGGTTTTCATTATGTGAATAACTTGGAAATCTTAGCTCAAACAGCTGCAAAACCTGTTTGCCCAGCACGGAGACCTTGAGTTCTATAAGATAAAGCCATAAACATGTGTATCCGAGTCTTCTATCAAAAGTTACAGCTATTTCTATGAAGTTGTACAAAAACGCTTTCTTTCGCCAAGACAGTGCGTTTCTCACTGTTACATGCATTTGAATGGGGAACTCGACCGAAACAAAGTATAGGTTTTCATTATGTGAATAACTTGGAAATCTTAGCTCAAACAGCTGCAAAACCTGTTTGCCCAGCACGGAGACCTTGAGTTCTATAAGATAAAGCCATAAACATGTGTATCCGAGTCTTCTATCAAAAGTTACAGCTATTCATATGAAGTTGTACAAAAACGCTTTCTTTCGCCAAGACAGTGCGTTTCTCACTGTTACATGCATTTGAATGGGGAACTCGACCGAAACAAAGTATAGGTTTTCATTATGTGAATAACTTGGAAATCTTAGCTCAAACAGCTGCAAAACCTGTTTGCCCAGCACGGAGACCTTGAGTTCTATAAGATAAAGCCATAAACATGTGTATCCGAGTCTTCTATCAAAAGTTACAGCTATTCATATGAAGTTGTACAAAAACGCTTTCTTTCGCCAAGACAGTGCGTTTCTCACTGTTACATGCATTTGAATGGGGAACTCGACCGAAACAAAGTATAGGTTTTCATTATGTGAATAACTTGGAAATCTTAGCTCAAACAGCTGCAAAACCTGTTTGCCCAGCACGGGAACCTTGAGTTCTATAAGATAAAGCCATAAACATGTGTATCCGAGTCTTCTATCAAAAGTTACAGCTATTCATATGAAGTTGTACAAAAACGCTTTCTTTCGCCAAGACAGTGCGTTTCTCACTGTTACATGCATTTGAATGGGGAACTCGACCGAAACAAAGTATAGGTTTTCATTATGTGAATAACTTGGAAATCTTAGCTCAAACAGCTGCAAAACCTGTTTTCCCAGCACGGAGACCTTGAGTTCTATAATATAAGGCCATAAACATGTTTGTCTGAGTCTTCTATCAAAAGTTACAGCTATTTCTATGAAGTTGTACAAAATAGCTTTCTTTCGCCAAGACAGTGCGTTTCTCACTGTTACATGCATTTGAATGGGGAACTCGACCGAAACAAAGTATAGGTTTTCATTATGTGAATAACTTGGAAATCTTAGCTCAAACAGCTGCAAAACCTGTTTGCCCAGCACGGAGACCTTGAGTTCTATAAGATAAAGCCATAAACATGTGTATCCGAGTCTTCTATCAAAAGTTACAGCTATTCATATGAAGTTGTACAAAAACGCTTTCTTTCGCCAAGACAGTGCGTTTCTCACTGTTACATGCATTTGAATGGGGAACTCGACCGAAACAAAGTATAGGTTTTCATTATGTGAATAACTTGGAAATCTTAGCTCAAACAGCTGCAAAACCTGTTTGCCCAGCACGGAGACCTTGAGTTCTATAAGATAAAGCCATAAACATGTGTATCCGAGTCTTCTATCAAAAGTTACAGCTATTCATATGAAGTTGTACAAAAACGCTTTCTTTCGCCAAGACAGTGCGTTTCTCACTGTTACATGCATTTGAATGGGGAACTCGACCGAAACAAAGTATAGGTTTTCATTATGTGAATAACTTGGAAATCTTAGCTCAAACAGCTGCAAAACCTGTTTGCCCAGCACGGAGACCTTGAGTTCTATAAGATAAAGCCATAAACATGTGTATCCGAGTCTTCTATCAAAAGTTACAGCTATTCATATGAAGTTGTACAAAAACGCTTTCTTTCGCCAAGACAGTGCGTTTCTCACTGTTACATGCATTTGAATGGGGAACTCGACCGAAACAAAGTATAGGTTTTCATTATGTGAATAACTTGGAAATCTTAGCTCAAACAGCTGCAAAACCTGTTTGCCCAGCACGGGAACCTTGAGTTCTATAAGATAAAGCCATAAACATGTGTATCCGAGTCTTCTATCAAAAGTTACAGCTATTCATATGAAGTTGTACAAAAACGCTTTCTTTCGCCAAGACAGTGCGTTTCTCACTGTTACATGCATTTGAATGGGGAACTCGACCGAAACAAAGTATAGGTTTTCATTATGTGAATAACTTGGAAATCTTAGCTCAAACAGCTGCAAAACCTGTTTGCCCAGCACGGAGACCTTGAGTTCTATAAGATAAAGCCATAAACATGTTTGTTTGAGTCTTCTATCAAAAGTTACAGCTATTTCTATGAAGTTGTACAAAAACGCTTTCTTTCGCCAAGACAGTGCGTTTCTCACTGTTACATGCATTTGAATGGGGAACTCGACCGAAACAAAGTATAGGTTTTCATTATGTGAATAACTTGGAAATCTTAGCTCAAACAGCTGCAAAACCTGTTTGCCCAGCACGGAGACCTTGAGTTCTATAAGATAAAGCCATAAACATGTGTATCCGAGTCTTCTATCAAAAGTTACAGCTATTCATATGAAGTTGTACAAAAACGCTTTCTTTCGCCAAGACAGTGCGTTTCTCACTGTTACATGCATTTGAATGGGGAACTCGACCGAAACAAAGTATAGGTTTTCATTATGTGAATAACTTGGAAATCTTAGCTCAAACAGCTGCAAAACCTGTTTGCCCAGCACGGAGACCTTGAGTTCTATAAGATAAAGCCATAAACATGTGTATCCGAGTCTTCTATCAAAAGTTACAGCTATTCATATGAAGTTGTACAAAAACGCTTTCTTTCGCCAAGACAGTGCGTTTCTCACTGTTACATGCATTTGAATGGGGAACTCGACCGAAACAAAGTATAGGTTTTCATTATGTGAATAACTTGGAAATCTTAGCTCAAACAGCTGCAAAACCTGTTTGCCCAGCACGGGAACCTTGAGTTCTATAAGATAAAGCCATAAACATGTGTATCCGAGTCTTCTATCAAAAGTTACAGCTATTCATATGAAGTTGTACAAAAACGCTTTCTTTCGCCAAGACAGTGCGTTTCTCACTGTTACATGCATTTGAATGGGGAACTCGACCGAAACAAAGTATAGGTTTTCATTATGTGAATAACTTGGAAATCTTAGCTCAAACAGCTGCAAAACCTGTTTGCCCAGCACGGAGACCTTGAGTTCTATAAGATAAAGCCATAAACGTGTATCCGAGTCTTCTATCAAAAGTTACAGCTATTCATATGAAGTTGTACAAAAACGCTTTCTTTCGCCAAGACAGTGCGTTTCTCACTGTTACATGCATTTGAATGGGGAACTCGACCGAAACAAAGTATAGGTTTTCATTATGTGAATAACTTGGAAATCTTAGCTCAAACAGCTGCAAAACCTGTTTGCCCAGCACGGAGACCTTGAGTTCTATAAGATAAAGCCATAAACATGTTTGTTTGAGTCTTCTATCAAAAGTTACAGCTATTTCTATGAAGTTGTACAAAAACGCTTTCTTTCGCCAAGACAGTGCGTTTCTCACTGTTACATGCATTTGAATGGGGAACTCGACCGAAACAAAGTATAGGTTTTCATTATGTGAATAACTTGGAAATCTTAGCTCAAACAGCTGCAAAACCTGTTTGCCCAGCACGGAGACCTTGAGTTCTATAAGATAAAGCCATAAACATGTGTATCCGAGTCTTCTATCAAAAGTTACAGCTATTCATATGAAGTTGTACAAAAACGCTTTCTTTCGCCAAGACAGTGCGTTTCTCACTGTTACATGCATTTGAATGGGGAACTCGACCGAAACAAAGTATAGGTTTTCATTATGTGAATAACTTGGAAATCTTAGCTCAAACAGCTGCAAAACCTGTTTGCCCAGCACGGAGACCTTGGGTTCTATAAGATAAAGCCATAAACATGTGTATCCGAGTCTTCTATCAAAAGTTACAGCTATTTCTATGAAGTTGTACAAAAACGCTTTCTTTCGCCAAGACAGTGCGTTTCTCACTGTTACATGCATTTGAATGGGGAACTCGACCGAAACAAAGTATAAGTTTTCATTATGTGAATAACTTGGAAATCTTAGCTCAAACAGCTGCAAAACCTGTTTGCCCAGCACGGAGACCTTGAGTTCTATAAGATAAAGCCATAAACATGTGTATCCGAGTCTTCTATCAAAAGTTACAGCTATTTCTATGAAGTTGTACAAAAACGCTTTCTTTCGCCAAGACAGTGCGTTTCTCACTGTTACATGCATTTGAATGGGGAACTCGACCGAAACAAAGTATAGGTTTTCATTATGTGAATAACTTGGAAATCTTAGCTCAAACAGCTGCAAAACCTGTTTTCCCAGCACGGAGACCTTGAGTTCTATAAGATAAAGCCATAAACATGTGTATCCGAGTCTTCTATCAAAAGTTACAGCTATTCATATGAAGTTGTACAAAAACGCTTTCTTTCGCCAAGACAGTGCGTTTCTCACTGTTACATGCATTTTGAATGGGGAACTCGACCGAAACAAAGTATAGGTTTTCATTATGTGAATAACTTGGAAATCTTAGCTCAAACAGCTGCAAAACCTGTTTTCCCAGCACGGAGACCTTGAGTTCTATAAGATAAAGCCATAAACATGTTTGTTTGAGTCTTCTATCAAAAGTTACAGCTATTTCTATGAAGTTGTACAAAAACGCTTTCTTTCGCCAAGACAGTGCGTTTCTCACTGTTACATGCATTTGAATGGGGAACTCGACCGAAACAAAGTATAGGTTTTCATTATGTGAATAACTTGGAAATCTTAGCTCAAACAGCTGCAAAACCTGTTTGCCCAGCACGGAGACCTTGAGTTCTATAAGATAAAGCCATAAACATGTGTATCCGAGTCTTCTATCAAAAGTTACAGCTATTTCTATGAAGTTGTACAAAAACGCTTTCTTTCGCCAAGACAGTGCGTTTCTCACTGTTACATGCATTTGAATGGGGAACTCGTCCGAAACAAAGTAAAAGTTTTCATTATGTGAATAACTTGGAAATCTTAGCTCAAACAGCTGCAAAACCTGTTTTCCCAGCACGGAGACCTTGAGTTCTATAAGATAAAGCCATAAACATGTTTGTTTGAGTCTTCTATCAAAAGTTACAGCTATTTCTATGAAGTTGTACAAAAACGCTTTCTTTCGCCAAGACAGTGCGTTTCTCACTGTTACATGCATTTGAATGGGGAACTCGACCGAAACAAAGTATAGGTTTTCATTATGTGAATAACTTGGAAATCTTAGCTCAAACAGCTGCAAAACCTGTTTGCCCAGCACGGAGACCTTGAGTTCTATAAGATAAAGCCATAAACATGTGTATCCGAGTCTTCTATCAAAAGTTACAGCTATTTCTATGAAGTTGTACAAAAACGCTTTCTTTCGCCAAGACAGTGCGTTTCTCACTGTTACATGCATTTGAATGGGGAACTCGACCGAAACAAAGTATAGGTTTTCATTATGTGAATAACTTGGAAATCTTAGCTCAAACAGCTGCAAAACCTGTTTTCCCAGCACGGAGACCTTGAGTTCTATAAGATAAAGCCATAAACATGTTTGTTTGAGTCTTCTATCAAAAGTTACAGCTATTTCTATGAAGTTGTACAAAAACGCTTTCTTTCGCCAAGACAGTGCGTTTCTCACTGTTACATGCATTTGAATGGGGAACTCGACCGAAACAAAGTATAGGTTTTCATTATGTGAATAACTTGGAAATCTTAGCTCAAACAGCTACAAAACCTGTTTGCCCAGCACGGAGACCTTGAGTTCTATAAGATAAAGCCATAAACATGTGTATCCGAGTCTTCTATCAAAAGTTACAGCTATTCATATGAAGTTGTACAAAAACGCTTTCTTTCGCCAAGACAGTGCGTTTCTCACTGTTACATGCATTTTGAATGGGGAACTCGACCGAAACAAAGTATAGGTTTTCATTATGTGAATAACTTGGAAATCTTAGCTCAAACAGCTGCAAAACCTGTTTTCCCAGCACGGAGACCTTGAGTTCTATAAGATAAAGCCATAAACATGTTTGTTTGAGTCTTCTATCAAAAGTTACAGCTATTTCTATGAAGTTGTACAAAAACGCTTTCTTTCGCCAAGACAGTGCGTTTCTCACTGTTACATGCATTTTGAATGGGGAACTCGACCGAAACAAAGTATAGGTTTTCATTATGTGAATAACTTGGAAATCTTAGCTCAAACAGCTGCAAAACCTGTTTTCCCAGCACGGAGACCTTGAGTTCTATAAGATAAAGCCATAAACATGTTTGTTTGAGTCTTCTATCAAAAGTTACAGCTATTTCTATGAAGTTGTACAAAAACGCTTTCTTTCGCCAAGACAGTGCGTTTCTCACTGTTACATGCATTTGAATGGGGAACTCGACCGAAACAAAGTATAGGTTTTCATTATGTGAATAACTTGGAAATCTTAGCTCAAACAGCTACAAAACCTGTTTGCCCAGCACGGAGACCTTGAGTTCTATAAGATAAAGCCATAAACATGTGTATCCGAGTCTTCTATCAAAAGTTACAGCTATTCATATGAAGTTGTACAAAAACGCTTTCTTTCGCCAAGACAGTGCGTTTCTCACTGTTACATGCATTTGAATGGGGAACTCGACCGAAACAAAGTATAGGTTTTCATTATGTGAATAACTTGGAAATCTTAGCTCAAACAGCTGCAAAACCTGTTTGCCCAGCACGGAGACCTTGAGTTCTATAAGATAAAGCCATAAACATGTTTGTTTGAGTCTTCTATCAAAAGTTACAGCTATTTCTATGAAGTTGTACAAAAACGCTTTCTTTCGCCAAGATAGTGCGTTTCTCACTGTTACATGCATTTGAATGGGGAACTCGACCGAAACAAAGTATAGGTTTTCATTATGTGAATAACTTGGAAATCTTAGCTCAAACAGCTGCAAAACCTGTTTGCCCAGCACGGAGACCTTGAGTTCTATAAGATAAAGCCATAAACATGTTTGTTTGAGTCTTCTATCAAAAGTTACAGCTATTTCTATGAAGTTGTACAAAAACGCTTTCTTTCGCCAAGACAGTGCGTTTCTCACTGTTACATGCATTTGAATGGGGAACTCGACCGAAACAAAGTATAGGTTTTCATTATGTGAATAACTTGGAAATCTTAGCTCAAACAGCTGCAAAACCTGTTTGCCCAGCACGGAGACCTTGAGTTCTATAAGATAAAGCCATAAACATGTGTATCCGAGTCTTCTATCAAAAGTTACAGCTATTCATATGAAGTTGTACAAAAACGCTTTCTTTCGCCAAGACAGTGCGTTTCTCACTGTTACATGCATTTGAATGGGGAACTCGACCGAAACAAAGTATAGGTTTTCATTATGTGAATAACTTGGAAATCTTAGCTCAAACAGCTGCAAAACCTGTTTGCCCAGCACGGAGACCTTGAGTTCTATAAGATAAAGCCATAAACATGTGTATCCGAGTCTTCTATCAAAAGTTAAAGCTATTCATATGAAGTTGTACAAAAACGCTTTCTTTCGCCAAGACAGTGCGTTTCTCACTGTTACATGCATTTGAATGGGGAACTCGACCGAAACAAAGTATAGGTTTTCATTATGTGAATAACTTGGAAATCTTAGCTCAAACAGCTGCAAAACCTGTTTGCCCAGCACGGGAACCTTGAGTTCTATAAGATAAAGCCATAAACATGTGTATCCGAGTCTTCTATCAAAAGTTACAGCTATTCATATGAAGTTGTACAAAAACGCTTTCTTTCGCCAAGACAGTGCGTTTCTCACTGTTACATGCATTTGAATGGGGAACTCGACCGAAACAAAGTATAGGTTTTCATTATGTGAATAACTTGGAAATCTTAGCTCAAACAGCTGCAAAACCTGTTTGCCCAGCACGGAGACCTTGAGTTCTATAAGATAAAGCCATAAACATGTGTATCCGAGTCTTCTATCAAAAGTTACAGCTATTCATATGAAGTTGTACAAAAACGCTTTCTTTCGCCAAGACAGTGCGTTTCTCACTGTTACATGCATTTGAATGGGGAACTCCACCGAAACAAAGTATAAGTT
The DNA here is from genome assembly GCF_057381915.1 of Diplotaxodon limnothrissa. NCBI lineage: Eukaryota > Metazoa > Chordata > Actinopteri > Cichliformes > Cichlidae > Diplotaxodon > Diplotaxodon limnothrissa. Next base: position 35,712,392 of record NC_140608.1, on the reverse strand, counting down.
TTCATTATGTGAATAACTTGGAAATCTTAGCTCAAACAGCTGCAAAACCTGTTTTCCCAGCACGGAGACCTTGAGTTCTATAATATAAGGCCATAAACATGTTTGTCTGAGTCTTCTATCAAAAGTTACAGCTATTTCTATGAAGTTGTACAAAATAGCTTTCTTTCGCCAAGACAGTGCGTTTCTCACTGTTACATGCATTTGAATGGGGAACTCGACCGAAACAAAGTATAGGTTTTCATTATGTGAATAACTTGGAAATCTTAGCTCAAACAGCTGCAAAACCTGTTTGCCCAGCACGGAGACCTTGAGTTCTATAAGATAAAGCCATAAACATGTGTATCCGAGTCTTCTATCAAAAGTTACAGCTATTCATATGAAGTTGTACAAAAACGCTTTCTTTCGCCAAGACAGTGCGTTTCTCACTGTTACATGCATTTGAATGGGGAACTCGACCGAAACAAAGTATAGGTTTTCATTATGTGAATAACTTGGAAATCTTAGCTCAAACAGCTGCAAAACCTGTTTGCCCAGCACGGAGACCTTGAGTTCTATAAGATAAAGCCATAAACATGTGTATCCGAGTCTTCTATCAAAAGTTACAGCTATTCATATGAAGTTGTACAAAAACGCTTTCTTTCGCCAAGACAGTGCGTTTCTCACTGTTACATGCATTTGAATGGGGAACTCGACCGAAACAAAGTATAGGTTTTCATTATGTGAATAACTTGGAAATCTTAGCTCAAACAGCTGCAAAACCTGTTTGCCCAGCACGGAGACCTTGAGTTCTATAAGATAAAGCCATAAACATGTGTATCCGAGTCTTCTATCAAAAGTTAAAGCTATTCATATGAAGTTGTACAAAAACGCTTTCTTTCGCCAAGACAGTGCGTTTCTCACTGTTACATGCATTTGAATGGGGAACTCGACCGAAACAAAGTATAGGTTTTCATTATGTGAATAACTTGGAAATCTTAGCTCAAACAGCTGCAAAACCTGTTTGCCCAGCACGGGAACCTTGAGTTCTATAAGATAAAGCCATAAACATGTGTATCCGAGTCTTCTATCAAAAGTTACAGCTATTCATATGAAGTTGTACAAAAACGCTTTCTTTCGCCAAGACAGTGCGTTTCTCACTGTTACATGCATTTGAATGGGGAACTCGACCGAAACAAAGTATAGGTTTTCATTATGTGAATAACTTGGAAATCTTAGCTCAAACAGCTGCAAAACCTGTTTGCCCAGCACGGAGACCTTGAGTTCTATAAGATAAAGCCATAAACATGTGTATCCGAGTCTTCTATCAAAAGTTACAGCTATTCATATGAAGTTGTACAAAAACGCTTTCTTTCGCCAAGACAGTGCGTTTCTCACTGTTACATGCATTTGAATGGGGAACTCCACCGAAACAAAGTATAAGTTTTCATTATGTGAATAACTTGGAAATCTTAGCTCAAACAGCTGCAAAACCTGTTTTCCCAGCACGGAGACCTTGAGTTCTATAATATAAGGCCATAAACATGTTTGTCTGAGTCTTCTATCAAAAGTTACAGCTATTTCTATGAAGTTGTACAAAATAGCTTTCTTTCGCCAAGACAGTGCGTTTCTCACTGTTACATGCATTTGAATGGGGAACTCGACCGAAACAAAGTATAGGTTTTCATTATGTGAATAACTTGGAAATCTTAGCTCAAACAGCTGCAAAACCTGTTTGCCCAGCACGGGAACCTTGAGTTCTATAAGATAAAGCCATAAACATGTGTATCCGAGTCTTCTATCAAAAGTTACAGCTATTCATATGAAGTTGTACAAAAACGCTTTCTTTCGCCAAGACAGTGCGTTTCTCACTGTTACATGCATTTGAATGGGGAACTCGACCGAAACAAAGTATAGGTTTTCATTATGTGAATAACTTGGAAATCTTAGCTCAAACAGCTGCAAAACCTGTTTGCCCAGCACGGAGACCTTGAGTTCTATAAGATAAAGCCATAAACATGTTTGTTTGAGTCTTCTATCAAAAGTTACAGCTATTTCTATGAAGTTGTACAAAAACGCTTTCTTTCGCCAAGACAGTGCGTTTCTCACTGTTACATGCATTTGAATGGGGAACTCGACCGAAACAAAGTATAGGTTTTCATTATGTGAATAACTTGGAAATCTTAGCTCAAACAGCTGCAAAACCTGTTTGCCCAGCACGGAGACCTTGAGTTCTATAAGATAAAGCCATAAACATGTGTATCCGAGTCTTCTATCAAAAGTTACAGCTATTCATATGAAGTTGTACAAAAACGCTTTCTTTCGCCAAGACAGTGCGTTTCTCACTGTTACATGCATTTGAATGGGGAACTCGACCGAAACAAAGTATAGGTTTTCATTATGTGAATAACTTGGAAATCTTAGCTCAAACAGCTGCAAAACCTGTTTGCCCAGCACGGAGACCTTGAGTTCTATAAGATAAAGCCATAAACATGTGTATCCGAGTCTTCTATCAAAAGTTACAGCTATTCATATGAAGTTGTACAAAAACGCTTTCTTTCGCCAAGACAGTGCGTTTCTCACTGTTACATGCATTTGAATGGGGAACTCGACCGAAACAAAGTATAGGTTTTCATTATGTGAATAACTTGGAAATCTTAGCTCAAACAGCTGCAAAACCTGTTTGCCCAGCACGGAGACCTTGAGTTCTATAAGATAAAGCCATAAACATGTGTATCCGAGTCTTCTATCAAAAGTTACAGCTATTCATATGAAGTTGTACAAAAACGCTTTCTTTCGCCAAGACAGTGCGTTTCTCACTGTTACATGCATTTGAATGGGGAACTCCACCGAAACAAAGTATAAGTTTTCATTATGTGAATAACTTGGAAATCTTAGCTCAAACAGCTGCAAAACCTGTTTTCCCAGCACGGAGACCTTGAGTTCTATAATATAAGGCCATAAACATGTTTGTCTGAGTCTTCTATCAAAAGTTACAGCTATTTCTATGAAGTTGTACAAAATAGCTTTCTTTCGCCAAGACAGTGCGTTTCTCACTGTTACATGCATTTGAATGGGGAACTCGACCGAAACAAAGTATAGGTTTTCATTATGTGAATAACTTGGAAATCTTAGCTCAAACAGCTGCAAAACCTGTTTGCCCAGCACGGAGACCTTGAGTTCTATAAGATAAAGCCATAAACATGTGTATCCGAGTCTTCTATCAAAAGTTACAGCTATTCATATGAAGTTGTACAAAAACGCTTTCTTTCGCCAAGACAGTGCGTTTCTCACTGTTACATGCATTTGAATGGGGAACTCGACCGAAACAAAGTATAGGTTTTCATTATGTGAATAACTTGGAAATCTTAGCTCAAACAGCTGCAAAACCTGTTTGCCCAGCACGGAGACCTTGAGTTCTATAAGATAAAGCCATAAACATGTGTATCCGAGTCTTCTATCAAAAGTTACAGCTATTCATATGAAGTTGTACAAAAACGCTTTCTTTCGCCAAGACAGTGCGTTTCTCACTGTTACATGCATTTGAATGGGGAACTCGACCGAAACAAAGTATAGGTTTTCATTATGTGAATAACTTGGAAATCTTAGCTCAAACAGCTGCAAAACCTGTTTGCCCAGCACGGAGACCTTGAGTTCTATAAGATAAAGCCATAAACATGTGTATCCGAGTCTTCTATCAAAAGTTACAGCTATTCATATGAAGTTGTACAAAAACGCTTTCTTTTGCCAAGACAGTGCGTTTCTCACTGTTACATGCATTTGAATGGGGAACTCGACCGAAACAAAGTATAGGTTTTCATTATGTGAATAACTTGGAAATCTTAGCTCAAACAGCTGCAAAACCTGTTTGCCCAGCACGGAGACCTTGAGTTCTATAAGATAAAGCCATAAACATGTGTATCCGAGTCTTCTATCAAAAGTTACAGCTATTCATATGAAGTTGTACAAAAACGCTTTCTTTCGCCAAGACAGTGCGTTTCTCACTGTTACATGCATTTGAATGGGGAACTCGACCGAAACAAAGTATAGGTTTTCATTATGTGAATAACTTGGAAATCTTAGCTCAAACAGCTGCAAAACCTGTTTGCCCAGCACGGAGACCTTGAGTTCTATAAGATAAAGCCATAAACATGTGTATCCGAGTCTTCTATCAAAAGTTACAGCTATTTCTATGAAGTTGTACAAAAACGCTTTCTTTCGCCAAGACAGTGCGTTTCTCACTGTTACATGCATTTGAATGGGGAACTCGACCGAAACAAAGTATAGGTTTTCATTATGTGAATAACTTGGAAATCTTAGCTCAAACAGCTGCAAAACCTGTTTGCCCAGCACGGGAACCTTGAGTTCTATAAGATAAAGCCATAAACATGTGTATCCGAGTCTTCTATCAAAAGTTACAGCTATTCATATGAAGTTGTACAAAAACGCTTTCTTTCGCCAAGACAGTGCGTTTCTCACTGTTACATGCATTTGAATGGGGAACTCGACCGAAACAAAGTATAGGTTTTCATTATGTGAATAACTTGGAAATCTTAGCTCAAACAGCTGCAAAACCTGTTTGCCCAGCACGGAGACCTTGAGTTCTATAAGATAAAGCCATAAACATGTTTGTTTGAGTCTTCTATCAAAAGTTACAGCTATTTCTATGAAGTTGTACAAAAACGCTTTCTTTCGCCAAGACAGTGCGTTTCTCACTGTTACATGCATTTGAATGGGGAACTCGACCGAAACAAAGTATAGGTTTTCATTATGTGAATAACTTGGAAATCTTAGCTCAAACAGCTGCAAAACCTGTTTGCCCAGCACGGAGACCTTGAGTTCTATAAGATAAAGCCATAAACATGTGTATCCGAGTCTTCTATCAAAAGTTACAGCTATTCATATGAAGTTGTACAAAAACGCTTTCTTTCGCCAAGACAGTGCGTTTCTCACTGTTACATGCATTTGAATGGGGAACTCGACCGAAACAAAGTATAGGTTTTCATTATGTGAATAACTTGGAAATCTTAGCTCAAACAGCTGCAAAACCTGTTTGCCCAGCACGGAGACCTTGGGTTCTATAAGATAAAGCCATAAACATGTGTATCCGAGTCTTCTATCAAAAGTTACAGCTATTTCTATGAAGTTGTACAAAAACGCTTTCTTTCGCCAAGACAGTGCGTTTCTCACTGTTACATGCATTTGAATGGGGAACTCGACCGAAACAAAGTATAAGTTTTCATTATGTGAATAACTTGGAAATCTTAGCTCAAACAGCTGCAAAACCTGTTTGCCCAGCACGGAGACCTTGAGTTCTATAAGATAAAGCCATAAACATGTGTATCCGAGTCTTCTATCAAAAGTTACAGCTATTTCTATGAAGTTGTACAAAAACGCTTTCTTTCGCCAAGACAGTGCGTTTCTCACTGTTACATGCATTTGAATGGGGAACTCGACCGAAACAAAGTATAGGTTTTCATTATGTGAATAACTTGGAAATCTTAGCTCAAACAGCTGCAAAACCTGTTTTCCCAGCACGGAGACCTTGAGTTCTATAAGATAAAGCCATAAACATGTGTATCCGAGTCTTCTATCAAAAGTTACAGCTATTCATATGAAGTTGTACAAAAACGCTTTCTTTCGCCAAGACAGTGCGTTTCTCACTGTTACATGCATTTTGAATGGGGAACTCGACCGAAACAAAGTATAGGTTTTCATTATGTGAATAACTTGGAAATCTTAGCTCAAACAGCTGCAAAACCTGTTTTCCCAGCACGGAGACCTTGAGTTCTATAAGATAAAGCCATAAACATGTTTGTTTGAGTCTTCTATCAAAAGTTACAGCTATTTCTATGAAGTTGTACAAAAACGCTTTCTTTCGCCAAGACAGTGCGTTTCTCACTGTTACATGCATTTGAATGGGGAACTCGACCGAAACAAAGTATAGGTTTTCATTATGTGAATAACTTGGAAATCTTAGCTCAAACAGCTGCAAAACCTGTTTGCCCAGCACGGAGACCTTGAGTTCTATAAGATAAAGCCATAAACATGTGTATCCGAGTCTTCTATCAAAAGTTACAGCTATTTCTATGAAGTTGTACAAAAACGCTTTCTTTCGCCAAGACAGTGCGTTTCTCACTGTTACATGCATTTGAATGGGGAACTCGTCCGAAACAAAGTATAAGTTTTCATTATGTGAATAACTTGGAAATCTTAGCTCAAACAGCTGCAAAACCTGTTTTCCCAGCACGGAGACCTTGAGTTCTATAAGATAAAGCCATAAACATGTTTGTTTGAGTCTTCTATCAAAAGTTACAGCTATTTCTATGAAGTTGTACAAAAACGCTTTCTTTCGCCAAGACAGTGCGTTTCTCACTGTTACATGCATTTGAATGGGGAACTCGACCGAAACAAAGTATAGGTTTTCATTATGTGAATAACTTGGAAATCTTAGCTCAAACAGCTGCAAAACCTGTTTGCCCAGCACGGAGACCTTGAGTTCTATAAGATAAAGCCATAAACATGTGTATCCGAGTCTTCTATCAAAAGTTACAGCTATTTCTATGAAGTTGTACAAAAACGCTTTCTTTCGCCAAGACAGTGCGTTTCTCACTGTTACATGCATTTGAATGGGGAACTCGACCGAAACAAAGTATAGGTTTTCATTATGTGAATAACTTGGAAATCTTAGCTCAAACAGCTGCAAAACCTGTTTTCCCAGCACGGAGACCTTGAGTTCTATAAGATAAAGCCATAAACATGTTTGTTTGAGTCTTCTATCAAAAGTTACAGCTATTTCTATGAAGTTGTACAAAAACGCTTTCTTTCGCCAAGACAGTGCGTTTCTCACTGTTACATGCATTTGAATGGGGAACTCGACCGAAACAAAGTATAGGTTTTCATTATGTGAATAACTTGGAAATCTTAGCTCAAACAGCTGCAAAACCTGTTTGCCCAGCACGGAGACCTTGAGTTCTATAAGATAAAGCCATAAACATGTGTATCCGAGTCTTCTATCAAAAGTTACAGCTATTCATATGAAGTTGTACAAAAACGCTTTCTTTCGCCAAGACAGTGCGTTTCTCACTGTTACATGCATTTGAATGGGGAACTCGACCGAAACAAAGTATAGGTTTTCATTATGTGAATAACTTGGAAATCTTAGCTCAAACAGCTGCAAAACCTGTTTGCCCAGCACGGAGACCTTGAGTTCTATAAGATAAAGCCATAAACATGTTTGTTTGAGTCTTCTATCAAAAGTTACAGCTATTTCTATGAAGTTGTACAAAAACGCTTTCTTTCGCCAAGACAGTGCGTTTCTCACTGTTACATGCATTTTGAATGGGGAACTCGACCGAAACAAAGTATAGGTTTTCATTATGTGAATAACTTGGAAATCTTAGCTCAAACAGCTGCAAAACCTGTTTTCCCAGCACGGAGACCTTGAGTTCTATAAGATAAAGCCATAAACACGTGTATCCGAGTCTTCTATCAAAAGTTACAGCTATTCATATGAAGTTGTACAAAAACGCTTTCTTTCGCCAAGACAGTGCGTTTCTCACTGTTACATGCATTTTGAATGGGGAACTCGACCGAAACAAAGTATAGGTTTTCATTATGTGAATAACTTGGAAATCTTAGCTCAAACAGCTGCAAAACCTGTTTTCCCAGCACGGAGACCTTGAGTTCTATAAGATAAAGCCATAAACATGTTTGTTTGAGTCTTCTATCAAAGGTTACAGCTATTTCTATGAAGTTGTACAAAAACGCTTTCTTTCGCCAAGACAGTGCGTTTCTCACTGTTACATGCATTTGAATGGGGAACTCGACCGAAACAAAGTATAGGTTTTCATTATGTGAATAACTTGGAAATCTTAGCTCAAACAGCTGCAAAACCTGTTTGCCCAGCACGGAGACCTTGAGTTCTATAAGATAAAGCCATAAACATGTGTATCCGAGTCTTCTATCAAAAGTTACAGCTATTTCTATGAAGTTGTACAAAAACGCTTTCTTTCGCCAAGACAGTGCGTTTCTCACTGTTACATGCATTTGAATGGGGAACTCGACCGAAACAAAGTATAAGTTTTCATTATGTGAATAACTTGGAAATCTTAGCTCAAACAGCTGCAAAACCTGTTTTCCCAGCACGGAGACCTTGAGTTCTATAAGATAAAGCCATAAACATGTTTGTTTGAGTCTTCTATCAAAAGTTACAGCTATTTCTATGAAGTTGTACAAAAACGCTTTCTTTCGCCAAGACAGTGCGTTTCTCACTGTTACATGCATTTGAATGGGGAACTCGACCGAAACAAAGTATAGGTTTTCATTATGTGAATAACTTGGAAATCTTAGCTCAAACAGCTGCAAAACCTGTTTTCCCAGCACGGAGACCTTGAGTTCTATAATATAAGGCCATAAACATGTTTGTCTGAGTCTTCTATCAAAAGTTACAGCTATTTCTATGAAGTTGTACAAAATAGCTTTCTTTCGCCAAGACAGTGCGTTTCTCACTGTTACATGCATTTGAATGGGGAACTCGACCGAAACAAAGTATAGGTTTTCATTATGTGAATAACTTGGAAATCTTAGCTCAAACAGCTGCAAAACCTGTTTGCCCAGCACGGAGACCTTGAGTTCTATAAGATAAAGTCATAAACATGTGTATCCGAGTCTTCTATCAAAAGTTACAGCTATTTCTATGAAGTTGTACAAAAACGCTTTCTTTCGCCAAGACAGTGCGTTTCTCACTGTTACATGCATTTGAATGGGGAACTCGACCGAAACAAAGTATAAGTTTTCATTATGTGAATAACTTGGAAATCTTAGCTCAAACAGCTGCAAAACCTGTTTTCCCAGCACGGAGACCTTGAGTTCTATAAGATAAAGCCATAAACATGTTTGTTTGAGTCTTCTATCAAAAGTTACAGCTATTTCTATGAAGTTGTACAAAAACGCTTTCTTTCGCCAAGACAGTGCGTTTCTCACTGTTACATGCATTTGAATGGGGAACTCGACCGAAACAAAGTATAGGTTTTCATTATGTGAATAACTTGGAAATCTTAGCTCAAACAGCTGCAAAACCTGTTTGCCCAGCACGGAGACCTTGAGTTCTATAAGATAAAGCCATAAACATGTGTATCCGAGTCTTCTATCAAAAGTTACAGCTATTCATATGAAGTTGTACAAAAACGCTTTCTTTCGCCAAGACAGTGCGTTTCTCACTGTTACATGCATTTGAATGGGGAACTCCACCGAAACAAAGTATAAGTTTTCATTATGTGAATAACTTGGAAATCTTAGCTCAAACAGCTGCAAAACCTGTTTTCCCAGCACGGAGACCTTGAGTTCTATAATATAAGGCCATAAACATGTTTGTCTGAGTCTTCTATCAAAAGTTACAGCTATTTCTATGAAGTTGTACAAAATAGCTTTCTTTCGCCAAGACAGTGCGTTTCTCACTGTTACATGCATTTGAATGGGGAACTCGACCGAAACAAAGTATAGGTTTTCATTATGTGAATAACTTGGAAATCTTAGCTCAAACAGCTGCAAAACCTGTTTGCCCAGCACGGAGACCTTGAGTTCTATAAGATAAAGCCATAAACATGTGTATCCGAGTCTTCTATCAAAAGTTACAGCTATTCATATGAAGTTGTACAAAAACGCTTTCTTTCGCCAAGACAGTGCGTTTCTCACTGTTACATGCATTTGAATGGGGAACTCGACCGAAACAAAGTATAGGTTTTCATTATGTGAATAACTTGGAAATCTTAGCTCAAACAGCTGCAAAACCTGTTTGCCCAGCACGGAGACCTTGAGTTCTATAAGATAAAGCCATAAACATGTGTATCCGAGTCTTCTATCAAAAGTTACAGCTATTTATATGAAGTTGTACAAAAACGCTTTCTTTCGCCAAGACAGTGCGTTTCTCACTGTTACATGCATTTGAATGGGGAACTCGACCGAAACAAAGTATAAGTTTTCATTATGTGAATAACTTGGAAATCTTAGCTCAAACAGCTGCAAAACCTGTTTGCCCAGCACGGAGACCTTGAGTTCTATAAGATAAAGCCATAAACATGTGTATCCGAGTCTTCTATCAAAAGTTACAGCTATTTCTATGAAGTTGTACAAAAACGCTTTCTTTCGCCAAGACAGTGCGTTTCTCACTGTTACATGCATTTGAATGGGGAACTCGACCGAAACAAAGTATAAGTTTTCATTATGTGAATAACTTGGAAATCTTAGCTCAAACAGCTGCAAAACCTGTTTTCCCAGCACGGAGACCTTGAGTTCTATAAGATAAAGCCATAAACATGTTTGTTTGAGTCTTCTATCAAAAGTTACAGCTATTTCTATGAAGTTGTACAAAAACGCTTTCTTTCGCCAAGACAGTGCGTTTCTCACTGTTACATGCATTTGAATGGGGAACTCGACCGAAACAAAGTATAGGTTTTCATTATGTGAATAACTTGGAAATCTTAGCTCAAACAGCTGCAAAACCTGTTTGCCCAGCACGGAGACCTTGAGTTCTATAAGATAAAGCCATAAACATGTTTGTTTGAGTCTTCTATCAAAAGTTACAGCTATTTCTATGAAGTTGTACAAAAACGCTTTCTTTCGCCAAGACAGTGCGTTTCTCACTGTTACATGCATTTGAATGGGGAACTCGACCGAAACAAAGTATAGGTTTTCATTATGTGAATAACTTGGAAATCTTAGCTCAAACAGCTGCAAAACCTGTTTGCCCAGCACGGAGACCTTGAGTTCTATAAGATAAAGCCATAAACATGTGTATCCGAGTCTTCTATCAAAAGTTACAGCTATTCATATGAAGTTGTACAAAAACGCTTTCTTTCGCCAAGACAGTGCGTTTCTCACTGTTACATGCATTTGAATGGGGAACTCGACCGAAACAAAGTATAGGTTTTCATTATGTGAATAACTTGGAAATCTTAGCTCAAACAGCTGCAAAACCTGTTTGCCCAGCACGGAGACCTTGGGTTCTATAAGATAAAGCCATAAACATGTGTATCCGAGTCTTCTATCAAAAGTTACAGCTATTTCTATGAAGTTGTACAAAAACGCTTTCTTTCGCCAAGACAGTGCGTTTCTCACTGTTACATGCATTTGAATGGGGAACTCGACCGAAACAAAGTATAAGTTTTCATTATGTGAATAACTTGGAAATCTTAGCTCAAACAGCTGCAAAACCTGTTTGCCCAGCACGGAGACCTTGAGTTCTATAAGATAAAGCCATAAACATGTGTATCCGAGTCTTCTATCAAAAGTTACAGCTATTCATATGAAGTTGTACAAAAACGCTTTCTTTCGCCAAGACAGTGCGTTTCTCACTGTTACATGCATTTGAATGGGGAACGCCACCGAAACAAAGTATAAGTTTTCATTATGTGAATAACTTGGAAATCTTAGCTCAAACAGCTGCAAAACCTGTTTGCCCAGCACGGAGACCTTGAGTTCTATAAGATAAAGCCATAAACATGTGTATCCGAGTCTTCTATCAAAAGTTACAGCTATTCATATGAAGTTGTACAAAAACGCTTTCTTTCGCCAAGACAGTGCGTTTCTCACTGTTACATGCATTTGAATGGGGAACTCCACCGAAACAAAGTATAAGTTTTCATTATGTGAATAACTTGGAAATCTTAGCTCAAACAGCTGCAAAACCTGTTTTCCCAGCACGGAGACCTTGAGTTCTATAATATAAGGCCATAAACATGTTTGTCTGAGTCTTCTATCAAAAGTTACAGCTATTTCTATGAAGTTGTACAAAATAGCTTTCTTTCGCCAAGACAGTGCGTTTCTCACTGTTACATGCATTTGAATGGGGAACTCGACCGAAACAAAGTATAGGTTTTCATTATGTGAATAACTTGGAAATCTTAGCTCAAACAGCTGCAAAACCTGTTTGCCCAGCACGGAGACCTTGAGTTCTATAAGATAAAGCCATAAACATGTGTATCCGAGTCTTCTATCAAAAGTTACAGCTATTCATATGAAGTTGTACAAAAACGCTTTCTTTCGCCAAGACAGTGCGTTTCTCACTGTTACATGCATTTGAATGGGGAACTCGACCGAAACAAAGTATAGGTTTTCATTATGTGAATAACTTGGAAATCTTAGCTCAAACAGCTGCAAAACCTGTTTGCCCAGCACGGAGACCTTGAGTTCTATAAGATAAAGCCATAAACATGTGTATCCGAGTCTTCTATCAAAAGTTACAGCTATTTATATGAAGTTGTACAAAAACGCTTTCTTTCGCCAAGACAGTGCGTTTCTCACTGTTACATGCATTTGAATGGGGAACTCGACCGAAACAAAGTATAAGTTTTCATTATGTGAATAACTTGGAAATCTTAGCTCAAACAGCTGCAAAACCTGTTTGCCCAGCACGGAGACCTTGAGTTCTATAAGATAAAGCCATAAACATGTGTATCCGAGTCTTCTATCAAAAGTTACAGCTATTTCTATGAAGTTGTACAAAAACGCTTTCTTTCGCCAAGACAGTGCGTTTCTCACTGTTACATGCATTTGAATGGGGAACTCGACCGAAACAAAGTATAAGTTTTCATTATGTGAATAACTTGGAAATCTTAGCTCAAACAGCTGCAAAACCTGTTTGCCCAGCACGGAGACCTTGAGTTCTATAAGATAAAGCCATAAACATGTTTGTTTGAGTCTTCTATCAAAAGTTACAGCTATTTCTATGAAGTTGTACAAAAACGCTTTCTTTCGCCAAGACAGTGCGTTTCTCACTGTTACATGCATTTGAATGGGGAACTCGACCGAAACAAAGTATAGGTTTTCATTATGTGAATAACTTGGAAATCTTAGCTCAAACAGCTGCAAAACCTGTTTGCCCAGCACGGAGACCTTGAGTTCTATAAGATAAAGCCATAAACATGTTTGTTTGAGTCTTCTATCAAAAGTTACAGCTATTTCTATGAAGTTGTACAAAAACGCTTTCTTTCGCCAAGACAGTGCGTTTCTCACTGTTACATGCATTTGAATGGGGAACTCGACCGAAACAAAGTATAGGTTTTCATTATGTGAATAACTTGGAAATCTTAGCTCAAACAGCTGCAAAACCTGTTTGCCCAGCACGGAGACCTTGAGTTCTATAAGATAAAGCCATAAACATGTGTATCCGAGTCTTCTATCAAAAGTTACAGCTATTCATATGAAGTTGTACAAAAACGCTTTCTTTCGCCAAGACAGTGCGTTTCTCACTGTTACATGCATTTGAATGGGGAACTCGACCGAAACAAAGTATAGGTTTTCATTATGTGAATAACTTGGAAATCTTAGCTCAAACAGCTGCAAAACCTGTTTGCCCAGCACGGAGACCTTGGGTTCTATAAGATAAAGCCATAAACATGTGTATCCGAGTCTTCTATCAAAAGTTACAGCTATTTCTATGAAGTTGTACAAAAACGCTTTCTTTCGCCAAGACAGTGCGTTTCTCACTGTTACATGCATTTGAATGGGGAACTCGACCGAAACAAAGTATAAGTTTTCATTATGTGAATAACTTGGAAATCTTAGCTCAAACAGCTGCAAAACCTGTTTGCCCAGCACGGAGACCTTGAGTTCTATAAGATAAAGCCATAAACATGTGTATCCGAGTCTTCTATCAAAAGTTACAGCTATTTCTATGAAGTTGTACAAAAACGCTTTCTTTCGCCAAGACAGTGCGTTTCTCACTGTTACATGCATTTGAATGGGGAACTCGACCGAAACAAAGTATAGGTTTTCATTATGTGAATAACTTGGAAATCTTAGCTCAAACAGCTGCAAAACCTGTTTTCCCAGCACGGAGACCTTGAGTTCTATAAGATAAAGCCATAAACATGTGTATCCGAGTCTTCTATCAAAAGTTACAGCTATTCATATGAAGTTGTACAAAAACGCTTTCTTTCGCCAAGACAGTGCGTTTCTCACTGTTACATGCATTTTGAATGGGGAACTCGACCGAAACAAAGTATAGGTTTTCATTATGTGAATAACTTGGAAATCTTAGCTCAAACAGCTGCAAAACCTGTTTTCCCAGCACGGAGACCTTGAGTTCTATAAGATAAAGCCATAAACATGTTTGTTTGAGTCTTCTATCAAAAGTTACAGCTATTTCTATGAAGTTGTACAAAAACGCTTTCTTTCGCCAAGACAGTGCGTTTCTCACTGTTACATGCATTTTGAATGGGGAACTCGACCGAAACAAAGTATAGGTTTTCATTATGTGAATAACTTGGAAATCTTAGCTCAAACAGCTGCAAAACCTGTTTTCCCAGCACGGAGACCTTGAGTTCTATAAGATAAAGCCATAAACATGTGTATCCGAGTCTTCTATCAAAAGTTACAGCTATTCATATGAAGTTGTACAAAAACGCTTTCTTTCGCCAAGACAGTGCGTTTCTCACTGTTACATGCATTTTGAATGGGGAACTCGACCGAAACAAAGTATAGGTTTTCATTATGTGAATAACTTGGAAATCTTAGCTCAAACAGCTGCAAAACCTGTTTTCCCAGCACGGAGACCTTGAGTTCTATAAGATAAAGCCATAAACATGTTTGTTTGAGTCTTCTATCAAAAGTTACAGCTATTTCTATGAAGTTGTACAAAAACGCTTTCTTTCGCCAAGACAGTGCGTTTCTCACTGTTACATGCATTTGAATGGGGAACTCGACCGAAACAAAGTATAGGTTTTCATTATGTGAATAACTTGGAAATCTTAGCTCAAACAGCTGCAAAACCTGTTTGCCCAGCACGGAGACCTTGAGTTCTATAAGATAAAGCCATAAACATGTGTATCCGAGTCTTCTATCAAAAGTTACAGCTATTTCTATGAAGTTGTACAAAAACGCTTTCTTTCGCCAAGACAGTGCGTTTCTCACTGTTACATGCATTTGAATGGGGAACTCGACCGAAACAAAGTATAAGTTTTCATTATGTGAATAACTTGGAAATCTTAGCTCAAACAGCTGCAAAACCTGTTTTCCCAGCACGGAGACCTTGAGTTCTATAAGATAAAGCCATAAACATGTTTGTTTGAGTCTTCTATCAAAAGTTACAGCTATTTCTATGAAGTTGTACAAAAACGCTTTCTTTCGCCAAGACAGTGCGTTTCTCACTGTTACATGCATTTGAATGGGGAACTCGACCGAAACAAAGTATAGGTTTTCATTATGTGAATAACTTGGAAATCTTAGCTCAAACAGCTGCAAAACCTGTTTGCCCAGCACGGAGACCTTGAGTTCTATAAGATAAAGCCATAAACATGTGTATCCGAGTCTTCTATCAAAAGTTACAGCTATTCATATGAAGTTGTACAAAAACGCTTTCTTTCGCCAAGACAGTGCGTTTCTCACTGTTACATGCATTTGAATGGGGAACTCCACCGAAACAAAGTATAAGTTTTCATTATGTGAATAACTTGGAAATCTTAGCTCAAACAGCTGCAAAACCTGTTTTCCCAGCACGGAGACCTTGAGTTCTATAATATAAGGCCATAAACATGTTTGTCTGAGTCTTCTATCAAAAGTTACAGCTATTTCTATGAAGTTGTACAAAATAGCTTTCTTTCGCCAAGACAGTGCGTTTCTCACTGTTACATGCATTTGAATGGGGAACTCGACCGAAACAAAGTATAGGTTTTCATTATGTGAATAACTTGGAAATCTTAGCTCAAACAGCTGCAAAACCTGTTTGCCCAGCACGGAGACCTTGAGTTCTATAAGATAAAGCCATAAACATGTGTATCCGAGTCTTCTATCAAAAGTTACAGCTATTTCTATGAAGTTGTACAAAAACGCTTTCTTTCGCCAAGACAGTGCGTTTCTCACTGTTACATGCATTTGAATGGGGAACTCGACCGAAACAAAGTATAAGTTTTCATTATGTGAATAACTTGGAAATCTTAGCTCAAACAGCTGCAAAACCTGTTTGCCCAGCACGGAGACCTTGAGTTCTATAAGATAAAGCCATAAACATGTGTATCCGAGTCTTCTATCAAAAGTTACAGCTATTTCTATGAAGTTGTACAAAAACGCTTTCTTTCGCCAAGACAGTGCGTTTCTCACTGTTACATGCATTTGAATGGGGAACTCGACCGAAACAAAGTATAAGTTTTCATTATGTGAATAACTTGGAAATCTTAGCTCAAACAGCTGCAAAACCTGTTTTCCCAGCACGGAGACCTTGAGTTCTATAAGATAAAGCCATAAACATGTTTGTTTGAGTCTTCTATCAAAAGTTACAGCTATTCATATGAAGTTGTACAAAAACGCTTTCTTTCGCCAAGACAGTGCGTTTCTCACTGTTACATGCATTTGAATGGGGAACTCGACCGAAACAAAGTATAGGTTTTCATTATGTGAATAACTTGGAAATCTTAGCTCAAACAGCTGCAAAACCTGTTTGCCCAGCACGGAGACCTTGAGTTCTATAAGATAAAGCCATAAACATGTTTGTTTGAGTCTTCTATCAAAAGTTACAGCTATTTCTATGAAGTTGTACAAAAACGCTTTCTTTCGCCAAGACAGTGCGTTTCTCACTGTTACATGCATTTGAATGGGGAACTCGACCGAAACAAAGTATAGGTTTTCATTATGTGAATAACTTGGAAATCTTAGCTCAAACAGCTGCAAAACCTGTTTGCCCAGCACGGAGACCTTGAGTTCTATAATATAAGGCCATAAACATGTTTGTCTGAGTCTTCTATCAAAAGTTACAGCTATTTCTATGAAGTTGTACAAAATAGCTTTCTTTCGCCAAGACAGTGCGTTTCTCACTGTTACATGCATTTGAATGGGGAACTCGACCGAAACAAAGTATAGGTTTTCATTATGTGAATAACTTGGAAATCTTAGCTCAAACAGCTGCAAAACCTGTTTGCCCAGCACGGAGACCTTGAGTTCTATAAGATAAAGCCATAAACATGTGTATCCGAGTCTTCTATCAAAAGTTACAGCTATTTCTATGAAGTTGTACAAAAACGCTTTCTTTCGCCAAGACAGTGCGTTTCTCACTGTTACATGCATTTGAATGGGGAACTCGACCGAAACAAAGTATAAGTTTTCATTATGTGAATAACTTGGAAATCTTAGCTCAAACAGCTGCAAAACCTGTTTGCCCAGCACGGAGACCTTGAGTTCTATAAGATAAAGCCATAAACATGTTTGTCTGAGTCTTCTATCAAAAGTTACAGCTATTTCTATGAAGTTGTACAAAATAGCTTTCTTTCGCCAAGACAGTGCGTTTCTCACTGTTACATGCATTTGAATGGGGAACTCGACCGAAACAAAGTATAGGTTTTCATTATGTGAATAACTTGGAAATCTTAGCTCAAACAGCTGCAAAACCTGTTTGCCCAGCACGGAGACCTTGAGTTCTATAAGATAAAGCCATAAACATGTGTATCCGAGTCTTCTATCAAAAGTTACAGCTATTCATATGAAGTTGTACAAAAACGCTTTCTTTCGCCAAGACAGTGCGTTTCTCACTGTTACATGCATTTGAATGGGGAACTCGACCGAAACAAAGTATAGGTTTTCATTATGTGAATAACTTGGAAATCTTAGCTCAAACAGCTGCAAAACCTGTTTGCCCAGCACGGGAACCTTGAGTTCTATAAGATAAAGCCATAAACATGTGTATCCGAGTCTTCTATCAAAAGTTACAGCTATTCATATGAAGTTGTACAAAAACGCTTTCTTTCGCCAAGACAGTGCGTTTCTCACTGTTACATGCATTTGAATGGGGAACTCGACCGAAACAAAGTATAGGTTTTCATTATGTGAATAACTTGGAAATCTTAGCTCAAACAGCTGCAAAACCTGTTTGCCCAGCACGGAGACCTTGAGTTCTATAAGATAAAGCCATAAACATGTGTATCCGAGTCTTCTATCAAAAGTTACAGCTATTCATATGAAGTTGTACAAAAACGCTTTCTTTCGCCAAGACAGTGCGTTTCTCACTGTTACATGCATTTGAATGGGGAACTCGACCGAAACAAAGTATAGGTTTTCATTATGTGAATAACTTGGAAATCTTAGCTCAAACAGCTGCAAAACCTGTTTGCCCAGCACGGAGACCTTGAGTTCTATAAGATAAAGCCATAAACATGTGTATCCGAGTCTTCTATCAAAAGTTACAGCTATTCATATGAAGTTGTACAAAAACGCTTTCTTTCGCCAAGACAGTGCGTTTCTCACTGTTACATGCATTTGAATGGGGAACTCGACCGAAACAAAGTATAGGTTTTCATTATGTGAATAACTTGGAAATCTTAGCTCAAACAGCTGCAAAACCTGTTTGCCCAGCACGGAGACCTTGAGTTCTATAAGATAAAGCCATAAACATGTGTATCCGAGTCTTCTATCAAAAGTTACAGCTATTCATATGAAGTTGTACAAAAACGCTTTCTTTCGCCAAGACAGTGCGTTTCTCACTGTTACATGCATTTGAATGGGGAACTCGACCGAAACAAAGTATAGGTTTTCATTATGTGAATAACTTGGAAATCTTAGCTCAAACAGCTGCAAAACCTGTTTGCCCAGCACGGGAACCTTGAGTTCTATAAGATAAAGCCATAAACATGTGTATCCGAGTCTTCTATCAAAAGTTACAGCTATTCATATGAAGTTGTACAAAAACGCTTTCTTTCGCCAAGACAGTGCGTTTCTCACTGTTACATGCATTTGAATGGGGAACTCGACCGAAACAAAGTATAGGTTTTCATTATGTGAATAACTTGGAAATCTTAGCTCAAACAGCTGCAAAACCTGTTTGCCCAGCACGGAGACCTTGAGTTCTATAAGATAAAGCCATAAACATGTGTATCCGAGTCTTCTATCAAAAGTTACAGCTATTCATATGAAGTTGTACAAAAACGCTTTCTTTCGCCAAGACAGTGCGTTTCTCACTGTTACATGCATTTGAATGGGGAACTCCACCGAAACAAAGTATAAGTTTTCATTATGTGAATAACTTGGAAATCTTAGCTCAAACAGCTGCAAAACCTGTTTTCCCAGCACGGAGACCTTGAGTTCTATAATATAAGGCCATAAACATGTTTGTCTGAGTCTTCTATCAAAAGTTACAGCTATTTCTATGAAGTTGTACAAAATAGCTTTCTTTCGCCAAGACAGTGCGTTTCTCACTGTTACATGCATTTGAATGGGGAACTCGACCGAAACAAAGTATAGGTTTTCATTATGTGAATAACTTGGAAATCTTAGCTCAAACAGCTGCAAAACCTGTTTGCCCAGCACGGAGACCTTGAGTTCTATAAGATAAAGCCATAAACATGTGTATCCGAGTCTTCTATCAAAAGTTACAGCTATTCATATGAAGTTGTACAAAAACGCTTTCTTTCGCCAAGACAGTGCGTTTCTCACTGTTACATGCATTTGAATGGGGAACTCGACCGAAACAAAGTATAGGTTTTCATTATGTGAATAACTTGGAAATCTTAGCTCAAACAGCTGCAAAACCTGTTTGCCCAGCACGGAGACCTTGAGTTCTATAAGATAAAGCCATAAACATGTGTATCCGAGTCTTCTATCAAAAGTTACAGCTATTCATATGAAGTTGTACAAAAACGCTTTCTTTCGCCAAGACAGTGCGTTTCTCACTGTTACATGCATTTGAATGGGGAACTCCACCGAAACAAAGTATAAGTTTTCATTATGTGAATAACTTGGAAATCTTAGCTCAAACAGCTGCAAAACCTGTTTTCCCAGCACGGAGACCTTGAGTTCTATAATATAAGGCCATAAACATGTTTGTCTGAGTCTTCTATCAAAAGTTACAGCTATTTCTATGAAGTTGTACAAAAACGCTTTCTTTCGCCAAGACAGTGCGTTTCTCACTGTTACATGCATTTGAATGGGGAACTCGACCGAAACAAAGTATAGGTTTTCATTATGTGAATAACTTGGAAATCTTAGCTCAAACAGCTGCAAAACCTGTTTGCCCAGCACGGAGACCTTGAGTTCTATAAGATAAAGCCATAAACATGTGTATCCGAGTCTTCTATCAAAAGTTACAGCTATTCATATGAAGTTGTACAAAAACGCTTTCTTTCGCCAAGACAGTGCGTTTCTCACTGTTACATGCATTTGAATGGGGAACTCGACCGAAACAAAGTATAGGTTTTCATTATGTGAATAACTTGGAAATCTTAGCTCAAACAGCTGCAAAACCTGTTTGCCCAGCACGGAGACCTTGAGTTCTATAAGATAAAGCCATAAACATGTGTATCCGAGTCTTCTATCAAAAGTTACAGCTATTCATATGAAGTTGTACAAAAACGCTTTCTTTCGCCAAGACAGTGCGTTTCTCACTGTTACATGCATTTGAATGGGGAACTCGACCGAAACAAAGTATAGGTTTTCATTATGTGAATAACTTGGAAATCTTAGCTCAAACAGCTGCAAAACCTGTTTGCCCAGCACGGAGACCTTGAGTTCTATAAGATAAAGCCATAAACATGTGTATCCGAGTCTTCTATCAAAAGTTACAGCTATTCATATGAAGTTGTACAAAAACGCTTTCTTTCGCCAAGACAGTGCGTTTCTCACTGTTACATGCATTTGAATGGGGAACTCGACCGAAACAAAGTATAGGTTTTCATTATGTGAATAACTTGGAAATCTTAGCTCAAACAGCTGCAAAACCTGTTTGCCCAGCACGGAGACCTTGAGTTCTATAAGATAAAGCCATAAACATGTGTATCCGAGTCTTCTATCAAAAGTTACAGCTATTCATATGAAGTTGTACAAAAACGCTTTCTTTCGCCAAGACAGTGCGTTTCTCACTGTTACATGCATTTGAATGGGGAACTCGACCGAAACAAAGTATAGGTTTTCATTATGTGAATAACTTGGAAATCTTAGCTCAAACAGCTGCAAAACCTGTTTGCCCAGCACGGAGACCTTGAGTTCTATAAGATAAAGCCATAAACATGTGTATCCGAGTCTTCTATCAAAAGTTACAGCTATTCATATGAAGTTGTACAAAAACGCTTTCTTTCGCCAAGACAGTGCGTTTCTCACTGTTACATGCATTTGAATGGGGAACTCGACCGAAACAAAGTATAGGTTTTCATTATGTGAATAACTTGGAAATCTTAGCTCAAACAGCTGCAAAACCTGTTTGCCCAGCACGGGAACCTTGAGTTCTATAAGATAAAGCCATAAACATGTGTATCCGAGTCTTCTATCAAAAGTTACAGCTATTCATATGAAGTTGTACAAAAACGCTTTCTTTCGCCAAGACAGTGCGTTTCTCACTGTTACATGCATTTGAATGGGGAACTCGACCGAAACAAAGTATAGGTTTTCATTATGTGAATAACTTGGAAATCTTAGCTCAAACAGCTGCAAAACCTGTTTGCCCAGCACGGAGACCTTGAGTTCTATAAGATAAAGCCATAAACATGTGTATCCGAGTCTTCTATCAAAAGTTACAGCTATTCATATGAAGTTGTACAAAAACGCTTTCTTTCGCCAAGACAGTGCGTTTCTCACTGTTACATGCATTTGAATGGGGAACTCGACCGAAACAAAGTATAGGTTTTCATTATGTGAATAACTTGGAAATCTTAGCTCAAACAGCTGCAAAACCTGTTTGCCCAGCACGGAGACCTTGAGTTCTATAAGATAAAGCCATAAACATGTGTATCCGAGTCTTCTATCAAAAGTTACAGCTATTCATATGAAGTTGTACAAAAACGCTTTCTTTCGCCAAGACAGTGCGTTTCTCACTGTTACATGCATTTGAATGGGGAACTCGACCGAAACAAAGTATAGGTTTTCATTATGTGAATAACTTGGAAATCTTAGCTCAAACAGCTGCAAAACCTGTTTGCCCAGCACGGAGACCTTGAGTTCTATAAGATAAAGCCATAAACATGTGTATCCGAGTCTTCTATCAAAAGTTACAGCTATTCATATGAAGTTGTACAAAAACGCTTTCTTTCGCCAAGACAGTGCGTTTCTCACTGTTACATGCATTTGAATGGGGAACTCGACCGAAACAAAGTATAGGTTTTCATTATGTGAATAACTTGGAAATCTTAGCTCAAACAGCTGCAAAACCTGTTTGCCCAGCACGGGAACCTTGAGTTCTATAAGATAAAGCCATAAACATGTGTATCCGAGTCTTCTATCAAAAGTTACAGCTATTCATATGAAGTTGTACAAAAACGCTTTCTTTCGCCAAGACAGTGCGTTTCTCACTGTTACATGCATTTGAATGGGGAACTCGACCGAAACAAAGTATAGGTTTTCATTATGTGAATAACTTGGAAATCTTAGCTCAAACAGCTGCAAAACCTGTTTTCCCAGCACGGAGACCTTGAGTTCTATAAGATAAAGCCATAAACATGTTTGTTTGAGTCTTCTATCAAAAGTTACAGCTATTTCTATGAAGTTGTACAAAAACGCTTTCTTTCGCCAAGACAGTGCGTTTCTCACTGTTACATGCATTTGAATGGGGAACTCGACCGAAACAAAGTATAGGTTTTCATTATGTGAATAACTTGGAAATCTTAGCTCAAACAGCTGCAAAACCTGTTTGCCCAGCACGGAGACCTTGAGTTCTATAAGATAAAGCCATAAACATGTGTATCCGAGTCTTCTATCAAAAGTTACAGCTATTTCTATGAAGTTGTACAAAAACGCTTTCTTTCGCCAAGACAGTGCGTTTCTCACTGTTACATGCATTTGAATGGGGAACTCGACCGAAACAAAGTATAAGTTTTCATTATGTGAATAACTTGGAAATCTTAGCTCAAACAGCTGCAAAACCTGTTTTCCCAGCACGGAGACCTTGAGTTCTATAAGATAAAGCCATAAACATGTTTGTTTGAGTCTTCTATCAAAAGTTACAGCTATTTCTATGAAGTTGTACAAAAACGCTTTCTTTCGCCAAGACAGTGCGTTTCTCACTGTTACATGCATTTGAATGGGGAACTCGACCGAAACAAAGTATAGGTTTTCATTATGTGAATAACTTGGAAATCTTAGCTCAAACAGCTGCAAAACCTGTTTGCCCAGCACGGAGACCTTGAGTTCTATAAGATAAAGCCATAAACATGTGTATCCGAGTCTTCTATCAAAAGTTACAGCTATTCATATGAAGTTGTACAAAAACGCTTTCTTTCGCCAAGACAGTGCGTTTCTCACTGTTACATGCATTTGAATGGGGAACTCCACCGAAACAAAGTATAAGTTTTCATTATGTGAATAACTTGGAAATCTTAGCTCAAACAGCTGCAAAACCTGTTTTCCCAGCACGGAGACCTTGAGTTCTATAATATAAGGCCATAAACATGTTTGTCTGAGTCTTCTATCAAAAGTTACAGCTATTTCTATGAAGTTGTACAAAATAGCTTTCTTTCGCCAAGACAGTGCGTTTCTCACTGTTACATGCATTTGAATGGGGAACTCGACCGAAACAAAGTATAGGTTTTCATTATGTGAATAACTTGGAAATCTTAGCTCAAACAGCTGCAAAACCTGTTTGCCCAGCACGGAGACCTTGAGTTCTATAAGATAAAGCCATAAACATGTGTATCCGAGTCTTCTATCAAAAGTTACAGCTATTTCTATGAAGTTGTACAAAAACGCTTTCTTTCGCCAAGACAGTGCGTTTCTCACTGTTACATGCATTTGAATGGGGAACTCGACCGAAACAAAGTATAAGTTTTCATTATGTGAATAACTTGGAAATCTTAGCTCAAACAGCTGCAAAACCTGTTTGCCCAGCACGGAGACCTTGAGTTCTATAAGATAAAGCCATAAACATGTGTATCCGAGTCTTCTATCAAAAGTTACAGCTATTTCTATGAAGTTGTACAAAAACGCTTTCTTTCGCCAAGACAGTGCGTTTCTCACTGTTACATGCATTTGAATGGGGAACTCGACCGAAACAAAGTATAAGTTTTCATTATGTGAATAACTTGGAAATCTTAGCTCAAACAGCTGCAAAACCTGTTTTCCCAGCACGGAGACCTTGAGTTCTATAAGATAAAGCCATAAACATGTTTGTTTGAGTCTTCTATCAAAAGTTACAGCTATTCATATGAAGTTGTACAAAAACGCTTTCTTTCGCCAAGACAGTGCGTTTCTCACTGTTACATGCATTTGAATGGGGAACTCGACCGAAACAAAGTATAGGTTTTCATTATGTGAATAACTTGGAAATCTTAGCTCAAACAGCTGCAAAACCTGTTTGCCCAGCACGGAGACCTTGAGTTCTATAAGATAAAGCCATAAACATGTTTGTTTGAGTCTTCTATCAAAAGTTACAGCTATTTCTATGAAGTTGTACAAAAACGCTTTCTTTCGCCAAGACAGTGCGTTTCTCACTGTTACATGCATTTGAATGGGGAACTCGACCGAAACAAAGTATAGGTTTTCATTATGTGAATAACTTGGAAATCTTAGCTCAAACAGCTGCAAAACCTGTTTGCCCAGCACGGAGACCTTGAGTTCTATAATATAAGGCCATAAACATGTTTGTCTGAGTCTTCTATCAAAAGTTACAGCTATTTCTATGAAGTTGTACAAAATAGCTTTCTTTCGCCAAGACAGTGCGTTTCTCACTGTTACATGCATTTGAATGGGGAACTCGACCGAAACAAAGTATAGGTTTTCATTATGTGAATAACTTGGAAATCTTAGCTCAAACAGCTGCAAAACCTGTTTGCCCAGCACGGAGACCTTGAGTTCTATAAGATAAAGCCATAAACATGTGTATCCGAGTCTTCTATCAAAAGTTACAGCTATTTCTATGAAGTTGTACAAAAACGCTTTCTTTCGCCAAGACAGTGCGTTTCTCACTGTTACATGCATTTGAATGGGGAACTCGACCGAAACAAAGTATAAGTTTTCATTATGTGAATAACTTGGAAATCTTAGCTCAAACAGCTGCAAAACCTGTTTGCCCAGCACGGAGACCTTGAGTTCTATAAGATAAAGCCATAAACATGTTTGTCTGAGTCTTCTATCAAAAGTTACAGCTATTTCTATGAAGTTGTACAAAATAGCTTTCTTTCGCCAAGACAGTGCGTTTCTCACTGTTACATGCATTTGAATGGGGAACTCGACCGAAACAAAGTATAGGTTTTCATTATGTGAATAACTTGGAAATCTTAGCTCAAACAGCTGCAAAACCTGTTTGCCCAGCACGGAGACCTTGAGTTCTATAAGATAAAGCCATAAACATGTGTATCCGAGTCTTCTATCAAAAGTTACAGCTATTCATATGAAGTTGTACAAAAACGCTTTCTTTCGCCAAGACAGTGCGTTTCTCACTGTTACATGCATTTGAATGGGGAACTCGACCGAAACAAAGTATAGGTTTTCATTATGTGAATAACTTGGAAATCTTAGCTCAAACAGCTGCAAAACCTGTTTGCCCAGCACGGGAACCTTGAGTTCTATAAGATAAAGCCATAAACATGTGTATCCGAGTCTTCTATCAAAAGTTACAGCTATTCATATGAAGTTGTACAAAAACGCTTTCTTTCGCCAAGACAGTGCGTTTCTCACTGTTACATGCATTTGAATGGGGAACTCGACCGAAACAAAGTATAGGTTTTCATTATGTGAATAACTTGGAAATCTTAGCTCAAACAGCTGCAAAACCTGTTTGCCCAGCACGGAGACCTTGAGTTCTATAAGATAAAGCCATAAACATGTGTATCCGAGTCTTCTATCAAAAGTTACAGCTATTCATATGAAGTTGTACAAAAACGCTTTCTTTCGCCAAGACAGTGCGTTTCTCACTGTTACATGCATTTGAATGGGGAACTCGACCGAAACAAAGTATAGGTTTTCATTATGTGAATAACTTGGAAATCTTAGCTCAAACAGCTGCAAAACCTGTTTGCCCAGCACGGAGACCTTGAGTTCTATAAGATAAAGCCATAAACATGTGTATCCGAGTCTTCTATCAAAAGTTACAGCTATTCATATGAAGTTGTACAAAAACGCTTTCTTTCGCCAAGACAGTGCGTTTCTCACTGTTACATGCATTTGAATGGGGAACTCGACCGAAACAAAGTATAGGTTTTCATTATGTGAATAACTTGGAAATCTTAGCTCAAACAGCTGCAAAACCTGTTTGCCCAGCACGGAGACCTTGAGTTCTATAAGATAAAGCCATAAACATGTGTATCCGAGTCTTCTATCAAAAGTTACAGCTATTCATATGAAGTTGTACAAAAACGCTTTCTTTCGCCAAGACAGTGCGTTTCTCACTGTTACATGCATTTGAATGGGGAACTCGACCGAAACAAAGTATAGGTTTTCATTATGTGAATAACTTGGAAATCTTAGCTCAAACAGCTGCAAAACCTGTTTGCCCAGCACGGGAACCTTGAGTTCTATAAGATAAAGCCATAAACATGTGTATCCGAGTCTTCTATCAAAAGTTACAGCTATTCATATGAAGTTGTACAAAAACGCTTTCTTTCGCCAAGACAGTGCGTTTCTCACTGTTACATGCATTTGAATGGGGAACTCGACCGAAACAAAGTATAGGTTTTCATTATGTGAATAACTTGGAAATCTTAGCTCAAACAGCTGCAAAACCTGTTTGCCCAGCACGGAGACCTTGAGTTCTATAAGATAAAGCCATAAACATGTGTATCCGAGTCTTCTATCAAAAGTTACAGCTATTCATATGAAGTTGTACAAAAACGCTTTCTTTCGCCAAGACAGTGCGTTTCTCACTGTTACATGCATTTGAATGGGGAACTCCACCGAAACAAAGTATAAGTTTTCATTATGTGAATAACTTGGAAATCTTAGCTCAAACAGCTGCAAAACCTGTTTTCCCAGCACGGAGACCTTGAGTTCTATAATATAAGGCCATAAACATGTTTGTCTGAGTCTTCTATCAAAAGTTACAGCTATTTCTATGAAGTTGTACAAAATAGCTTTCTTTCGCCAAGACAGTGCGTTTCTCACTGTTACATGCATTTGAATGGGGAACTCGACCGAAACAAAGTATAGGTTTTCATTATGTGAATAACTTGGAAATCTTAGCTCAAACAGCTGCAAAACCTGTTTGCCCAGCACGGAGACCTTGAGTTCTATAAGATAAAGCCATAAACATGTGTATCCGAGTCTTCTATCAAAAGTTACAGCTATTCATATGAAGTTGTACAAAAACGCTTTCTTTCGCCAAGACAGTGCGTTTCTCACTGTTACATGCATTTGAATGGGGAACTCGACCGAAACAAAGTATAGGTTTTCATTATGTGAATAACTTGGAAATCTTAGCTCAAACAGCTGCAAAACCTGTTTGCCCAGCACGGAGACCTTGAGTTCTATAAGATAAAGCCATAAACATGTGTATCCGAGTCTTCTATCAAAAGTTACAGCTATTCATATGAAGTTGTACAAAAACGCTTTCTTTCGCCAAGACAGTGCGTTTCTCACTGTTACATGCATTTGAATGGGGAACTCCACCGAAACAAAGTATAAGTTTTCATTATGTGAATAACTTGGAAATCTTAGCTCAAACAGCTGCAAAACCTGTTTTCCCAGCACGGAGACCTTGAGTTCTATAATATAAGGCCATAAACATGTTTGTCTGAGTCTTCTATCAAAAGTTACAGCTATTTCTATGAAGTTGTACAAAAACGCTTTCTTTCGCCAAGACAGTGCGTTTCTCACTGTTACATGCATTTGAATGGGGAACTCGACCGAAACAAAGTATAGGTTTTCATTATGTGAATAACTTGGAAATCTTAGCTCAAACAGCTGCAAAACCTGTTTGCCCAGCACGGAGACCTTGAGTTCTATAAGATAAAGCCATAAACATGTGTATCCGAGTCTTCTATCAAAAGTTACAGCTATTCATATGAAGTTGTACAAAAACGCTTTCTTTCGCCAAGACAGTGCGTTTCTCACTGTTACATGCATTTGAATGGGGAACTCGACCGAAACAAAGTATAGGTTTTCATTATGTGAATAACTTGGAAATCTTAGCTCAAACAGCTGCAAAACCTGTTTGCCCAGCACGGAGACCTTGAGTTCTATAAGATAAAGCCATAAACATGTGTATCCGAGTCTTCTATCAAAAGTTACAGCTATTCATATGAAGTTGTACAAAAACGCTTTCTTTCGCCAAGACAGTGCGTTTCTCACTGTTACATGCATTTGAATGGGGAACTCGACCGAAACAAAGTATAGGTTTTCATTATGTGAATAACTTGGAAATCTTAGCTCAAACAGCTGCAAAACCTGTTTGCCCAGCACGGAGACCTTGAGTTCTATAAGATAAAGCCATAAACATGTGTATCCGAGTCTTCTATCAAAAGTTACAGCTATTCATATGAAGTTGTACAAAAACGCTTTCTTTCGCCAAGACAGTGCGTTTCTCACTGTTACATGCATTTGAATGGGGAACTCGACCGAAACAAAGTATAGGTTTTCATTATGTGAATAACTTGGAAATCTTAGCTCAAACAGCTGCAAAACCTGTTTGCCCAGCACGGAGACCTTGAGTTCTATAAGATAAAGCCATAAACATGTGTATCCGAGTCTTCTATCAAAAGTTACAGCTATTCATATGAAGTTGTACAAAAACGCTTTCTTTCGCCAAGACAGTGCGTTTCTCACTGTTACATGCATTTGAATGGGGAACTCGACCGAAACAAAGTATAGGTTTTCATTATGTGAATAACTTGGAAATCTTAGCTCAAACAGCTGCAAAACCTGTTTGCCCAGCACGGAGACCTTGAGTTCTATAAGATAAAGCCATAAACATGTGTATCCGAGTCTTCTATCAAAAGTTACAGCTATTCATATGAAGTTGTACAAAAACGCTTTCTTTCGCCAAGACAGTGCGTTTCTCACTGTTACATGCATTTGAATGGGGAACTCGACCGAAACAAAGTATAGGTTTTCATTATGTGAATAACTTGGAAATCTTAGCTCAAACAGCTGCAAAACCTGTTTGCCCAGCACGGGAACCTTGAGTTCTATAAGATAAAGCCATAAACATGTGTATCCGAGTCTTCTATCAAAAGTTACAGCTATTCATATGAAGTTGTACAAAAACGCTTTCTTTCGCCAAGACAGTGCGTTTCTCACTGTTACATGCATTTGAATGGGGAACTCGACCGAAACAAAGTATAGGTTTTCATTATGTGAATAACTTGGAAATCTTAGCTCAAACAGCTGCAAAACCTGTTTGCCCAGCACGGAGACCTTGAGTTCTATAAGATAAAGCCATAAACATGTGTATCCGAGTCTTCTATCAAAAGTTACAGCTATTCATATGAAGTTGTACAAAAACGCTTTCTTTCGCCAAGACAGTGCGTTTCTCACTGTTACATGCATTTGAATGGGGAACTCGACCGAAACAAAGTATAGGTTTTCATTATGTGAATAACTTGGAAATCTTAGCTCAAACAGCTGCAAAACCTGTTTGCCCAGCACGGAGACCTTGAGTTCTATAAGATAAAGCCATAAACATGTGTATCCGAGTCTTCTATCAAAAGTTACAGCTATTCATATGAAGTTGTACAAAAACGCTTTCTTTCGCCAAGACAGTGCGTTTCTCACTGTTACATGCATTTGAATGGGGAACTCGACCGAAACAAAGTATAGGTTTTCATTATGTGAATAACTTGGAAATCTTAGCTCAAACAGCTGCAAAACCTGTTTGCCCAGCACGGAGACCTTGAGTTCTATAAGATAAAGCCATAAACATGTGTATCCGAGTCTTCTATCAAAAGTTACAGCTATTCATATGAAGTTGTACAAAAACGCTTTCTTTCGCCAAGACAGTGCGTTTCTCACTGTTACATGCATTTGAATGGGGAACTCGACCGAAACAAAGTATAGGTTTTCATTATGTGAATAACTTGGAAATCTTAGCTCAAACAGCTGCAAAACCTGTTTGCCCAGCACGGGAACCTTGAGTTCTATAAGATAAAGCCATAAACATGTGTATCCGAGTCTTCTATCAAAAGTTACAGCTATTCATATGAAGTTGTACAAAAACGCTTTCTTTCGCCAAGACAGTGCGTTTCTCACTGTTACATGCATTTGAATGGGGAACTCGACCGAAACAAAGTATAGGTTTTCATTATGTGAATAACTTGGAAATCTTAGCTCAAACAGCTGCAAAACCTGTTTGCCCAGCACGGAGACCTTGAGTTCTATAAGATAAAGCCATAAACATGTGTATCCGAGTCTTCTATCAAAAGTTACAGCTATTCATATGAAGTTGTACAAAAACGCTTTCTTTCGCCAAGACAGTGCGTTTCTCACTGTTACATGCATTTGAATGGGGAACTCCACCGAAACAAAGTATAAGTTTTCATTATGTGAATAACTTGGAAATCTTAGCTCAAACAGCTGCAAAACCTGTTTTCCCAGCACGGAGACCTTGAGTTCTATAATATAAGGCCATAAACATGTTTGTCTGAGTCTTCTATCAAAAGTTACAGCTATTTCTATGAAGTTGTACAAAATAGCTTTCTTTCGCCAAGACAGTGCGTTTCTCACTGTTACATGCATTTGAATGGGGAACTCGACCGAAACAAAGTATAGGTTTTCATTATGTGAATAACTTGGAAATCTTAGCTCAAACAGCTGCAAAACCTGTTTGCCCAGCACGGAGACCTTGAGTTCTATAAGATAAAGCCATAAACATGTGTATCCGAGTCTTCTATCAAAAGTTACAGCTATTCATATGAAGTTGTACAAAAACGCTTTCTTTCGCCAAGACAGTGCGTTTCTCACTGTTACATGCATTTGAATGGGGAACTCGACCGAAACAAAGTATAGGTTTTCATTATGTGAATAACTTGGAAATCTTAGCTCAAACAGCTGCAAAACCTGTTTGCCCAGCACGGAGACCTTGAGTTCTATAAGATAAAGCCATAAACATGTGTATCCGAGTCTTCTATCAAAAGTTACAGCTATTCATATGAAGTTGTACAAAAACGCTTTCTTTCGCCAAGACAGTGCGTTTCTCACTGTTACATGCATTTGAATGGGGAACTCGACCGAAACAAAGTATAGGTTTTCATTATGTGAATAACTTGGAAATCTTAGCTCAAACAGCTGCAAAACCTGTTTGCCCAGCACGGAGACCTTGAGTTCTATAAGATAAAGCCATAAACATGTGTATCCGAGTCTTCTATCAAAAGTTACAGCTATTCATATGAAGTTGTACAAAAACGCTTTCTTTCGCCAAGACAGTGCGTTTCTCACTGTTACATGCATTTGAATGGGGAACTCGACCGAAACAAAGTATAGGTTTTCATTATGTGAATAACTTGGAAATCTTAGCTCAAACAGCTGCAAAACCTGTTTGCCCAGCACGGAGACCTTGAGTTCTATAAGATAAAGCCATAAACATGTGTATCCGAGTCTTCTATCAAAAGTTACAGCTATTCATATGAAGTTGTACAAAAACGCTTTCTTTCGCCAAGACAGTGCGTTTCTCACTGTTACATGCATTTGAATGGGGAACTCGACCGAAACAAAGTATAGGTTTTCATTATGTGAATAACTTGGAAATCTTAGCTCAAACAGCTGCAAAACCTGTTTGCCCAGCACGGAGACCTTGAGTTCTATAAGATAAAGCCATAAACATGTGTATCCGAGTCTTCTATCAAAAGTTACAGCTATTCATATGAAGTTGTACAAAAACGCTTTCTTTCGCCAAGACAGTGCGTTTCTCACTGTTACATGCATTTGAATGGGGAACTCGACCGAAACAAAGTATAGGTTTTCATTATGTGAATAACTTGGAAATCTTAGCTCAAACAGCTGCAAAACCTGTTTGCCCAGCACGGAGACCTTGAGTTCTATAAGATAAAGCCATAAACATGTGTATCCGAGTCTTCTATCAAAAGTTACAGCTATTCATATGAAGTTGTACAAAAACGCTTTCTTTCGCCAAGACAGTGCGTTTCTCACTGTTACATGCATTTGAATGGGGAACTCGACCGAAACAAAGTATAGGTTTTCATTATGTGAATAACTTGGAAATCTTAGCTCAAACAGCTGCAAAACCTGTTTGCCCAGCACGGGAACCTTGAGTTCTATAAGATAAAGCCATAAACATGTGTATCCGAGTCTTCTATCAAAAGTTACAGCTATTCATATGAAGTTGTACAAAAACGCTTTCTTTCGCCAAGACAGTGCGTTTCTCACTGTTACATGCATTTGAATGGGGAACTCGACCGAAACAAAGTATAGGTTTTCATTATGTGAATAACTTGGAAATCTTAGCTCAAACAGCTGCAAAACCTGTTTGCCCAGCACGGAGACCTTGAGTTCTATAAGATAAAGCCATAAACATGTGTATCCGAGTCTTCTATCAAAAGTTACAGCTATTCATATGAAGTTGTACAAAAACGCTTTCTTTCGCCAAGACAGTGCGTTTCTCACTGTTACATGCATTTGAATGGGGAACTCCACCGAAACAAAGTATAAGTTTTCATTATGTGAATAACTTGGAAATCTTAGCTCAAACAGCTGCAAAACCTGTTTTCCCAGCACGGAGACCTTGAGTTCTATAATATAAGGCCATAAACATGTTTGTCTGAGTCTTCTATCAAAAGTTACAGCTATTTCTATGAAGTTGTACAAAATAGCTTTCTTTCGCCAAGACAGTGCGTTTCTCACTGTTACATGCATTTGAATGGGGAACTCGACCGAAACAAAGTATAGGTTTTCATTATGTGAATAACTTGGAAATCTTAGCTCAAACAGCTGCAAAACCTGTTTGCCCAGCACGGAGACCTTGAGTTCTATAAGATAAAGCCATAAACATGTGTATCCGAGTCTTCTATCAAAAGTTACAGCTATTCATATGAAGTTGTACAAAAACGCTTTCTTTCGCCAAGACAGTGCGTTTCTCACTGTTACATGCATTTGAATGGGGAACTCGACCGAAACAAAGTATAGGTTTTCATTATGTGAATAACTTGGAAATCTTAGCTCAAACAGCTGCAAAACCTGTTTGCCCAGCACGGAGACCTTGAGTTCTATAAGATAAAGCCATAAACATGTGTATCCGAGTCTTCTATCAAAAGTTACAGCTATTCATATGAAGTTGTACAAAAACGCTTTCTTTCGCCAAGACAGTGCGTTTCTCACTGTTACATGCATTTGAATGGGGAACTCGACCGAAACAAAGTATAGGTTTTCATTATGTGAATAACTTGGAAATCTTAGCTCAAACAGCTGCAAAACCTGTTTGCCCAGCACGGAGACCTTGAGTTCTATAAGATAAAGCCATAAACATGTGTATCCGAGTCTTCTATCAAAAGTTACAGCTATTCATATGAAGTTGTACAAAAACGCTTTCTTTCGCCAAGACAGTGCGTTTCTCACTGTTACATGCATTTGAATGGGGAACTCGACCGAAACAAAGTATAGGTTTTCATTATGTGAATAACTTGGAAATCTTAGCTCAAACAGCTGCAAAACCTGTTTTCCCAGCACGGGAACCTTGAGTTCTATAAGATAAAGCCATAAACATGTGTATCCGAGTCTTCTATCAAAAGTTACAGCTATTCATATGAAGTTGTACAAAAACGCTTTCTTTCGCCAAGACAGTGCGTTTCTCACTGTTACATGCATTTGAATGGGGAACTCGACCGAAACAAAGTATAGGTTTTCATTATGTGAATAACTTGGAAATCTTAGCTCAAACAGCTGCAAAACCTGTTTGCCCAGCACGGAGACCTTGAGTTCTATAAGATAAAGCCATAAACATGTGTATCCGAGTCTTCTATCAAAAGTTACAGCTATTCATATGAAGTTGTACAAAAACGCTTTCTTTCGCCAAGACAGTGCGTTTCTCACTGTTACATGCATTTGAATGGGGAACTCCACCGAAACAAAGTATAAGTTTTCATTATGTGAATAACTTGGAAATCTTAGCTCAAACAGCTGCAAAACCTGTTTTCCCTGCACGGAGACCTTGAGTTCTATAATATAAGGCCATAAACATGTTTGTCTGAGTCTTCTATCAAAAGTTACAGCTATTTCTATGAAGTTGTACAAAATAGCTTTCTTTCGCCAAGACAGTGCGTTTCTCACTGTTACATGCATTTGAATGGGGAACTCGACCGAAACAAAGTATAGGTTTTCATTATGTGAATAACTTGGAAATCTTAGCTCAAACAGCTGCAAAACCTGTTTGCCCAGCACGGAGACCTTGAGTTCTATAAGATAAAGCCATAAACATGTGTATCCGAGTCTTCTATCAAAAGTTACAGCTATTTCTATGAAGTTGTACAAAAACGCTTTCTTTCGCCAAGACAGTGCGTTTCTCACTGTTACATGCATTTGAATGGGGAACTCGTCCGAAACAAAGTATAAGTTTTCATTATGTGAATAACTTGGAAATCTTAGCTCAAACAGCTGCAAAACCTGTTTTCCCAGCACGGAGACCTTGAGTTCTATAAGATAAAGCCATAAACATGTTTGTTTGAGTCTTCTATCAAAAGTTACAGCTATTTCTATGAAGTTGTACAAAAACGCTTTCTTTCGCCAAGACAGTGCGTTTCTCACTGTTACATGCATTTGAATGGGGAACTCGACCGAAACAAAGTATAGGTTTTCATTATGTGAATAACTTGGAAATCTTAGCTCAAACAGCTGCAAAACCTGTTTGCCCAGCACGGAGACCTTGAGTTCTATAAGATAAAGCCATAAACATGTTTGTTTGAGTCTTCTATCAAAAGTTACAGCTATTTCTATGAAGTTGTACAAAAACGCTTTCTTTCGCCAAGACAGTGCGTTTCTCACTGTTACATGCATTTTGAATGGGGAACTCGACCGAAACAAAGTATAGGTTTTCATTATGTGAATAACTTGGAAATCTTAGCTCAAACAGCTGCAAAACCTGTTTTCCCAGCACGGAGACCTTGAGTTCTATAAGATAAAGCCATAAACACGTGTATCCGAGTCTTCTATCAAAAGTTACAGCTATTCATATGAAGTTGTACAAAAACGCTTTCTTTCGCCAAGACAGTGCGTTTCTCACTGTTACATGCATTTTGAATGGGGAACTCGACCGAAACAAAGTATAGGTTTTCATTATGTGAATAACTTGGAAATCTTAGCTCAAACAGCTGCAAAACCTGTTTTCCCAGCACGGAGACCTTGAGTTCTATAAGATAAAGCCATAAACATGTTTGTTTGAGTCTTCTATCAAAGGTTACAGCTATTTCTATGAAGTTGTACAAAAACGCTTTCTTTCGCCAAGACAGTGCGTTTCTCACTGTTACATGCATTTGAATGGGGAACTCGACCGAAACAAAGTATAGGTTTTCATTATGTGAATAACTTGGAAATCTTAGCTCAAACAGCTGCAAAACCTGTTTGCCCAGCACGGAGACCTTGAGTTCTATAAGATAAAGCCATAAACATGTGTATCCGAGTCTTCTATCAAAAGTTACAGCTATTTCTATGAAGTTGTACAAAAACGCTTTCTTTCGCCAAGACAGTGCGTTTCTCACTGTTACATGCATTTGAATGGGGAACTCGACCGAAACAAAGTATAAGTTTTCATTATGTGAATAACTTGGAAATCTTAGCTCAAACAGCTGCAAAACCTGTTTTCCCAGCACGGAGACCTTGAGTTCTATAAGATAAAGCCATAAACATGTTTGTTTGAGTCTTCTATCAAAAGTTACAGCTATTTCTATGAAGTTGTACAAAAACGCTTTCTTTCGCCAAGACAGTGCGTTTCTCACTGTTACATGCATTTGAATGGGGAACTCGACCGAAACAAAGTATAGGTTTTCATTATGTGAATAACTTGGAAATCTTAGCTCAAACAGCTGCAAAACCTGTTTGCCCAGCACGGAGACCTTGAGTTCTATAAGATAAAGCCATAAACATGTGTATCCGAGTCTTCTATCAAAAGTTACAGCTATTCATATGAAGTTGTACAAAAACGCTTTCTTTCGCCAAGACAGTGCGTTTCTCACTGTTACATGCATTTGAATGGGGAACTCGACCGAAACAAAGTATAAGTTTTCATTATGTGAATAACTTGGAAATCTTAGCTCAAACAGCTGCAAAACCTGTTTTCCCAGCACGGAGACCTTGAGTTCTATAATATAAGGCCATAAACATGTTTGTCTGAGTCTTCTATCAAAAGTTACAGCTATTTCTATGAAGTTGTACAAAAACGCTTTCTTTCGCCAAGACAGTGCGTTTCTCACTGTTACATGCATTTTGAATGGGGAACTCGACCGAAACAAAGTATAGGTTTTCATTATGTGAATAACTTGGAAATCTTAGCTCAAACAGCTGCAAAACCTGTTTGCCCAGCACGGAGACCTTGAGTTCTATAAGATAAAGCCATAAACATGTTTGTTTGAGTCTTCTATCAAAAGTTACAGCTATTTATATGAAGTTGTACAAAAACGCTTTCTTTCGCCAAGACAGTGCGTTTCTCACTGTTACATGCATTTGAATGGGGAACTCGACCGAAACAAAGTATAGGTTTTCATTATGTGAATAACTTGGAAATCTTAGCTCAAACAGCTGCAAAACCTGTTTGCCCAGCACGGAGACCTTGAGTTCTATAAGATAAAGCCATAAACATGTGTATCCGAGTCTTCTATCAAAAGTTACAGCTATTTCTATGAAGTTGTACAAAAACGCTTTCTTTCGCCAAGACAGTGCGTTTCTCACTGTTACATGCATTTGAATGGGGAACTCGACCGAAACAAAGTATAAGTTTTCATTATGTGAATAACTTGGAAATCTTAGCTCAAACAGCTGCAAAACCTGTTTTCCCAGCACGGAGACCTTGAGTTCTATAAGATAAAGCCATAAACATGTTTGTTTGAGTCTTCTATCAAAAGTTACAGCTATTCATATGAAGTTGTACAAAAACGCTTTCTTTCGCCAAGACAGTGCGTTTCTCACTGTTACATGCATTTGAATGGGGAACTCGACCGAAACAAAGTATAGGTTTTCATTATGTGAATAACTTGGAAATCTTAGCTCAAACAGCTGCAAAACCTGTTTGCCCAGCACGGAGACCTTGAGTTCTATAAGATAAAGCCATAAACATGTGTATCCGAGTCTTCTATCAAAAGTTACAGCTATTTCTATGAAGTTGTACAAAAACGCTTTCTTTCGCCAAGACAGTGCGTTTCTCACTGTTACATGCATTTGAATGGGGAACTCGCCCGAAACAAAGTATAATTTTTCATTATGTGAATAACTTGGAAATCTTAGCTCAAACAGCTGCAAAACCTGTTTGCCCAGCACGGAGACCTTGAGTTCTATAAGATAAAGCCATAAACATGTGTATCCGAGTCTTCTATCAAAAGTTACAGCTATTTCTATGAAGTTGTACAAAAACGCTTTCTTTCGCCAAGACAGTGCGTTTCTCACTGTTACATGCATTTGAATGGGGAACTCGACCGAAACAAAGTATAGGTTTTCATTATGTGAATAACTTGGAAATCTTAGCTCAAACAGCTGCAAAACCTGTTTTCCCAGCACGGAGACCTTGAGTTCTATAAGATAAAGCCATAAACATGTTTGTTTGAGTCTTCTATCAAAAGTTACAGCTATTTCTATGAAGTTGTACAAAAACGCTTTCTTTCGCCAAGACAGTGCGTTTCTCACTGTTACATGCATTTGAATGGGGAACTCGACCGAAACAAAGTATAGGTTTTCATTATGTGAATAACTTGGAAATCTTAGCTCAAACAGCTGCAAAACCTGTTTGCCCAGCACGGAGACCTTGAGTTCTATAAGATAAAGCCATAAACATGTGTATCCGAGTCTTCTATCAAAAGTTACAGCTATTCATATGAAGTTGTACAAAAACGCTTTCTTTCGCCAAGACAGTGCGTTTCTCACTGTTACATGCATTTGAATGGGGAACTCGACCGAAACAAAGTATAGGTTTTCATTATGTGAATAACTTGGAAATCTTAGCTCAAACAGCTGCAAAACCTGTTTGCCCAGCACGGAGACCTTGAGTTCTATAAGATAAAGCCATAAACATGTGTATCCGAGTCTTCTATCAAAAGTTACAGCTATTCATATGAAGTTGTACAAAAACGCTTTCTTTCGCCAAGACAGTGCGTTTCTCACTGTTACATGCATTTGAATGGGGAACTCGACCGAAACAAAGTATAGGTTTTCATTATGTGAATAACTTGGAAATCTTAGCTCAAACAGCTGCAAAACCTGTTTGCCCAGCACGGAGACCTTGAGTTCTATAAGATAAAGCCATAAACATGTTTGTTTGAGTCTTCTATCAAAAGTTACAGCTATTTATATGAAGTTGTACAAAAACGCTTTCTTTCGCCAAGACAGTGCGTTTCTCACTGTTACATGCATTTGAATGGGGAACTCGACCGAAACAAAGTATAGGTTTTCATTATGTGAATAACTTGGAAATCTTAGCTCAAACAGCTGCAAAACCTGTTTGCCCAGCACGGAGACCTTGAGTTCTATAAGATAAAGCCATAAACATGTGTATCCGAGTCTTCTATCAAAAGTTACAGCTATTTCTATGAAGTTGTACAAAAACGCTTTCTTTCGCCAAGACAGTGCGTTTCTCACTGTTACATGCATTTGAATGGGGAACTCGACCGAAACAAAGTATAAGTTTTCATTATGTGAATAACTTGGAAATCTTAGCTCAAACAGCTGCAAAACCTGTTTTCCCAGCACGGAGACCTTGAGTTCTATAAGATAAAGCCATAAACATGTTTGTTTGAGTCTTCTATCAAAAGTTACAGCTATTCATATGAAGTTGTACAAAAACGCTTTCTTTCGCCAAGACAGTGCGTTTCTCACTGTTACATGCATTTGAATGGGGAACTCGACCGAAACAAAGTATAGGTTTTCATTATGTGAATAACTTGGAAATCTTAGCTCAAACAGCTGCAAAACCTGTTTGCCCAGCACGGAGACCTTGAGTTCTATAAGATAAAGCCATAAACATGTGTATCCGAGTCTTCTATCAAAAGTTACAGCTATTTCTATGAAGTTGTACAAAAACGCTTTCTTTCGCCAAGACAGTGCGTTTCTCACTGTTACATGCATTTGAATGGGGAACTCGCCCGAAACAAAGTATAATTTTTCATTATGTGAATAACTTGGAAATCTTAGCTCAAACAGCTGCAAAACCTGTTTGCCCAGCACGGAGACCTTGAGTTCTATAAGATAAAGCCATAAACATGTGTATCCGAGTCTTCTATCAAAAGTTACAGCTATTTCTATGAAGTTGTACAAAAACGCTTTCTTTCGCCAAGACAGTGCGTTTCTCACTGTTACATGCATTTGAATGGGGAACTCGACCGAAACAAAGTATAGGTTTTCATTATGTGAATAACTTGGAAATCTTAGCTCAAACAGCTGCAAAACCTGTTTTCCCAGCACGGAGACCTTGAGTTCTATAAGATAAAGCCATAAACATGTTTGTTTGAGTCTTCTATCAAAAGTTACAGCTATTTCTATGAAGTTGTACAAAAACGCTTTCTTTCGCCAAGACAGTGCGTTTCTCACTGTTACATGCATTTGAATGGGGAACTCGACCGAAACAAAGTATAGGTTTTCATTA
Organism: Diplotaxodon limnothrissa; assembly: GCF_057381915.1. Taxonomy (NCBI): domain Eukaryota; kingdom Metazoa; phylum Chordata; class Actinopteri; order Cichliformes; family Cichlidae; genus Diplotaxodon; species Diplotaxodon limnothrissa. The sequence goes on along the minus strand of NC_140608.1, from coordinate 35,672,797 downwards.
TGTGAATAACTTGGAAATCTTAGCTCAAACAGCTGCAAAACCTGTTTGCCCAGCACGGAGACCTTGAGTTCTATAAGATAAAGCCATAAACATGTGTATCCGAGTCTTCTATCAAAAGTTACAGCTATTCATATGAAGTTGTACAAAAACGCTTTCTTTCGCCAAGACAGTGCGTTTCTCACTGTTACATGCATTTGAATGGGGAACTCGACCGAAACAAAGTATAGGTTTTCATTATGTGAATAACTTGGAAATCTTAGCTCAAACAGCTGCAAAACCTGTTTGCCCAGCACGGAGACCTTGAGTTCTATAAGATAAAGCCATAAACATGTGTATCCGAGTCTTCTATCAAAAGTTACAGCTATTCATATGAAGTTGTACAAAAACGCTTTCTTTCGCCAAGACAGTGCGTTTCTCACTGTTACATGCATTTGAATGGGGAACTCGACCGAAACAAAGTATAGGTTTTCATTATGTGAATAACTTGGAAATCTTAGCTCAAACAGCTGCAAAACCTGTTTGCCCAGCACGGAGACCTTGAGTTCTATAAGATAAAGCCATAAACATGTGTATCCGAGTCTTCTATCAAAAGTTACAGCTATTCATATGAAGTTGTACAAAAACGCTTTCTTTCGCCAAGACAGTGCGTTTCTCACTGTTACATGCATTTGAATGGGGAACTCCACCGAAACAAAGTATAAGTTTTCATTATGTGAATAACTTGGAAATCTTAGCTCAAACAGCTGCAAAACCTGTTTTCCCAGCACGGAGACCTTGAGTTCTATAATATAAGGCCATAAACATGTTTGTCTGAGTCTTCTATCAAAAGTTACAGCTATTTCTATGAAGTTGTACAAAATAGCTTTCTTTCGCCAAGACAGTGCGTTTCTCACTGTTACATGCATTTGAATGGGGAACTCGACCGAAACAAAGTATAGGTTTTCATTATGTGAATAACTTGGAAATCTTAGCTCAAACAGCTGCAAAACCTGTTTGCCCAGCACGGAGACCTTGAGTTCTATAAGATAAAGCCATAAACATGTGTATCCGAGTCTTCTATCAAAAGTTACAGCTATTCATATGAAGTTGTACAAAAACGCTTTCTTTCGCCAAGACAGTGCGTTTCTCACTGTTACATGCATTTGAATGGGGAACTCGACCGAAACAAAGTATAGGTTTTCATTATGTGAATAACTTGGAAATCTTAGCTCAAACAGCTGCAAAACCTGTTTGCCCAGCACGGAGACCTTGAGTTCTATAAGATAAAGCCATAAACATGTGTATCCGAGTCTTCTATCAAAAGTTACAGCTATTCATATGAAGTTGTACAAAAACGCTTTCTTTCGCCAAGACAGTGCGTTTCTCACTGTTACATGCATTTGAATGGGGAACTCGACCGAAACAAAGTATAGGTTTTCATTATGTGAATAACTTGGAAATCTTAGCTCAAACAGCTGCAAAACCTGTTTGCCCAGCACGGAGACCTTGAGTTCTATAAGATAAAGCCATAAACATGTGTATCCGAGTCTTCTATCAAAAGTTACAGCTATTCATATGAAGTTGTACAAAAACGCTTTCTTTCGCCAAGACAGTGCGTTTCTCACTGTTACATGCATTTGAATGGGGAACTCGACCGAAACAAAGTATAGGTTTTCATTATGTGAATAACTTGGAAATCTTAGCTCAAACAGCTGCAAAACCTGTTTGCCCAGCACGGAGACCTTGAGTTCTATAAGATAAAGCCATAAACATGTGTATCCGAGTCTTCTATCAAAAGTTACAGCTATTCATATGAAGTTGTACAAAAACGCTTTCTTTCGCCAAGACAGTGCGTTTCTCACTGTTACATGCATTTGAATGGGGAACTCGACCGAAACAAAGTATAGGTTTTCATTATGTGAATAACTTGGAAATCTTAGCTCAAACAGCTGCAAAACCTGTTTGCCCAGCACGGAGACCTTGAGTTCTATAAGATAAAGCCATAAACATGTGTATCCGAGTCTTCTATCAAAAGTTACAGCTATTCATATGAAGTTGTACAAAAACGCTTTCTTTCGCCAAGACAGTGCGTTTCTCACTGTTACATGCATTTGAATGGGGAACTCGACCGAAACAAAGTATAGGTTTTCATTATGTGAATAACTTGGAAATCTTAGCTCAAACAGCTGCAAAACCTGTTTGCCCAGCACGGAGACCTTGAGTTCTATAAGATAAAGCCATAAACATGTGTATCCGAGTCTTCTATCAAAAGTTACAGCTATTCATATGAAGTTGTACAAAAACGCTTTCTTTCGCCAAGACAGTGCGTTTCTCACTGTTACATGCATTTGAATGGGGAACTCGACCGAAACAAAGTATAGGTTTTCATTATGTGAATAACTTGGAAATCTTAGCTCAAACAGCTGCAAAACCTGTTTGCCCAGCACGGAGACCTTGAGTTCTATAAGATAAAGCCATAAACATGTGTATCCGAGTCTTCTATCAAAAGTTACAGCTATTCATATGAAGTTGTACAAAAACGCTTTCTTTCGCCAAGACAGTGCGTTTCTCACTGTTACATGCATTTGAATGGGGAACTCGACCGAAACAAAGTATAGGTTTTCATTATGTGAATAACTTGGAAATCTTAGCTCAAACAGCTGCAAAACCTGTTTGCCCAGCACGGAGACCTTGAGTTCTATAAGATAAAGCCATAAACATGTGTATCCGAGTCTTCTATCAAAAGTTACAGCTATTCATATGAAGTTGTACAAAAACGCTTTCTTTCGCCAAGACAGTGCGTTTCTCACTGTTACATGCATTTGAATGGGGAACTCGACCGAAACAAAGTATAGGTTTTCATTATGTGAATAACTTGGAAATCTTAGCTCAAACAGCTGCAAAACCTGTTTGCCCAGCACGGGAACCTTGAGTTCTATAAGATAAAGCCATAAACATGTGTATCCGAGTCTTCTATCAAAAGTTACAGCTATTCATATGAAGTTGTACAAAAACGCTTTCTTTCGCCAAGACAGTGCGTTTCTCACTGTTACATGCATTTGAATGGGGAACTCGACCGAAACAAAGTATAGGTTTTCATTATGTGAATAACTTGGAAATCTTAGCTCAAACAGCTGCAAAACCTGTTTGCCCAGCACGGAGACCTTGAGTTCTATAAGATAAAGCCATAAACATGTGTATCCGAGTCTTCTATCAAAAGTTACAGCTATTCATATGAAGTTGTACAAAAACGCTTTCTTTCGCCAAGACAGTGCGTTTCTCACTGTTACATGCATTTGAATGGGGAACTCCACCGAAACAAAGTATAAGTTTTCATTATGTGAATAACTTGGAAATCTTAGCTCAAACAGCTGCAAAACCTGTTTTCCCAGCACGGAGACCTTGAGTTCTATAATATAAGGCCATAAACATGTTTGTCTGAGTCTTCTATCAAAAGTTACAGCTATTTCTATGAAGTTGTACAAAATAGCTTTCTTTCGCCAAGACAGTGCGTTTCTCACTGTTACATGCATTTGAATGGGGAACTCGACCGAAACAAAGTATAGGTTTTCATTATGTGAATAACTTGGAAATCTTAGCTCAAACAGCTGCAAAACCTGTTTGCCCAGCACGGAGACCTTGAGTTCTATAAGATAAAGCCATAAACATGTGTATCCGAGTCTTCTATCAAAAGTTACAGCTATTCATATGAAGTTGTACAAAAACGCTTTCTTTCGCCAAGACAGTGCGTTTCTCACTGTTACATGCATTTGAATGGGGAACTCGACCGAAACAAAGTATAGGTTTTCATTATGTGAATAACTTGGAAATCTTAGCTCAAACAGCTGCAAAACCTGTTTGCCCAGCACGGAGACCTTGAGTTCTATAAGATAAAGCCATAAACATGTGTATCCGAGTCTTCTATCAAAAGTTACAGCTATTCATATGAAGTTGTACAAAAACGCTTTCTTTCGCCAAGACAGTGCGTTTCTCACTGTTACATGCATTTGAATGGGGAACTCGACCGAAACAAAGTATAGGTTTTCATTATGTGAATAACTTGGAAATCTTAGCTCAAACAGCTGCAAAACCTGTTTGCCCAGCACGGAGACCTTGAGTTCTATAAGATAAAGCCATAAACATGTGTATCCGAGTCTTCTATCAAAAGTTACAGCTATTCATATGAAGTTGTACAAAAACGCTTTCTTTCGCCAAGACAGTGCGTTTCTCACTGTTACATGCATTTGAATGGGGAACTCGACCGAAACAAAGTATAGGTTTTCATTATGTGAATAACTTGGAAATCTTAGCTCAAACAGCTGCAAAACCTGTTTGCCCAGCACGGAGACCTTGAGTTCTATAAGATAAAGCCATAAACATGTGTATCCGAGTCTTCTATCAAAAGTTACAGCTATTCATATGAAGTTGTACAAAAACGCTTTCTTTCGCCAAGACAGTGCGTTTCTCACTGTTACATGCATTTGAATGGGGAACTCGACCGAAACAAAGTATAGGTTTTCATTATGTGAATAACTTGGAAATCTTAGCTCAAACAGCTGCAAAACCTGTTTGCCCAGCACGGAGACCTTGAGTTCTATAAGATAAAGCCATAAACATGTGTATCCGAGTCTTCTATCAAAAGTTACAGCTATTCATATGAAGTTGTACAAAAACGCTTTCTTTCGCCAAGACAGTGCGTTTCTCACTGTTACATGCATTTGAATGGGGAACTCGACCGAAACAAAGTATAGGTTTTCATTATGTGAATAACTTGGAAATCTTAGCTCAAACAGCTGCAAAACCTGTTTGCCCAGCACGGAGACCTTGAGTTCTATAAGATAAAGCCATAAACATGTGTATCCGAGTCTTCTATCAAAAGTTACAGCTATTCATATGAAGTTGTACAAAAACGCTTTCTTTCGCCAAGACAGTGCGTTTCTCACTGTTACATGCATTTGAATGGGGAACTCGACCGAAACAAAGTATAGGTTTTCATTATGTGAATAACTTGGAAATCTTAGCTCAAACAGCTGCAAAACCTGTTTGCCCAGCACGGGAACCTTGAGTTCTATAAGATAAAGCCATAAACATGTGTATCCGAGTCTTCTATCAAAAGTTACAGCTATTCATATGAAGTTGTACAAAAACGCTTTCTTTCGCCAAGACAGTGCGTTTCTCACTGTTACATGCATTTGAATGGGGAACTCGACCGAAACAAAGTATAGGTTTTCATTATGTGAATAACTTGGAAATCTTAGCTCAAACAGCTGCAAAACCTGTTTGCCCAGCACGGAGACCTTGAGTTCTATAAGATAAAGCCATAAACATGTGTATCCGAGTCTTCTATCAAAAGTTACAGCTATTCATATGAAGTTGTACAAAAACGCTTTCTTTCGCCAAGACAGTGCGTTTCTCACTGTTACATGCATTTGAATGGGGAACGCGACCGAAACAAAGTATAGGTTTTCATTATGTGAATAACTTGGAAATCTTAGCTCAAACAGCTGCAAAACCTGTTTGCCCAGCACGGAGACCTTGAGTTCTATAAGATAAAGCCATAAACATGTGTATCCGAGTCTTCTATCAAAAGTTACAGCTATTTCTATGAAGTTGTACAAAAACGCTTTCTTTCGCCAAGACAGTGCGTTTCTCACTGTTACATGCATTTGAATGGGGAACTCGACCGAAACAAAGTATAAGTTTTCATTATGTGAATAACTTGGAAATCTTAGCTCAAACAGCTGCAAAACCTGTTTTCCCAGCACGGAGACCTTGAGTTCTATAAGATAAAGCCATAAACATGTTTGTTTGAGTCTTCTATCAAAAGTTACAGCTATTCATATGAAGTTGTACAAAAACGCTTTCTTTCGCCAAGACAGTGCGTTTCTCACTGTTACATGCATTTGAATGGGGAACTCGACCGAAACAAAGTATAGGTTTTCATTATGTGAATAACTTGGAAATCTTAGCTCAAACAGCTGCAAAACCTGTTTGCCCAGCACGGAGACCTTGAGTTCTATAAGATAAAGCCATAAACATGTGTATCCGAGTCTTCTATCAAAAGTTACAGCTATTTCTATGAAGTTGTACAAAAACGCTTTCTTTCGCCAAGACAGTGCGTTTCTCACTGTTACATGCATTTGAATGGGGAACTCGCCCGAAACAAAGTATAATTTTTCATTATGTGAATAACTTGGAAATCTTAGCTCAAACAGCTGCAAAACCTGTTTGCCCAGCACGGAGACCTTGAGTTCTATAAGATAAAGCCATAAACATGTGTATCCGAGTCTTCTATCAAAAGTTACAGCTATTTCTATGAAGTTGTACAAAAACGCTTTCTTTCGCCAAGACAGTGCGTTTCTCACTGTTACATGCATTTGAATGGGGAACTCGACCGAAACAAAGTATAGGTTTTCATTATGTGAATAACTTGGAAATCTTAGCTCAAACAGCTGCAAAACCTGTTTTCCCAGCACGGAGACCTTGAGTTCTATAAGATAAAGCCATAAACATGTTTGTTTGAGTCTTCTATCAAAAGTTACAGCTATTTCTATGAAGTTGTACAAAAACGCTTTCTTTCGCCAAGACAGTGCGTTTCTCACTGTTACATGCATTTGAATGGGGAACTCGACCGAAACAAAGTATAGGTTTTCATTATGTGAATAACTTGGAAATCTTAGCTCAAACAGCTGCAAAACCTGTTTGCCCAGCACGGAGACCTTGAGTTCTATAAGATAAAGCCATAAACATGTGTATCCGAGTCTTCTATCAAAAGTTACAGCTATTCATATGAAGTTGTACAAAAACGCTTTCTTTCGCCAAGACAGTGCGTTTCTCACTGTTACATGCATTTGAATGGGGAACTCGACCGAAACAAAGTATAGGTTTTCATTATGTGAATAACTTGGAAATCTTAGCTCAAACAGCTGCAAAACCTGTTTGCCCAGCACGGAGACCTTGAGTTCTATAAGATAAAGCCATAAACATGTGTATCCGAGTCTTCTATCAAAAGTTACAGCTATTCATATGAAGTTGTACAAAAACGCTTTCTTTCGCCAAGACAGTGCGTTTCTCACTGTTACATGCATTTGAATGGGGAACTCGACCGAAACAAAGTATAGGTTTTCATTATGTGAATAACTTGGAAATCTTAGCTCAAACAGCTGCAAAACCTGTTTGCCCAGCACGGAGACCTTGAGTTCTATAAGATAAAGCCATAAACATGTGTATCCGAGTCTTCTATCAAAAGTTACAGCTATTCATATGAAGTTGTACAAAAACGCTTTCTTTCGCCAAGACAGTGCGTTTCTCACTGTTACATGCATTTGAATGGGGAACTCCACCGAAACAAAGTATAAGTTTTCATTATGTGAATAACTTGGAAATCTTAGCTCAAACAGCTGCAAAACCTGTTTTCCCAGCACGGAGACCTTGAGTTCTATAATATAAGGCCATAAACATGTTTGTCTGAGTCTTCTATCAAAAGTTACAGCTATTTCTATGAAGTTGTACAAAATAGCTTTCTTTCGCCAAGACAGTGCGTTTCTCACTGTTACATGCATTTGAATGGGGAACTCGACCGAAACAAAGTATAGGTTTTCATTATGTGAATAACTTGGAAATCTTAGCTCAAACAGCTGCAAAACCTGTTTGCCCAGCACGGAGACCTTGAGTTCTATAAGATAAAGCCATAAACATGTGTATCCGAGTCTTCTATCAAAAGTTACAGCTATTCATATGAAGTTGTACAAAAACGCTTTCTTTCGCCAAGACAGTGCGTTTCTCACTGTTACATGCATTTGAATGGGGAACTCGACCGAAACAAAGTATAGGTTTTCATTATGTGAATAACTTGGAAATCTTAGCTCAAACAGCTGCAAAACCTGTTTGCCCAGCACGGAGACCTTGAGTTCTATAAGATAAAGCCATAAACATGTGTATCCGAGTCTTCTATCAAAAGTTACAGCTATTCATATGAAGTTGTACAAAAACGCTTTCTTTCGCCAAGACAGTGCGTTTCTCACTGTTACATGCATTTGAATGGGGAACTCGACCGAAACAAAGTATAGGTTTTCATTATGTGAATAACTTGGAAATCTTAGCTCAAACAGCTGCAAAACCTGTTTGCCCAGCACGGAGACCTTGAGTTCTATAAGATAAAGCCATAAACATGTGTATCCGAGTCTTCTATCAAAAGTTACAGCTATTCATATGAAGTTGTACAAAAACGCTTTCTTTCGCCAAGACAGTGCGTTTCTCACTGTTACATGCATTTGAATGGGGAACTCGACCGAAACAAAGTATAGGTTTTCATTATGTGAATAACTTGGAAATCTTAGCTCAAACAGCTGCAAAACCTGTTTGCCCAGCACGGAGACCTTGAGTTCTATAAGATAAAGCCATAAACATGTGTATCCGAGTCTTCTATCAAAAGTTACAGCTATTCATATGAAGTTGTACAAAAACGCTTTCTTTCGCCAAGACAGTGCGTTTCTCACTGTTACATGCATTTGAATGGGGAACTCGACCGAAACAAAGTATAGGTTTTCATTATGTGAATAACTTGGAAATCTTAGCTCAAACAGCTGCAAAACCTGTTTGCCCAGCACGGAGACCTTGAGTTCTATAAGATAAAGCCATAAACATGTGTATCCGAGTCTTCTATCAAAAGTTACAGCTATTCATATGAAGTTGTACAAAAACGCTTTCTTTCGCCAAGACAGTGCGTTTCTCACTGTTACATGCATTTGAATGGGGAACTCGACCGAAACAAAGTATAGGTTTTCATTATGTGAATAACTTGGAAATCTTAGCTCAAACAGCTGCAAAACCTGTTTGCCCAGCACGGAGACCTTGAGTTCTATAAGATAAAGCCATAAACATGTGTATCCGAGTCTTCTATCAAAAGTTACAGCTATTCATATGAAGTTGTACAAAAACGCTTTCTTTCGCCAAGACAGTGCGTTTCTCACTGTTACATGCATTTGAATGGGGAACTCGACCGAAACAAAGTATAGGTTTTCATTATGTGAATAACTTGGAAATCTTAGCTCAAACAGCTGCAAAACCTGTTTGCCCAGCACGGAGACCTTGAGTTCTATAAGATAAAGCCATAAACATGTGTATCCGAGTCTTCTATCAAAAGTTACAGCTATTCATATGAAGTTGTACAAAAACGCTTTCTTTCGCCAAGACAGTGCGTTTCTCACTGTTACATGCATTTGAATGGGGAACTCGACCGAAACAAAGTATAGGTTTTCATTATGTGAATAACTTGGAAATCTTAGCTCAAACAGCTGCAAAACCTGTTTGCCCAGCACGGAGACCTTGAGTTCTATAAGATAAAGCCATAAACATGTGTATCCGAGTCTTCTATCAAAAGTTACAGCTATTCATATGAAGTTGTACAAAAACGCTTTCTTTCGCCAAGACAGTGCGTTTCTCACTGTTACATGCATTTGAATGGGGAACTCGACCGAAACAAAGTATAGGTTTTCATTATGTGAATAACTTGGAAATCTTAGCTCAAACAGCTGCAAAACCTGTTTGCCCAGCACGGGAACCTTGAGTTCTATAAGATAAAGCCATAAACATGTGTATCCGAGTCTTCTATCAAAAGTTACAGCTATTCATATGAAGTTGTACAAAAACGCTTTCTTTCGCCAAGACAGTGCGTTTCTCACTGTTACATGCATTTGAATGGGGAACTCGACCGAAACAAAGTATAGGTTTTCATTATGTGAATAACTTGGAAATCTTAGCTCAAACAGCTGCAAAACCTGTTTGCCCAGCACGGAGACCTTGAGTTCTATAAGATAAAGCCATAAACATGTGTATCCGAGTCTTCTATCAAAAGTTACAGCTATTCATATGAAGTTGTACAAAAACGCTTTCTTTCGCCAAGACAGTGCGTTTCTCACTGTTACATGCATTTGAATGGGGAACTCCACCGAAACAAAGTATAAGTTTTCATTATGTGAATAACTTGGAAATCTTAGCTCAAACAGCTGCAAAACCTGTTTTCCCAGCACGGAGACCTTGAGTTCTATAATATAAGGCCATAAACATGTTTGTCTGAGTCTTCTATCAAAAGTTACAGCTATTTCTATGAAGTTGTACAAAATAGCTTTCTTTCGCCAAGACAGTGCGTTTCTCACTGTTACATGCATTTGAATGGGGAACTCGACCGAAACAAAGTATAGGTTTTCATTATGTGAATAACTTGGAAATCTTAGCTCAAACAGCTGCAAAACCTGTTTGCCCAGCACGGAGACCTTGAGTTCTATAAGATAAAGCCATAAACATGTGTATCCGAGTCTTCTATCAAAAGTTACAGCTATTCATATGAAGTTGTACAAAAACGCTTTCTTTCGCCAAGACAGTGCGTTTCTCACTGTTACATGCATTTGAATGGGGAACTCGACCGAAACAAAGTATAGGTTTTCATTATGTGAATAACTTGGAAATCTTAGCTCAAACAGCTGCAAAACCTGTTTGCCCAGCACGGAGACCTTGAGTTCTATAAGATAAAGCCATAAACATGTGTATCCGAGTCTTCTATCAAAAGTTACAGCTATTCATATGAAGTTGTACAAAAACGCTTTCTTTCGCCAAGACAGTGCGTTTCTCACTGTTACATGCATTTGAATGGGGAACTCGACCGAAACAAAGTATAGGTTTTCATTATGTGAATAACTTGGAAATCTTAGCTCAAACAGCTGCAAAACCTGTTTGCCCAGCACGGAGACCTTGAGTTCTATAAGATAAAGCCATAAACATGTGTATCCGAGTCTTCTATCAAAAGTTACAGCTATTCATATGAAGTTGTACAAAAACGCTTTCTTTCGCCAAGACAGTGCGTTTCTCACTGTTACATGCATTTGAATGGGGAACTCGACCGAAACAAAGTATAGGTTTTCATTATGTGAATAACTTGGAAATCTTAGCTCAAACAGCTGCAAAACCTGTTTGCCCAGCACGGAGACCTTGAGTTCTATAAGATAAAGCCATAAACATGTGTATCCGAGTCTTCTATCAAAAGTTACAGCTATTCATATGAAGTTGTACAAAAACGCTTTCTTTCGCCAAGACAGTGCGTTTCTCACTGTTACATGCATTTGAATGGGGAACTCGACCGAAACAAAGTATAGGTTTTCATTATGTGAATAACTTGGAAATCTTAGCTCAAACAGCTGCAAAACCTGTTTGCCCAGCACGGAGACCTTGAGTTCTATAAGATAAAGCCATAAACATGTGTATCCGAGTCTTCTATCAAAAGTTACAGCTATTCATATGAAGTTGTACAAAAACGCTTTCTTTCGCCAAGACAGTGCGTTTCTCACTGTTACATGCATTTGAATGGGGAACTCGACCGAAACAAAGTATAGGTTTTCATTATGTGAATAACTTGGAAATCTTAGCTCAAACAGCTGCAAAACCTGTTTGCCCAGCACGGAGACCTTGAGTTCTATAAGATAAAGCCATAAACATGTGTATCCGAGTCTTCTATCAAAAGTTACAGCTATTCATATGAAGTTGTACAAAAACGCTTTCTTTCGCCAAGACAGTGCGTTTCTCACTGTTACATGCATTTGAATGGGGAACTCGACCGAAACAAAGTATAGGTTTTCATTATGTGAATAACTTGGAAATCTTAGCTCAAACAGCTGCAAAACCTGTTTGCCCAGCACGGGAACCTTGAGTTCTATAAGATAAAGCCATAAACATGTGTATCCGAGTCTTCTATCAAAAGTTACAGCTATTCATATGAAGTTGTACAAAAACGCTTTCTTTCGCCAAGACAGTGCGTTTCTCACTGTTACATGCATTTGAATGGGGAACTCGACCGAAACAAAGTATAGGTTTTCATTATGTGAATAACTTGGAAATCTTAGCTCAAACAGCTGCAAAACCTGTTTGCCCAGCACGGAGACCTTGAGTTCTATAAGATAAAGCCATAAACATGTGTATCCGAGTCTTCTATCAAAAGTTACAGCTATTCATATGAAGTTGTACAAAAACGCTTTCTTTCGCCAAGACAGTGCGTTTCTCACTGTTACATGCATTTGAATGGGGAACTCCACCGAAACAAAGTATAAGTTTTCATTATGTGAATAACTTGGAAATCTTAGCTCAAACAGCTGCAAAACCTGTTTTCCCAGCACGGAGACCTTGAGTTCTATAATATAAGGCCATAAACATGTTTGTCTGAGTCTTCTATCAAAAGTTACAGCTATTTCTATGAAGTTGTACAAAATAGCTTTCTTTCGCCAAGACAGTGCGTTTCTCACTGTTACATGCATTTGAATGGGGAACTCGACCGAAACAAAGTATAGGTTTTCATTATGTGAATAACTTGGAAATCTTAGCTCAAACAGCTGCAAAACCTGTTTGCCCAGCACGGAGACCTTGAGTTCTATAAGATAAAGCCATAAACATGTGTATCCGAGTCTTCTATCAAAAGTTACAGCTATTCATATGAAGTTGTACAAAAACGCTTTCTTTCGCCAAGACAGTGCGTTTCTCACTGTTACATGCATTTGAATGGGGAACTCGACCGAAACAAAGTATAGGTTTTCATTATGTGAATAACTTGGAAATCTTAGCTCAAACAGCTGCAAAACCTGTTTGCCCAGCACGGAGACCTTGAGTTCTATAAGATAAAGCCATAAACATGTGTATCCGAGTCTTCTATCAAAAGTTACAGCTATTCATATGAAGTTGTACAAAAACGCTTTCTTTCGCCAAGACAGTGCGTTTCTCACTGTTACATGCATTTGAATGGGGAACTCGACCGAAACAAAGTATAGGTTTTCATTATGTGAATAACTTGGAAATCTTAGCTCAAACAGCTGCAAAACCTGTTTGCCCAGCACGGAGACCTTGAGTTCTATAAGATAAAGCCATAAACATGTGTATCCGAGTCTTCTATCAAAAGTTACAGCTATTCATATGAAGTTGTACAAAAACGCTTTCTTTCGCCAAGACAGTGCGTTTCTCACTGTTACATGCATTTGAATGGGGAACTCGACCGAAACAAAGTATAGGTTTTCATTATGTGAATAACTTGGAAATCTTAGCTCAAACAGCTGCAAAACCTGTTTTCCCAGCACGGGAACCTTGAGTTCTATAAGATAAAGCCATAAACATGTGTATCCGAGTCTTCTATCAAAAGTTACAGCTATTCATATGAAGTTGTACAAAAACGCTTTCTTTCGCCAAGACAGTGCGTTTCTCACTGTTACATGCATTTGAATGGGGAACTCGACCGAAACAAAGTATAGGTTTTCATTATGTGAATAACTTGGAAATCTTAGCTCAAACAGCTGCAAAACCTGTTTGCCCAGCACGGAGACCTTGAGTTCTATAAGATAAAGCCATAAACATGTGTATCCGAGTCTTCTATCAAAAGTTACAGCTATTCATATGAAGTTGTACAAAAACGCTTTCTTTCGCCAAGACAGTGCGTTTCTCACTGTTACATGCATTTGAATGGGGAACTCCACCGAAACAAAGTATAAGTTTTCATTATGTGAATAACTTGGAAATCTTAGCTCAAACAGCTGCAAAACCTGTTTTCCCAGCACGGAGACCTTGAGTTCTATAATATAAGGCCATAAACATGTTTGTCTGAGTCTTCTATCAAAAGTTACAGCTATTTCTATGAAGTTGTACAAAATAGCTTTCTTTCGCCAAGACAGTGCGTTTCTCACTGTTACATGCATTTGAATGGGGAACTCGACCGAAACAAAGTATAGGTTTTCATTATGTGAATAACTTGGAAATCTTAGCTCAAACAGCTGCAAAACCTGTTTGCCCAGCACGGAGACCTTGAGTTCTATAAGATAAAGCCATAAACATGTGTATCCGAGTCTTCTATCAAAAGTTACAGCTATTCATATGAAGTTGTACAAAAACGCTTTCTTTCGCCAAGACAGTGCGTTTCTCACTGTTACATGCATTTGAATGGGGAACTCGACCGAAACAAAGTATAGGTTTTCATTATGTGAATAACTTGGAAATCTTAGCTCAAACAGCTGCAAAACCTGTTTGCCCAGCACGGAGACCTTGAGTTCTATAAGATAAAGCCATAAACATGTGTATCCGAGTCTTCTATCAAAAGTTACAGCTATTCATATGAAGTTGTACAAAAACGCTTTCTTTCGCCAAGACAGTGCGTTTCTCACTGTTACATGCATTTGAATGGGGAACTCGACCGAAACAAAGTATAGGTTTTCATTATGTGAATAACTTGGAAATCTTAGCTCAAACAGCTGCAAAACCTGTTTGCCCAGCACGGAGACCTTGAGTTCTATAAGATAAAGCCATAAACATGTGTATCCGAGTCTTCTATCAAAAGTTACAGCTATTCATATGAAGTTGTACAAAAACGCTTTCTTTCGCCAAGACAGTGCGTTTCTCACTGTTACATGCATTTGAATGGGGAACTCGACCGAAACAAAGTATAGGTTTTCATTATGTGAATAACTTGGAAATCTTAGCTCAAACAGCTGCAAAACCTGTTTGCCCAGCACGGGAACCTTGAGTTCTATAAGATAAAGCCATAAACATGTGTATCCGAGTCTTCTATCAAAAGTTACAGCTATTCATATGAAGTTGTACAAAAACGCTTTCTTTCGCCAAGACAGTGCGTTTCTCACTGTTACATGCATTTGAATGGGGAACTCGACCGAAACAAAGTATAGGTTTTCATTATGTGAATAACTTGGAAATCTTAGCTCAAACAGCTGCAAAACCTGTTTGCCCAGCACGGAGACCTTGAGTTCTATAAGATAAAGCCATAAACATGTTTGTTTGAGTCTTCTATCAAAAGTTACAGCTATTTCTATGAAGTTGTACAAAAACGCTTTCTTTCGCCAAGACAGTGCGTTTCTCACTGTTACATGCATTTGAATGGGGAACTCGACCGAAACAAAGTATAGGTTTTCATTATGTGAATAACTTGGAAATCTTAGCTCAAACAGCTGCAAAACCTGTTTGCCCAGCACGGAGACCTTGAGTTCTATAAGATAAAGCCATAAACATGTGTATCCGAGTCTTCTATCAAAAGTTACAGCTATTCATATGAAGTTGTACAAAAACGCTTTCTTTCGCCAAGACAGTGCGTTTCTCACTGTTACATGCATTTGAATGGGGAACTCGACCGAAACAAAGTATAGGTTTTCATTATGTGAATAACTTGGAAATCTTAGCTCAAACAGCTGCAAAACCTGTTTGCCCAGCACGGAGACCTTGAGTTCTATAAGATAAAGCCATAAACATGTGTATCTGAGTCTTCTATCAAAAGTTACAGCTATTCATATGAAGTTGTACAAAAACGCTTTCTTTCGCCAAGACAGTGCGTTTCTCACTGTTACATGCATTTGAATGGGGAACTCGACCGAAACAAAGTATAGGTTTTCATTATGTGAATAACTTGGAAATCTTAGCTCAAACAGCTGCAAAACCTGTTTGCCCAGCACGGAGACCTTGAGTTCTATAAGATAAAGCCATAAACATGTGTATCCGAGTCTTCTATCAAAAGTTACAGCTATTCATATGAAGTTGTACAAAAACGCTTTCTTTCGCCAAGACAGTGCGTTTCTCACTGTTACATGCATTTGAATGGGGAACTCGACCGAAACAAAGTATAGGTTTTCATTATGTGAATAACTTGGAAATCTTAGCTCAAACAGCTGCAAAACCTGTTTGCCCAGCACGGGAACCTTGAGTTCTATAAGATAAAGCCATAAACATGTGTATCCGAGTCTTCTATCAAAAGTTACAGCTATTCATATGAAGTTGTACAAAAACGCTTTCTTTCGCCAAGACAGTGCGTTTCTCACTGTTACATGCATTTGAATGGGGAACTCGACCGAAACAAAGTATAGGTTTTCATTATGTGAATAACTTGGAAATCTTAGCTCAAACAGCTGCAAAACCTGTTTGCCCAGCACGGAGACCTTGAGTTCTATAAGATAAAGCCATAAACATGTGTATCCGAGTCTTCTATCAAAAGTTACAGCTATTTCTATGAAGTTGTACAAAAACGCTTTCTTTCGCCAAGACAGTGCGTTTCTCACTGTTACATGCATTTGAATGGGGAACTCGACCGAAACAAAGTATAGGTTTTCATTATGTGAATAACTTGGAAATCTTAGCTCAAACAGCTGCAAAACCTGTTTGCCCAGCACGGAGACCTTGGGTTCTATAAGATAAAGCCATAAACATGTGTATCCGAGTCTTCTATCAAAAGTTACAGCTATTTCTATGAAGTTGTACAAAAACGCTTTCTTTCGCCAAGACAGTGCGTTTCTCACTGTTACATGCATTTGAATGGGGAACTCGACCGAAACAAAGTATAAGTTTTCATTATGTGAATAACTTGGAAATCTTAGCTCAAACAGCTGCAAAACCTGTTTGCCCAGCACGGAGACCTTGAGTTCTATAAGATAAAGCCATAAACATGTGTATCCGAGTCTTCTATCAAAAGTTACAGCTATTTCTATGAAGTTGTACAAAAACGCTTTCTTTCGCCAAGACAGTGCGTTTCTCACTGTTACATGCATTTGAATGGGGAACTCGACCGAAACAAAGTATAGGTTTTCATTATGTGAATAACTTGGAAATCTTAGCTCAAACAGCTGCAAAACCTGTTTTCCCAGCACGGAGACCTTGAGTTCTATAAGATAAAGCCATAAACATGTTTGTTTGAGTCTTCTATCAAAAGTTACAGCTATTTCTATGAAGTTGTACAAAAACGCTTTCTTTCGCCAAGACAGTGCGTTTCTCACTGTTACATGCATTTGAATGGGGAACTCGACCGAAACAAAGTATAGGTTTTCATTATGTGAATAACTTGGAAATCTTAGCTCAAACAGCTGCAAAACCTGTTTGCCCAGCACGGAGACCTTGAGTTCTATAAGATAAAGCCATAAACATGTGTATCCGAGTCTTCTATCAAAAGTTACAGCTATTTCTATGAAGTTGTACAAAAACGCTTTCTTTCGCCAAGACAGTGCGTTTCTCACTGTTACATGCATTTGAATGGGGAACTCGACCGAAACAAAGTATAGGTTTTCATTATGTGAATAACTTGGAAATCTTAGCTCAAACAGCTGCAAAACCTGTTTTCCCAGCACGGAGACCTTGAGTTCTATAAGATAAAGCCATAAACATGTTTGTTTGAGTCTTCTATCAAAAGTTACAGCTATTTCTATGAAGTTGTACAAAAACGCTTTCTTTCGCCAAGACAGTGCGTTTCTCACTGTTACATGCATTTGAATGGGGAACTCGACCGAAACAAAGTATAGGTTTTCATTATGTGAATAACTTGGAAATCTTAGCTCAAACAGCTACAAAACCTGTTTGCCCAGCACGGAGACCTTGAGTTCTATAAGATAAAGCCATAAACATGTGTATCCGAGTCTTCTATCAAAAGTTACAGCTATTCATATGAAGTTGTACAAAAACGCTTTCTTTCGCCAAGACAGTGCGTTTCTCACTGTTACATGCATTTGAATGGGGAACTCGACCGAAACAAAGTATAGGTTTTCATTATGTGAATAACTTGGAAATCTTAGCTCAAACAGCTGCAAAACCTGTTTGCCCAGCACGGAGACCTTGAGTTCTATAAGATAAAGCCATAAACATGTTTGTTTGAGTCTTCTATCAAAAGTTACAGCTATTTCTATGAAGTTGTACAAAAACGCTTTCTTTCGCCAAGACAGTGCGTTTCTCACTGTTACATGCATTTGAATGGGGAACTCGACCGAAACAAAGTATAGGTTTTCATTATGTGAATAACTTGGAAATCTTAGCTCAAACAGCTGCAAAACCTGTTTGCCCAGCACGGAGACCTTGAGTTCTATAAGATAAAGCCATAAACATGTTTGTTTGAGTCTTCTATCAAAAGTTACAGCTATTTCTATGAAGTTGTACAAAAACGCTTTCTTTCGCCAAGACAGTGCGTTTCTCACTGTTACATGCATTTGAATGGGGAACTCGACCGAAACAAAGTATAGGTTTTCATTATGTGAATAACTTGGAAATCTTAGCTCAAACAGCTGCAAAACCTGTTTGCCCAGCACGGAGACCTTGAGTTCTATAAGATAAAGCCATAAACATGTTTGTTTGAGTCTTCTATCAAAAGTTACAGCTATTTCTATGAAGTTGTACAAAAACGCTTTCTTTCGCCAAGACAGTGCGTTTCTCACTGTTACATGCATTTTGAATGGGGAACTCGACCGAAACAAAGTATAGGTTTTCATTATGTGAATAACTTGGAAATCTTAGCTCAAACAGCTGCAAAACCTGTTTTCCCAGCACGGAGACCTTGAGTTCTATAAGATAAAGCCATAAACATGTTTGTTTGAGTCTTCTATCAAAAGTTACAGCTATTTCTATGAAGTTGTACAAAAACGCTTTCTTTCGCCAAGACAGTGCGTTTCTCACTGTTACATGCATTTGAATGGGGAACTCGACCGAAACAAAGTATAGGTTTTCATTATGTGAATAACTTGGAAATCTTAGCTCAAACAGCTGCAAAACCTGTTTGCCCAGCACGGAGACCTTGAGTTCTATAAGATAAAGCCATAAACATGTTTGTTTGAGTCTTCTATCAAAAGTTACAGCTATTTCTATGAAGTTGTACAAAAACGCTTTCTTTCGCCAAGACAGTGCGTTTCTCACTGTTACATGCATTTTGAATGGGGAACTCGACCGAAACAAAGTATAGGTTTTCATTATGTGAATAACTTGGAAATCTTAGCTCAAACAGCTGCAAAACCTGTTTTCCCAGCACGGAGACCTTGAGTTCTATAAGATAAAGCCATAAACATGTTTGTTTGAGTCTTCTATCAAAAGTTACAGCTATTTCTATGAAGTTGTACAAAAACGCTTTCTTTCGCCAAGACAGTGCGTTTCTCACTGTTACATGCATTTGAATGGGGAACTCGACCGAAACAAAGTATAGGTTTTCATTATGTGAATAACTTGGAAATCTTAGCTCAAACAGCTGCAAAACCTGTTTGCCCAGCACGGAGACCTTGAGTTCTATAAGATAAAGCCATAAACATGTGTATCCGAGTCTTCTATCAAAAGTTACAGCTATTTCTATGAAGTTGTACAAAAACGCTTTCTTTCGCCAAGACAGTGCGTTTCTCACTGTTACATGCATTTGAATGGGGAACTCGTCCGAAACAAAGTATAAGTTTTCATTATGTGAATAACTTGGAAATCTTAGCTCAAACAGCTGCAAAACCTGTTTTCCCAGCACGGAGACCTTGAGTTCTATAAGATAAAGCCATAAACATGTTTGTTTGAGTCTTCTATCAAAAGTTACAGCTATTTCTATGAAGTTGTACAAAAACGCTTTCTTTCGCCAAGACAGTGCGTTTCTCACTGTTACATGCATTTGAATGGGGAACTCGACCGAAACAAAGTATAGGTTTTCATTATGTGAATAACTTGGAAATCTTAGCTCAAACAGCTGCAAAACCTGTTTGCCCAGCACGGAGACCTTGAGTTCTATAAGATAAAGCCATAAACATGTGTATCCGAGTCTTCTATCAAAAGTTACAGCTATTTCTATGAAGTTGTACAAAAACGCTTTCTTTCGCCAAGACAGTGCGTTTCTCACTGTTACATGCATTTGAATGGGGAACTCGACCGAAACAAAGTATAGGTTTTCATTATGTGAATAACTTGGAAATCTTAGCTCAAACAGCTGCAAAACCTGTTTTCCCAGCACGGAGACCTTGAGTTCTATAAGATAAAGCCATAAACATGTTTGTTTGAGTCTTCTATCAAAAGTTACAGCTATTTCTATGAAGTTGTACAAAAACGCTTTCTTTCGCCAAGACAGTGCGTTTCTCACTGTTACATGCATTTGAATGGGGAACTCGACCGAAACAAAGTATAGGTTTTCATTATGTGAATAACTTGGAAATCTTAGCTCAAACAGCTACAAAACCTGTTTGCCCAGCACGGAGACCTTGAGTTCTATAAGATAAAGCCATAAACATGTGTATCCGAGTCTTCTATCAAAAGTTACAGCTATTCATATGAAGTTGTACAAAAACGCTTTCTTTCGCCAAGACAGTGCGTTTCTCACTGTTACATGCATTTGAATGGGGAACTCGACCGAAACAAAGTATAGGTTTTCATTATGTGAATAACTTGGAAATCTTAGCTCAAACAGCTGCAAAACCTGTTTGCCCAGCACGGAGACCTTGAGTTCTATAAGATAAAGCCATAAACATGTTTGTTTGAGTCTTCTATCAAAAGTTACAGCTATTTCTATGAAGTTGTACAAAAACGCTTTCTTTCGCCAAGACAGTGCGTTTCTCACTGTTACATGCATTTGAATGGGGAACTCGACCGAAACAAAGTATAGGTTTTCATTATGTGAATAACTTGGAAATCTTAGCTCAAACAGCTGCAAAACCTGTTTGCCCAGCACGGAGACCTTGAGTTCTATAAGATAAAGCCATAAACATGTTTGTTTGAGTCTTCTATCAAAAGTTACAGCTATTTCTATGAAGTTGTACAAAAACGCTTTCTTTCGCCAAGACAGTGCGTTTCTCACTGTTACATGCATTTGAATGGGGAACTCGACCGAAACAAAGTATAGGTTTTCATTATGTGAATAACTTGGAAATCTTAGCTCAAACAGCTGCAAAACCTGTTTGCCCAGCACGGAGACCTTGAGTTCTATAAGATAAAGCCATAAACATGTGTATCCGAGTCTTCTATCAAAAGTTACAGCTATTCATATGAAGTTGTACAAAAACGCTTTCTTTCGCCAAGACAGTGCGTTTCTCACTGTTACATGCATTTGAATGGGGAACTCGACCGAAACAAAGTATAGGTTTTCATTATGTGAATAACTTGGAAATCTTAGCTCAAACAGCTGCAAAACCTGTTTGCCCAGCACGGAGACCTTGAGTTCTATAAGATAAAGCCATAAACATGTGTATCCGAGTCTTCTATCAAAAGTTACAGCTATTCATATGAAGTTGTACAAAAACGCTTTCTTTCGCCAAGACAGTGCGTTTCTCACTGTTACATGCATTTGAATGGGGAACTCGACCGAAACAAAGTATAGGTTTTCATTATGTGAATAACTTGGAAATCTTAGCTCAAACAGCTGCAAAACCTGTTTGCCCAGCACGGGAACCTTGAGTTCTATAAGATAAAGCCATAAACATGTGTATCCGAGTCTTCTATCAAAAGTTACAGCTATTCATATGAAGTTGTACAAAAACGCTTTCTTTCGCCAAGACAGTGCGTTTCTCACTGTTACATGCATTTGAATGGGGAACTCGACCGAAACAAAGTATAGGTTTTCATTATGTGAATAACTTGGAAATCTTAGCTCAAACAGCTGCAAAACCTGTTTGCCCAGCACGGAGACCTTGAGTTCTATAAGATAAAGCCATAAACATGTGTATCCGAGTCTTCTATCAAAAGTTACAGCTATTCATATGAAGTTGTACAAAAACGCTTTCTTTCGCCAAGACAGTGCGTTTCTCACTGTTACATGCATTTGAATGGGGAACTCCACCGAAACAAAGTATAAGTTTTCATTATGTGAATAACTTGGAAATCTTAGCTCAAACAGCTGCAAAACCTGTTTTCCCAGCACGGAGACCTTGAGTTCTATAATATAAGGCCATAAACATGTTTGTCTGAGTCTTCTATCAAAAGTTACAGCTATTTCTATGAAGTTGTACAAAATAGCTTTCTTTCGCCAAGACAGTGCGTTTCTCACTGTTACATGCATTTGAATGGGGAACTCGACCGAAACAAAGTATAGGTTTTCATTATGTGAATAACTTGGAAATCTTAGCTCAAACAGCTGCAAAACCTGTTTGCCCAGCACGGAGACCTTGAGTTCTATAAGATAAAGCCATAAACATGTGTATCCGAGTCTTCTATCAAAAGTTACAGCTATTCATATGAAGTTGTACAAAAACGCTTTCTTTCGCCAAGACAGTGCGTTTCTCACTGTTACATGCATTTGAATGGGGAACTCGACCGAAACAAAGTATAGGTTTTCATTATGTGAATAACTTGGAAATCTTAGCTCAAACAGCTGCAAAACCTGTTTGCCCAGCACGGAGACCTTGAGTTCTATAAGATAAAGCCATAAACATGTGTATCCGAGTCTTCTATCAAAAGTTACAGCTATTCATATGAAGTTGTACAAAAACGCTTTCTTTCGCCAAGACAGTGCGTTTCTCACTGTTACATGCATTTGAATGGGGAACTCGACCGAAACAAAGTATAGGTTTTCATTATGTGAATAACTTGGAAATCTTAGCTCAAACAGCTGCAAAACCTGTTTGCCCAGCACGGAGACCTTGAGTTCTATAAGATAAAGCCATAAACATGTGTATCCGAGTCTTCTATCAAAAGTTACAGCTATTCATATGAAGTTGTACAAAAACGCTTTCTTTCGCCAAGACAGTGCGTTTCTCACTGTTACATGCATTTGAATGGGGAACTCGACCGAAACAAAGTATAGGTTTTCATTATGTGAATAACTTGGAAATCTTAGCTCAAACAGCTGCAAAACCTGTTTGCCCAGCACGGGAACCTTGAGTTCTATAAGATAAAGCCATAAACATGTGTATCCGAGTCTTCTATCAAAAGTTACAGCTATTTCTATGAAGTTGTACAAAAACGCTTTCTTTCGCCAAGACAGTGCGTTTCTCACTGTTACATGCATTTGAATGGGGAACTCGACCGAAACAAAGTATAGGTTTTCATTATGTGAATAACTTGGAAATCTTAGCTCAAACAGCTGCAAAACCTGTTTGCCCAGCACGGAGACCTTGAGTTCTATAAGATAAAGCCATAAACATGTTTGTTTGAGTCTTCTATCAAAAGTTACAGCTATTTCTATGAAGTTGTACAAAAACGCTTTCTTTCGCCAAGACAGTGCGTTTCTCACTGTTACATGCATTTGAATGGGGAACTCGACCGAAACAAAGTATAGGTTTTCATTATGTGAATAACTTGGAAATCTTAGCTCAAACAGCTGCAAAACCTGTTTGCCCAGCACGGAGACCTTGAGTTCTATAAGATAAAGCCATAAACATGTGTATCCGAGTCTTCTATCAAAAGTTACAGCTATTCATATGAAGTTGTACAAAAACGCTTTCTTTCGCCAAGACAGTGCGTTTCTCACTGTTACATGCATTTGAATGGGGAACTCGACCGAAACAAAGTATAGGTTTTCATTATGTGAATAACTTGGAAATCTTAGCTCAAACAGCTGCAAAACCTGTTTGCCCAGCACGGAGACCTTGAGTTCTATAAGATAAAGCCATAAACATGTGTATCCGAGTCTTCTATCAAAAGTTACAGCTATTCATATGAAGTTGTACAAAAACGCTTTCTTTCGCCAAGACAGTGCGTTTCTCACTGTTACATGCATTTGAATGGGGAACTCGACCGAAACAAAGTATAGGTTTTCATTATGTGAATAACTTGGAAATCTTAGCTCAAACAGCTGCAAAACCTGTTTGCCCAGCACGGAGACCTTGAGTTCTATAAGATAAAGCCATAAACATGTGTATCCGAGTCTTCTATCAAAAGTTACAGCTATTCATATGAAGTTGTACAAAAACGCTTTCTTTCGCCAAGACAGTGCGTTTCTCACTGTTACATGCATTTGAATGGGGAACTCGACCGAAACAAAGTATAGGTTTTCATTATGTGAATAACTTGGAAATCTTAGCTCAAACAGCTGCAAAACCTGTTTGCCCAGCACGGAGACCTTGAGTTCTATAAGATAAAGCCATAAACATGTGTATCCGAGTCTTCTATCAAAAGTTACAGCTATTCATATGAAGTTGTACAAAAACGCTTTCTTTCGCCAAGACAGTGCGTTTCTCACTGTTACATGCATTTGAATGGGGAACTCGACCGAAACAAAGTATAGGTTTTCATTATGTGAATAACTTGGAAATCTTAGCTCAAACAGCTGCAAAACCTGTTTGCCCAGCACGGAGACCTTGAGTTCTATAAGATAAAGCCATAAACATGTGTATCCGAGTCTTCTATCAAAAGTTACAGCTATTTCTATGAAGTTGTACAAAAACGCTTTCTTTCGCCAAGACAGTGCGTTTCTCACTGTTACATGCATTTGAATGGGGAACTCGACCGAAACAAAGTATAGGTTTTCATTATGTGAATAACTTGGAAATCTTAGCTCAAACAGCTGCAAAACCTGTTTTCCCAGCACGGAGACCTTGAGTTCTATAAGATAAAGCCATAAACATGTGTATCCGAGTCTTCTATCAAAAGTTACAGCTATTCATATGAAGTTGTACAAAAACGCTTTCTTTCGCCAAGACAGTGCGTTTCTCACTGTTACATGCATTTTGAATGGGGAACTCGACCGAAACAAAGTATAGGTTTTCATTATGTGAATAACTTGGAAATCTTAGCTCAAACAGCTGCAAAACCTGTTTTCCCAGCACGGAGACCTTGAGTTCTATAAGATAAAGCCATAAACATGTTTGTTTGAGTCTTCTATCAAAAGTTACAGCTATTTCTATGAAGTTGTACAAAAACGCTTTCTTTCGCCAAGACAGTGCGTTTCTCACTGTTACATGCATTTGAATGGGGAACTCGACCGAAACAAAGTATAGGTTTTCATTATGTGAATAACTTGGAAATCTTAGCTCAAACAGCTGCAAAACCTGTTTGCCCAGCACGGAGACCTTGAGTTCTATAAGATAAAGCCATAAACATGTGTATCCGAGTCTTCTATCAAAAGTTACAGCTATTTCTATGAAGTTGTACAAAAACGCTTTCTTTCGCCAAGACAGTGCGTTTCTCACTGTTACATGCATTTGAATGGGGAACTCGTCCGAAACAAAGTATAAGTTTTCATTATGTGAATAACTTGGAAATCTTAGCTCAAACAGCTGCAAAACCTGTTTTCCCAGCACGGAGACCTTGAGTTCTATAAGATAAAGCCATAAACATGTTTGTTTGAGTCTTCTATCAAAAGTTACAGCTATTTCTATGAAGTTGTACAAAAACGCTTTCTTTCGCCAAGACAGTGCGTTTCTCACTGTTACATGCATTTGAATGGGGAACTCGACCGAAACAAAGTATAGGTTTTCATTATGTGAATAACTTGGAAATCTTAGCTCAAACAGCTGCAAAACCTGTTTGCCCAGCACGGAGACCTTGAGTTCTATAAGATAAAGCCATAAACATGTGTATCCGAGTCTTCTATCAAAAGTTACAGCTATTTCTATGAAGTTGTACAAAAACGCTTTCTTTCGCCAAGACAGTGCGTTTCTCACTGTTACATGCATTTGAATGGGGAACTCGACCGAAACAAAGTATAGGTTTTCATTATGTGAATAACTTGGAAATCTTAGCTCAAACAGCTGCAAAACCTGTTTTCCCAGCACGGAGACCTTGAGTTCTATAAGATAAAGCCATAAACATGTTTGTTTGAGTCTTCTATCAAAAGTTACAGCTATTTCTATGAAGTTGTACAAAAACGCTTTCTTTCGCCAAGACAGTGCGTTTCTCACTGTTACATGCATTTGAATGGGGAACTCGACCGAAACAAAGTATAGGTTTTCATTATGTGAATAACTTGGAAATCTTAGCTCAAACAGCTACAAAACCTGTTTGCCCAGCACGGAGACCTTGAGTTCTATAAGATAAAGCCATAAACATGTGTATCCGAGTCTTCTATCAAAAGTTACAGCTATTCATATGAAGTTGTACAAAAACGCTTTCTTTCGCCAAGACAGTGCGTTTCTCACTGTTACATGCATTTGAATGGGGAACTCGACCGAAACAAAGTATAGGTTTTCATTATGTGAATAACTTGGAAATCTTAGCTCAAACAGCTGCAAAACCTGTTTGCCCAGCACGGAGACCTTGAGTTCTATAAGATAAAGCCATAAACATGTTTGTTTGAGTCTTCTATCAAAAGTTACAGCTATTTCTATGAAGTTGTACAAAAACGCTTTCTTTCGCCAAGACAGTGCGTTTCTCACTGTTACATGCATTTTGAATGGGGAACTCGACCGAAACAAAGTATAGGTTTTCATTATGTGAATAACTTGGAAATCTTAGCTCAAACAGCTGCAAAACCTGTTTTCCCAGCACGGAGACCTTGAGTTCTATAAGATAAAGCCATAAACACGTGTATCCGAGTCTTCTATCAAAAGTTACAGCTATTCATATGAAGTTGTACAAAAACGCTTTCTTTCGCCAAGACAGTGCGTTTCTCACTGTTACATGCATTTTGAATGGGGAACTCGACCGAAACAAAGTATAGGTTTTCATTATGTGAATAACTTGGAAATCTTAGCTCAAACAGCTGCAAAACCTGTTTTCCCAGCACGGAGACCTTGAGTTCTATAAGATAAAGCCATAAACATGTTTGTTTGAGTCTTCTATCAAAGGTTACAGCTATTTCTATGAAGTTGTACAAAAACGCTTTCTTTCGCCAAGACAGTGCGTTTCTCACTGTTACATGCATTTGAATGGGGAACTCGACCGAAACAAAGTATAGGTTTTCATTATGTGAATAACTTGGAAATCTTAGCTCAAACAGCTGCAAAACCTGTTTTCCCAGCACGGAGACCTTGAGTTCTATAAGATAAAGCCATAAACATGTTTGTTTGAGTCTTCTATCAAAGGTTACAGCTATTTCTATGAAGTTGTACAAAAACGCTTTCTTTCGCCAAGACAGTGCGTTTCTCACTGTTACATGCATTTGAATGGGGAACTCGACCGAAACAAAGTATAGGTTTTCATTATGTGAATAACTTGGAAATCTTAGCTCAAACAGCTGCAAAACCTGTTTGCCCAGCACGGAGACCTTGAGTTCTATAAGATAAAGCCATAAACATGTGTATCCGAGTCTTCTATCAAAAGTTACAGCTATTTCTATGAAGTTGTACAAAAACGCTTTCTTTCGCCAAGACAGTGCGTTTCTCACTGTTACATGCATTTGAATGGGGAACTCGACCGAAACAAAGTATAAGTTTTCATTATGTGAATAACTTGGAAATCTTAGCTCAAACAGCTGCAAAACCTGTTTTCCCAGCACGGAGACCTTGAGTTCTATAAGATAAAGCCATAAACATGTTTGTTTGAGTCTTCTATCAAAAGTTACAGCTATTTCTATGAAGTTGTACAAAAACGCTTTCTTTCGCCAAGACAGTGCGTTTCTCACTGTTACATGCATTTGAATGGGGAACTCGACCGAAACAAAGTATAGGTTTTCATTATGTGAATAACTTGGAAATCTTAGCTCAAACAGCTGCAAAACCTGTTTGCCCAGCACGGAGACCTTGAGTTCTATAAGATAAAGCCATAAACATGTGTATCCGAGTCTTCTATCAAAAGTTACAGCTATTCATATGAAGTTGTACAAAAACGCTTTCTTTCGCCAAGACAGTGCGTTTCTCACTGTTACATGCATTTGAATGGGGAACTCCACCGAAACAAAGTATAAGTTTTCATTATGTGAATAACTTGGAAATCTTAGCTCAAACAGCTGCAAAACCTGTTTTCCCAGCACGGAGACCTTGAGTTCTATAATATAAGGCCATAAACATGTTTGTCTGAGTCTTCTATCAAAAGTTACAGCTATTTCTATGAAGTTGTACAAAATAGCTTTCTTTCGCCAAGACAGTGCGTTTCTCACTGTTACATGCATTTGAATGGGGAACTCGACCGAAACAAAGTATAGGTTTTCATTATGTGAATAACTTGGAAATCTTAGCTCAAACAGCTGCAAAACCTGTTTGCCCAGCACGGAGACCTTGAGTTCTATAAGATAAAGTCATAAACATGTGTATCCGAGTCTTCTATCAAAAGTTACAGCTATTTCTATGAAGTTGTACAAAAACGCTTTCTTTCGCCAAGACAGTGCGTTTCTCACTGTTACATGCATTTGAATGGGGAACTCGACCGAAACAAAGTATAAGTTTTCATTATGTGAATAACTTGGAAATCTTAGCTCAAACAGCTGCAAAACCTGTTTTCCCAGCACGGAGACCTTGAGTTCTATAAGATAAAGCCATAAACATGTTTGTTTGAGTCTTCTATCAAAAGTTACAGCTATTTCTATGAAGTTGTACAAAAACGCTTTCTTTCGCCAAGACAGTGCGTTTCTCACTGTTACATGCATTTGAATGGGGAACTCGACCGAAACAAAGTATAGGTTTTCATTATGTGAATAACTTGGAAATCTTAGCTCAAACAGCTGCAAAACCTGTTTGCCCAGCACGGAGACCTTGAGTTCTATAAGATAAAGCCATAAACATGTGTATCCGAGTCTTCTATCAAAAGTTACAGCTATTCATATGAAGTTGTACAAAAACGCTTTCTTTCGCCAAGACAGTGCGTTTCTCACTGTTACATGCATTTGAATGGGGAACTCCACCGAAACAAAGTATAAGTTTTCATTATGTGAATAACTTGGAAATCTTAGCTCAAACAGCTGCAAAACCTGTTTTCCCAGCACGGAGACCTTGAGTTCTATAATATAAGGCCATAAACATGTTTGTCTGAGTCTTCTATCAAAAGTTACAGCTATTTCTATGAAGTTGTACAAAATAGCTTTCTTTCGCCAAGACAGTGCGTTTCTCACTGTTACATGCATTTGAATGGGGAACTCGACCGAAACAAAGTATAGGTTTTCATTATGTGAATAACTTGGAAATCTTAGCTCAAACAGCTGCAAAACCTGTTTGCCCAGCACGGAGACCTTGAGTTCTATAAGATAAAGCCATAAACATGTGTATCCGAGTCTTCTATCAAAAGTTACAGCTATTCATATGAAGTTGTACAAAAACGCTTTCTTTCGCCAAGACAGTGCGTTTCTCACTGTTACATGCATTTGAATGGGGAACTCGACCGAAACAAAGTATAGGTTTTCATTATGTGAATAACTTGGAAATCTTAGCTCAAACAGCTGCAAAACCTGTTTGCCCAGCACGGAGACCTTGAGTTCTATAAGATAAAGCCATAAACATGTGTATCCGAGTCTTCTATCAAAAGTTACAGCTATTTATATGAAGTTGTACAAAAACGCTTTCTTTCGCCAAGACAGTGCGTTTCTCACTGTTACATGCATTTGAATGGGGAACTCGACCGAAACAAAGTATAAGTTTTCATTATGTGAATAACTTGGAAATCTTAGCTCAAACAGCTGCAAAACCTGTTTGCCCAGCACGGAGACCTTGAGTTCTATAAGATAAAGCCATAAACATGTGTATCCGAGTCTTCTATCAAAAGTTACAGCTATTTCTATGAAGTTGTACAAAAACGCTTTCTTTCGCCAAGACAGTGCGTTTCTCACTGTTACATGCATTTGAATGGGGAACTCGACCGAAACAAAGTATAAGTTTTCATTATGTGAATAACTTGGAAATCTTAGCTCAAACAGCTGCAAAACCTGTTTTCCCAGCACGGAGACCTTGAGTTCTATAAGATAAAGCCATAAACATGTTTGTTTGAGTCTTCTATCAAAAGTTACAGCTATTTCTATGAAGTTGTACAAAAACGCTTTCTTTCGCCAAGACAGTGCGTTTCTCACTGTTACATGCATTTGAATGGGGAACTCGACCGAAAC
Organism: Diplotaxodon limnothrissa; assembly: GCF_057381915.1. NCBI lineage: Eukaryota > Metazoa > Chordata > Actinopteri > Cichliformes > Cichlidae > Diplotaxodon > Diplotaxodon limnothrissa. Next base: position 35,643,186 of record NC_140608.1, on the reverse strand, counting down.
AAAGTATAGGTTTTCATTATGTGAATAACTTGGAAATCTTAGCTCAAACAGCTGCAAAACCTGTTTGCCCAGCACGGAGACCTTGAGTTCTATAAGATAAAGCCATAAACATGTTTGTTTGAGTCTTCTATCAAAAGTTACAGCTATTTCTATGAAGTTGTACAAAAACGCTTTCTTTCGCCAAGACAGTGCGTTTCTCACTGTTACATGCATTTGAATGGGGAACTCGACCGAAACAAAGTATAGGTTTTCATTATGTGAATAACTTGGAAATCTTAGCTCAAACAGCTGCAAAACCTGTTTGCCCAGCACGGAGACCTTGAGTTCTATAAGATAAAGCCATAAACATGTGTATCCGAGTCTTCTATCAAAAGTTACAGCTATTCATATGAAGTTGTACAAAAACGCTTTCTTTCGCCAAGACAGTGCGTTTCTCACTGTTACATGCATTTGAATGGGGAACTCGACCGAAACAAAGTATAGGTTTTCATTATGTGAATAACTTGGAAATCTTAGCTCAAACAGCTGCAAAACCTGTTTGCCCAGCACGGAGACCTTGGGTTCTATAAGATAAAGCCATAAACATGTGTATCCGAGTCTTCTATCAAAAGTTACAGCTATTTCTATGAAGTTGTACAAAAACGCTTTCTTTCGCCAAGACAGTGCGTTTCTCACTGTTACATGCATTTGAATGGGGAACTCGACCGAAACAAAGTATAAGTTTTCATTATGTGAATAACTTGGAAATCTTAGCTCAAACAGCTGCAAAACCTGTTTGCCCAGCACGGAGACCTTGAGTTCTATAAGATAAAGCCATAAACATGTGTATCCGAGTCTTCTATCAAAAGTTACAGCTATTCATATGAAGTTGTACAAAAACGCTTTCTTTCGCCAAGACAGTGCGTTTCTCACTGTTACATGCATTTGAATGGGGAACTCGACCGAAACAAAGTATAAGTTTTCATTATGTGAATAACTTGGAAATCTTAGCTCAAACAGCTGCAAAACCTGTTTGCCCAGCACGGAGACCTTGAGTTCTATAAGATAAAGCCATAAACATGTGTATCCGAGTCTTCTATCAAAAGTTACAGCTATTCATATGAAGTTGTACAAAAACGCTTTCTTTCGCCAAGACAGTGCGTTTCTCACTGTTACATGCATTTGAATGGGGAACTCGACCGAAACAAAGTATAGGTTTTCATTATGTGAATAACTTGGAAATCTTAGCTCAAACAGCTGCAAAACCTGTTTGCCCAGCACGGAGACCTTGAGTTCTATAAGATAAAGCCATAAACATGTGTATCCGAGTCTTCTATCAAAAGTTACAGCTATTTATATGAAGTTGTACAAAAACGCTTTCTTTCGCCAAGACAGTGCGTTTCTCACTGTTACATGCATTTGAATGGGGAACTCGACCGAAACAAAGTATAAGTTTTCATTATGTGAATAACTTGGAAATCTTAGCTCAAACAGCTGCAAAACCTGTTTGCCCAGCACGGAGACCTTGAGTTCTATAAGATAAAGCCATAAACATGTGTATCCGAGTCTTCTATCAAAAGTTACAGCTATTTCTATGAAGTTGTACAAAAACGCTTTCTTTCGCCAAGACAGTGCGTTTCTCACTGTTACATGCATTTGAATGGGGAACTCGACCGAAACAAAGTATAAGTTTTCATTATGTGAATAACTTGGAAATCTTAGCTCAAACAGCTGCAAAACCTGTTTGCCCAGCACGGAGACCTTGAGTTCTATAAGATAAAGCCATAAACATGTTTGTTTGAGTCTTCTATCAAAAGTTACAGCTATTTCTATGAAGTTGTACAAAAACGCTTTCTTTCGCCAAGACAGTGCGTTTCTCACTGTTACATGCATTTGAATGGGGAACTCGACCGAAACAAAGTATAGGTTTTCATTATGTGAATAACTTGGAAATCTTAGCTCAAACAGCTGCAAAACCTGTTTGCCCAGCACGGAGACCTTGAGTTCTATAAGATAAAGCCATAAACATGTTTGTTTGAGTCTTCTATCAAAAGTTACAGCTATTTCTATGAAGTTGTACAAAAACGCTTTCTTTCGCCAAGACAGTGCGTTTCTCACTGTTACATGCATTTGAATGGGGAACTCGACCGAAACAAAGTATAGGTTTTCATTATGTGAATAACTTGGAAATCTTAGCTCAAACAGCTGCAAAACCTGTTTGCCCAGCACGGAGACCTTGAGTTCTATAAGATAAAGCCATAAACATGTGTATCCGAGTCTTCTATCAAAAGTTACAGCTATTCATATGAAGTTGTACAAAAACGCTTTCTTTCGCCAAGACAGTGCGTTTCTCACTGTTACATGCATTTGAATGGGGAACTCGACCGAAACAAAGTATAGGTTTTCATTATGTGAATAACTTGGAAATCTTAGCTCAAACAGCTGCAAAACCTGTTTGCCCAGCACGGAGACCTTGGGTTCTATAAGATAAAGCCATAAACATGTGTATCCGAGTCTTCTATCAAAAGTTACAGCTATTTCTATGAAGTTGTACAAAAACGCTTTCTTTCGCCAAGACAGTGCGTTTCTCACTGTTACATGCATTTGAATGGGGAACTCGACCGAAACAAAGTATAAGTTTTCATTATGTGAATAACTTGGAAATCTTAGCTCAAACAGCTGCAAAACCTGTTTGCCCAGCACGGAGACCTTGAGTTCTATAAGATAAAGCCATAAACATGTGTATCCGAGTCTTCTATCAAAAGTTACAGCTATTTCTATGAAGTTGTACAAAAACGCTTTCTTTCGCCAAGACAGTGCGTTTCTCACTGTTACATGCATTTGAATGGGGAACTCCACCGAAACAAAGTATAGGTTTTCATTATGTGAATAACTTGGAAATCTTAGCTCAAACAGCTGCAAAACCTGTTTTCCCAGCACGGAGACCTTGAGTTCTATAAGATAAAGCCATAAACATGTGTATCCGAGTCTTCTATCAAAAGTTACAGCTATTCATATGAAGTTGTACAAAAACGCTTTCTTTCGCCAAGACAGTGCGTTTCTCACTGTTACATGCATTTTGAATGGGGAACTCGACCGAAACAAAGTATAGGTTTTCATTATGTGAATAACTTGGAAATCTTAGCTCAAACAGCTGCAAAACCTGTTTTCCCAGCACGGAGACCTTGAGTTCTATAAGATAAAGCCATAAACATGTTTGTTTGAGTCTTCTATCAAAAGTTACAGCTATTTCTATGAAGTTGTACAAAAACGCTTTCTTTCGCCAAGACAGTGCGTTTCTCACTGTTACATGCATTTTGAATGGGGAACTCGACCGAAACAAAGTATAGGTTTTCATTATGTGAATAACTTGGAAATCTTAGCTCAAACAGCTGCAAAACCTGTTTTCCCAGCACGGAGACCTTGAGTTCTATAAGATAAAGCCATAAACATGTGTATCCGAGTCTTCTATCAAAAGTTACAGCTATTCATATGAAGTTGTACAAAAACGCTTTCTTTCGCCAAGACAGTGCGTTTCTCACTGTTACATGCATTTTGAATGGGGAACTCGACCGAAACAAAGTATAGGTTTTCATTATGTGAATAACTTGGAAATCTTAGCTCAAACAGCTGCAAAACCTGTTTTCCCAGCACGGAGACCTTGAGTTCTATAAGATAAAGCCATAAACATGTTTGTTTGAGTCTTCTATCAAAAGTTACAGCTATTTCTATGAAGTTGTACAAAAACGCTTTCTTTCGCCAAGACAGTGCGTTTCTCACTGTTACATGCATTTGAATGGGGAACTCGACCGAAACAAAGTATAGGTTTTCATTATGTGAATAACTTGGAAATCTTAGCTCAAACAGCTGCAAAACCTGTTTGCCCAGCACGGAGACCTTGAGTTCTATAAGATAAAGCCATAAACATGTGTATCCGAGTCTTCTATCAAAAGTTACAGCTATTTCTATGAAGTTGTACAAAAACGCTTTCTTTCGCCAAGACAGTGCGTTTCTCACTGTTACATGCATTTGAATGGGGAACTCGACCGAAACAAAGTATAAGTTTTCATTATGTGAATAACTTGGAAATCTTAGCTCAAACAGCTGCAAAACCTGTTTTCCCAGCACGGAGACCTTGAGTTCTATAAGATAAAGCCATAAACATGTTTGTTTGAGTCTTCTATCAAAAGTTACAGCTATTTCTATGAAGTTGTACAAAAACGCTTTCTTTCGCCAAGACAGTGCGTTTCTCACTGTTACATGCATTTGAATGGGGAACTCGACCGAAACAAAGTATAGGTTTTCATTATGTGAATAACTTGGAAATCTTAGCTCAAACAGCTGCAAAACCTGTTTGCCCAGCACGGAGACCTTGAGTTCTATAAGATAAAGCCATAAACATGTGTATCCGAGTCTTCTATCAAAAGTTACAGCTATTCATATGAAGTTGTACAAAAACGCTTTCTTTCGCCAAGACAGTGCGTTTCTCACTGTTACATGCATTTGAATGGGGAACTCCACCGAAACAAAGTATAAGTTTTCATTATGTGAATAACTTGGAAATCTTAGCTCAAACAGCTGCAAAACCTGTTTTCCCAGCACGGAGACCTTGAGTTCTATAATATAAGGCCATAAACATGTTTGTCTGAGTCTTCTATCAAAAGTTACAGCTATTTCTATGAAGTTGTACAAAATAGCTTTCTTTCGCCAAGACAGTGCGTTTCTCACTGTTACATGCATTTGAATGGGGAACTCGACCGAAACAAAGTATAGGTTTTCATTATGTGAATAACTTGGAAATCTTAGCTCAAACAGCTGCAAAACCTGTTTGCCCAGCACGGAGACCTTGAGTTCTATAAGATAAAGCCATAAACATGTGTATCCGAGTCTTCTATCAAAAGTTACAGCTATTTCTATGAAGTTGTACAAAAACGCTTTCTTTCGCCAAGACAGTGCGTTTCTCACTGTTACATGCATTTGAATGGGGAACTCGACCGAAACAAAGTATAAGTTTTCATTATGTGAATAACTTGGAAATCTTAGCTCAAACAGCTGCAAAACCTGTTTGCCCAGCACGGAGACCTTGAGTTCTATAAGATAAAGCCATAAACATGTGTATCCGAGTCTTCTATCAAAAGTTACAGCTATTTCTATGAAGTTGTACAAAAACGCTTTCTTTCGCCAAGACAGTGCGTTTCTCACTGTTACATGCATTTGAATGGGGAACTCGACCGAAACAAAGTATAAGTTTTCATTATGTGAATAACTTGGAAATCTTAGCTCAAACAGCTGCAAAACCTGTTTTCCCAGCACGGAGACCTTGAGTTCTATAAGATAAAGCCATAAACATGTTTGTTTGAGTCTTCTATCAAAAGTTACAGCTATTCATATGAAGTTGTACAAAAACGCTTTCTTTCGCCAAGACAGTGCGTTTCTCACTGTTACATGCATTTGAATGGGGAACTCGACCGAAACAAAGTATAGGTTTTCATTATGTGAATAACTTGGAAATCTTAGCTCAAACAGCTGCAAAACCTGTTTGCCCAGCACGGAGACCTTGAGTTCTATAAGATAAAGCCATAAACATGTTTGTTTGAGTCTTCTATCAAAAGTTACAGCTATTTCTATGAAGTTGTACAAAAACGCTTTCTTTCGCCAAGACAGTGCGTTTCTCACTGTTACATGCATTTGAATGGGGAACTCGACCGAAACAAAGTATAGGTTTTCATTATGTGAATAACTTGGAAATCTTAGCTCAAACAGCTGCAAAACCTGTTTGCCCAGCACGGAGACCTTGAGTTCTATAATATAAGGCCATAAACATGTTTGTCTGAGTCTTCTATCAAAAGTTACAGCTATTTCTATGAAGTTGTACAAAATAGCTTTCTTTCGCCAAGACAGTGCGTTTCTCACTGTTACATGCATTTGAATGGGGAACTCGACCGAAACAAAGTATAGGTTTTCATTATGTGAATAACTTGGAAATCTTAGCTCAAACAGCTGCAAAACCTGTTTGCCCAGCACGGAGACCTTGAGTTCTATAAGATAAAGCCATAAACATGTGTATCCGAGTCTTCTATCAAAAGTTACAGCTATTTCTATGAAGTTGTACAAAAACGCTTTCTTTCGCCAAGACAGTGCGTTTCTCACTGTTACATGCATTTGAATGGGGAACTCGACCGAAACAAAGTATAAGTTTTCATTATGTGAATAACTTGGAAATCTTAGCTCAAACAGCTGCAAAACCTGTTTGCCCAGCACGGAGACCTTGAGTTCTATAAGATAAAGCCATAAACATGTGTATCCGAGTCTTCTATCAAAAGTTACAGCTATTTCTATGAAGTTGTACAAAAACGCTTTCTTTCGCCAAGACAGTGCGTTTCTCACTGTTACATGCATTTGAATGGGGAACTCGACCGAAACAAAGTATAAGTTTTCATTATGTGAATAACTTGGAAATCTTAGCTCAAACAGCTGCAAAACCTGTTTTCCCAGCACGGAGACCTTGAGTTCTATAAGATAAAGCCATAAACATGTTTGTTTGAGTCTTCTATCAAAAGTTACAGCTATTTCTATGAAGTTGTACAAAAACGCTTTCTTTCGCCAAGACAGTGCGTTTCTCACTGTTACATGCATTTGAATGGGGAACTCGACCGAAACAAAGTATAGGTTTTCATTATGTGAATAACTTGGAAATCTTAGCTCAAACAGCTGCAAAACCTGTTTGCCCAGCACGGAGACCTTGAGTTCTATAAGATAAAGCCATAAACATGTTTGTTTGAGTCTTCTATCAAAAGTTACAGCTATTTCTATGAAGTTGTACAAAAACGCTTTCTTTCGCCAAGACAGTGCGTTTCTCACTGTTACATGCATTTGAATGGGGAACTCGACCGAAACAAAGTATAGGTTTTCATTATGTGAATAACTTGGAAATCTTAGCTCAAACAGCTGCAAAACCTGTTTGCCCAGCACGGAGACCTTGAGTTCTATAAGATAAAGCCATAAACATGTGTATCCGAGTCTTCTATCAAAAGTTACAGCTATTCATATGAAGTTGTACAAAAACGCTTTCTTTCGCCAAGACAGTGCGTTTCTCACTGTTACATGCATTTGAATGGGGAACTCGACCGAAACAAAGTATAGGTTTTCATTATGTGAATAACTTGGAAATCTTAGCTCAAACAGCTGCAAAACCTGTTTGCCCAGCACGGAGACCTTGGGTTCTATAAGATAAAGCCATAAACATGTGTATCCGAGTCTTCTATCAAAAGTTACAGCTATTTCTATGAAGTTGTACAAAAACGCTTTCTTTCGCCAAGACAGTGCGTTTCTCACTGTTACATGCATTTGAATGGGGAACTCGACCGAAACAAAGTATAAGTTTTCATTATGTGAATAACTTGGAAATCTTAGCTCAAACAGCTGCAAAACCTGTTTGCCCAGCACGGAGACCTTGAGTTCTATAAGATAAAGCCATAAACATGTGTATCCGAGTCTTCTATCAAAAGTTACAGCTATTCATATGAAGTTGTACAAAAACGCTTTCTTTCGCCAAGACAGTGCGTTTCTCACTGTTACATGCATTTGAATGGGGAACTCCACCGAAACAAAGTATAAGTTTTCATTATGTGAATAACTTGGAAATCTTAGCTCAAACAGCTGCAAAACCTGTTTTCCCAGCACGGAGACCTTGAGTTCTATAATATAAGGCCATAAACATGTTTGTCTGAGTCTTCTATCAAAAGTTACAGCTATTTCTATGAAGTTGTACAAAATAGCTTTCTTTCGCCAAGACAGTGCGTTTCTCACTGTTACATGCATTTGAATGGGGAACTCGACCGAAACAAAGTATAGGTTTTCATTATGTGAATAACTTGGAAATCTTAGCTCAAACAGCTGCAAAACCTGTTTGCCCAGCACGGAGACCTTGAGTTCTATAAGATAAAGCCATAAACATGTGTATCCGAGTCTTCTATCAAAAGTTACAGCTATTCATATGAAGTTGTACAAAAACGCTTTCTTTCGCCAAGACAGTGCGTTTCTCACTGTTACATGCATTTGAATGGGGAACTCGACCGAAACAAAGTATAGGTTTTCATTATGTGAATAACTTGGAAATCTTAGCTCAAACAGCTGCAAAACCTGTTTGCCCAGCACGGAGACCTTGAGTTCTATAAGATAAAGCCATAAACATGTGTATCCGAGTCTTCTATCAAAAGTTACAGCTATTTCTATGAAGTTGTACAAAAACGCTTTCTTTCGCCAAGACAGTGCGTTTCTCACTGTTACATGCATTTGAATGGGGAACTCGACCGAAACAAAGTATAAGTTTTCATTATGTGAATAACTTGGAAATCTTAGCTCAAACAGCTGCAAAACCTGTTTGCCCAGCACGGAGACCTTGAGTTCTATAAGATAAAGCCATAAACATGTGTATCCGAGTCTTCTATCAAAAGTTACAGCTATTTCTATGAAGTTGTACAAAAACGCTTTCTTTCGCCAAGACAGTGCGTTTCTCACTGTTACATGCATTTGAATGGGGAACTCGACCGAAACAAAGTATAGGTTTTCATTATGTGAATAACTTGGAAATCTTAGCTCAAACAGCTGCAAAACCTGTTTTCCCAGCACGGAGACCTTGAGTTCTATAAGATAAAGCCATAAACATGTTTGTTTGAGTCTTCTATCAAAAGTTACAGCTATTTCTATGAAGTTGTACAAAAACGCTTTCTTTCGCCAAGACAGTGCGTTTCTCACTGTTACATGCATTTGAATGGGGAACTCGACCGAAACAAAGTATAGGTTTTCATTATGTGAATAACTTGGAAATCTTAGCTCAAACAGCTGCAAAACCTGTTTGCCCAGCACGGAGACCTTGAGTTCTATAAGATAAAGCCATAAACATGTTTGTTTGAGTCTTCTATCAAAAGTTACAGCTATTTCTATGAAGTTGTACAAAAACGCTTTCTTTCGCCAAGACAGTGCGTTTCTCACTGTTACATGCATTTGAATGGGGAACTCGACCGAAACAAAGTATAGGTTTTCATTATGTGAATAACTTGGAAATCTTAGCTCAAACAGCTGCAAAACCTGTTTGCCCAGCACGGAGACCTTGAGTTCTATAAGATAAAGCCATAAACATGTGTATCCGAGTCTTCTATCAAAAGTTACAGCTATTCATATGAAGTTGTACAAAAACGCTTTCTTTCGCCAAGACAGTGCGTTTCTCACTGTTACATGCATTTGAATGGGGAACTCGACCGAAACAAAGTATAGGTTTTCATTATGTGAATAACTTGGAAATCTTAGCTCAAACAGCTGCAAAACCTGTTTGCCCAGCACGGAGACCTTGGGTTCTATAAGATAAAGCCATAAACATGTGTATCCGAGTCTTCTATCAAAAGTTACAGCTATTTCTATGAAGTTGTACAAAAACGCTTTCTTTCGCCAAGACAGTGCGTTTCTCACTGTTACATGCATTTGAATGGGGAACTCGACCGAAACAAAGTATAAGTTTTCATTATGTGAATAACTTGGAAATCTTAGCTCAAACAGCTGCAAAACCTGTTTGCCCAGCACGGAGACCTTGAGTTCTATAAGATAAAGCCATAAACATGTGTATCCGAGTCTTCTATCAAAAGTTACAGCTATTTCTATGAAGTTGTACAAAAACGCTTTCTTTCGCCAAGACAGTGCGTTTCTCACTGTTACATGCATTTGAATGGGGAACTCGACCGAAACAAAGTATAGGTTTTCATTATGTGAATAACTTGGAAATCTTAGCTCAAACAGCTGCAAAACCTGTTTTCCCAGCACGGAGACCTTGAGTTCTATAAGATAAAGCCATAAACATGTGTATCCGAGTCTTCTATCAAAAGTTACAGCTATTCATATGAAGTTGTACAAAAACGCTTTCTTTCGCCAAGACAGTGCGTTTCTCACTGTTACATGCATTTTGAATGGGGAACTCGACCGAAACAAAGTATAGGTTTTCATTATGTGAATAACTTGGAAATCTTAGCTCAAACAGCTGCAAAACCTGTTTTCCCAGCACGGAGACCTTGAGTTCTATAAGATAAAGCCATAAACATGTTTGTTTGAGTCTTCTATCAAAAGTTACAGCTATTTCTATGAAGTTGTACAAAAACGCTTTCTTTCGCCAAGACAGTGCGTTTCTCACTGTTACATGCATTTGAATGGGGAACTCGACCGAAACAAAGTATAGGTTTTCATTATGTGAATAACTTGGAAATCTTAGCTCAAACAGCTGCAAAACCTGTTTGCCCAGCACGGAGACCTTGAGTTCTATAAGATAAAGCCATAAACATGTGTATCCGAGTCTTCTATCAAAAGTTACAGCTATTTCTATGAAGTTGTACAAAAACGCTTTCTTTCGCCAAGACAGTGCGTTTCTCACTGTTACATGCATTTGAATGGGGAACTCGACCGAAACAAAGTATAAGTTTTCATTATGTGAATAACTTGGAAATCTTAGCTCAAACAGCTGCAAAACCTGTTTTCCCAGCACGGAGACCTTGAGTTCTATAAGATAAAGCCATAAACATGTTTGTTTGAGTCTTCTATCAAAAGTTACAGCTATTTCTATGAAGTTGTACAAAAACGCTTTCTTTCGCCAAGACAGTGCGTTTCTCACTGTTACATGCATTTGAATGGGGAACTCGACCGAAACAAAGTATAGGTTTTCATTATGTGAATAACTTGGAAATCTTAGCTCAAACAGCTGCAAAACCTGTTTGCCCAGCACGGAGACCTTGAGTTCTATAAGATAAAGCCATAAACATGTTTGTTTGAGTCTTCTATCAAAAGTTACAGCTATTTCTATGAAGTTGTACAAAAACGCTTTCTTTCGCCAAGACAGTGCGTTTCTCACTGTTACATGCATTTGAATGGGGAACTCGACCGAAACAAAGTATAGGTTTTCATTATGTGAATAACTTGGAAATCTTAGCTCAAACAGCTGCAAAACCTGTTTGCCCAGCACGGAGACCTTGAGTTCTATAAGATAAAGCCATAAACATGTGTATCCGAGTCTTCTATCAAAAGTTACAGCTATTCATATGAAGTTGTACAAAAACGCTTTCTTTCGCCAAGACAGTGCGTTTCTCACTGTTACATGCATTTGAATGGGGAACTCGACCGAAACAAAGTATAGGTTTTCATTATGTGAATAACTTGGAAATCTTAGCTCAAACAGCTGCAAAACCTATTTGCCCAGCACGGAGACCTTGAGTTCTATAAGATAAAGCCATAAACATGTGTATCCGAGTCTTCTATCAAAAGTTACAGCTATTCATATGAAGTTGTACAAAAACGCTTTCTTTCGCCAAGACAGTGCGTTTCTCACTGTTACATGCATTTGAATGGGGAACTCCACCGAAACAAAGTATAAGTTTTCATTATGTGAATAACTTGGAAATCTTAGCTCAAACAGCTGCAAAACCTGTTTTCCCAGCACGGAGACCTTGAGTTCTATAATATAAGGCCATAAACATGTTTGTCTGAGTCTTCTATCAAAAGTTACAGCTATTTCTATGAAGTTGTACAAAATAGCTTTCTTTCGCCAAGACAGTGCGTTTCTCACTGTTACATGCATTTGAATGGGGAACTCGACCGAAACAAAGTATAGGTTTTCATTATGTGAATAACTTGGAAATCTTAGCTCAAACAGCTGCAAAACCTGTTTGCCCAGCACGGAGACCTTGAGTTCTATAAGATAAAGCCATAAACATGTGTATCCGAGTCTTCTATCAAAAGTTACAGCTATTCATATGAAGTTGTACAAAAACGCTTTCTTTCGCCAAGACAGTGCGTTTCTCACTGTTACATGCATTTGAATGGGGAACTCGACCGAAACAAAGTATAGGTTTTCATTATGTGAATAACTTGGAAATCTTAGCTCAAACAGCTGCAAAACCTGTTTGCCCAGCACGGAGACCTTGAGTTCTATAAGATAAAGCCATAAACATGTGTATCCGAGTCTTCTATCAAAAGTTACAGCTATTTCTATGAAGTTGTACAAAAACGCTTTCTTTCGCCAAGACAGTGCGTTTCTCACTGTTACATGCATTTGAATGGGGAACTCGACCGAAACAAAGTATAAGTTTTCATTATGTGAATAACTTGGAAATCTTAGCTCAAACAGCTGCAAAACCTGTTTGCCCAGCACGGAGACCTTGAGTTCTATAAGATAAAGCCATAAACATGTGTATCCGAGTCTTCTATCAAAAGTTACAGCTATTTCTATGAAGTTGTACAAAAACGCTTTCTTTCGCCAAGACAGTGCGTTTCTCACTGTTACATGCATTTGAATGGGGAACTCGACCGAAACAAAGTATAAGTTTTCATTATGTGAATAACTTGGAAATCTTAGCTCAAACAGCTGCAAAACCTGTTTTCCCAGCACGGAGACCTTGAGTTCTATAAGATAAAGCCATAAACATGTTTGTTTGAGTCTTCTATCAAAAGTTACAGCTATTTCTATGAAGTTGTACAAAAACGCTTTCTTTCGCCAAGACAGTGCGTTTCTCACTGTTACATGCATTTGAATGGGGAACTCGACCGAAACAAAGTATAGGTTTTCATTATGTGAATAACTTGGAAATCTTAGCTCAAACAGCTGCAAAACCTGTTTGCCCAGCACGGAGACCTTGAGTTCTATAAGATAAAGCCATAAACATGTTTGTTTGAGTCTTCTATCAAAAGTTACAGCTATTTCTATGAAGTTGTACAAAAACGCTTTCTTTCGCCAAGACAGTGCGTTTCTCACTGTTACATGCATTTGAATGGGGAACTCGACCGAAACAAAGTATAGGTTTTCATTATGTGAATAACTTGGAAATCTTAGCTCAAACAGCTGCAAAACCTGTTTGCCCAGCACGGAGACCTTGAGTTCTATAAGATAAAGCCATAAACATGTGTATCCGAGTCTTCTATCAAAAGTTACAGCTATTCATATGAAGTTGTACAAAAACGCTTTCTTTCGCCAAGACAGTGCGTTTCTCACTGTTACATGCATTTGAATGGGGAACTCGACCGAAACAAAGTATAGGTTTTCATTATGTGAATAACTTGGAAATCTTAGCTCAAACAGCTGCAAAACCTGTTTGCCCAGCACGGAGACCTTGGGTTCTATAAGATAAAGCCATAAACATGTGTATCCGAGTCTTCTATCAAAAGTTACAGCTATTTCTATGAAGTTGTACAAAAACGCTTTCTTTCGCCAAGACAGTGCGTTTCTCACTGTTACATGCATTTGAATGGGGAACTCGACCGAAACAAAGTATAAGTTTTCATTATGTGAATAACTTGGAAATCTTAGCTCAAACAGCTGCAAAACCTGTTTGCCCAGCACGGAGACCTTGAGTTCTATAAGATAAAGCCATAAACATGTGTATCCGAGTCTTCTATCAAAAGTTACAGCTATTTCTATGAAGTTGTACAAAAACGCTTTCTTTCGCCAAGACAGTGCGTTTCTCACTGTTACATGCATTTGAATGGGGAACTCGACCGAAACAAAGTATAGGTTTTCATTATGTGAATAACTTGGAAATCTTAGCTCAAACAGCTGCAAAACCTGTTTTCCCAGCACGGAGACCTTGAGTTCTATAAGATAAAGCCATAAACATGTGTATCCGAGTCTTCTATCAAAAGTTACAGCTATTCATATGAAGTTGTACAAAAACGCTTTCTTTCGCCAAGACAGTGCGTTTCTCACTGTTACATGCATTTTGAATGGGGAACTCGACCGAAACAAAGTATAGGTTTTCATTATGTGAATAACTTGGAAATCTTAGCTCAAACAGCTGCAAAACCTGTTTTCCCAGCACGGAGACCTTGAGTTCTATAAGATAAAGCCATAAACATGTTTGTTTGAGTCTTCTATCAAAAGTTACAGCTATTTCTATGAAGTTGTACAAAAACGCTTTCTTTCGCCAAGACAGTGCGTTTCTCACTGTTACATGCATTTGAATGGGGAACTCGACCGAAACAAAGTATAGGTTTTCATTATGTGAATAACTTGGAAATCTTAGCTCAAACAGCTGCAAAACCTGTTTGCCCAGCACGGAGACCTTGAGTTCTATAAGATAAAGCCATAAACATGTGTATCCGAGTCTTCTATCAAAAGTTACAGCTATTTCTATGAAGTTGTACAAAAACGCTTTCTTTCGCCAAGACAGTGCGTTTCTCACTGTTACATGCATTTGAATGGGGAACTCGACCGAAACAAAGTATAAGTTTTCATTATGTGAATAACTTGGAAATCTTAGCTCAAACAGCTGCAAAACCTGTTTTCCCAGCACGGAGACCTTGAGTTCTATAAGATAAAGCCATAAACATGTTTGTTTGAGTCTTCTATCAAAAGTTACAGCTATTTCTATGAAGTTGTACAAAAACGCTTTCTTTCGCCAAGACAGTGCGTTTCTCACTGTTACATGCATTTGAATGGGGAACTCGACCGAAACAAAGTATAGGTTTTCATTATGTGAATAACTTGGAAATCTTAGCTCAAACAGCTGCAAAACCTGTTTGCCCAGCACGGAGACCTTGAGTTCTATAAGATAAAGCCATAAACATGTTTGTTTGAGTCTTCTATCAAAAGTTACAGCTATTTCTATGAAGTTGTACAAAAACGCTTTCTTTCGCCAAGACAGTGCGTTTCTCACTGTTACATGCATTTGAATGGGGAACTCGACCGAAACAAAGTATAGGTTTTCATTATGTGAATAACTTGGAAATCTTAGCTCAAACAGCTGCAAAACCTGTTTGCCCAGCACGGAGACCTTGAGTTCTATAAGATAAAGCCATAAACATGTGTATCCGAGTCTTCTATCAAAAGTTACAGCTATTCATATGAAGTTGTACAAAAACGCTTTCTTTCGCCAAGACAGTGCGTTTCTCACTCTTACATGCATTTGAATGGGGAACTCGACCGAAACAAAGTATAGGTTTTCATTATGTGAATAACTTGGAAATCTTAGCTCAAACAGCTGCAAAACCTGTTTTCCCAGCACGGAGACCTTGAGTTCTATAAGATAAAGCCATAAACATGTTTGTTTGAGTCTTCTATCAAAAGTTACAGCTATTTCTATGAAGTTGTACAAAAACGCTTTCTTTCGCCAAGACAGTGCGTTTCTCACTGTTACATGCATTTGAATGGGGAACTCGACCGAAACAAAGTATAGGTTTTCATTATGTGAATAACTTGGAAATCTTAGCTCAAACAGCTGCAAAACCTGTTTGCCCAGCACGGAGACCTTGAGTTCTATAAGATAAAGCCATAAACATGTGTATCCGAGTCTTCTATCAAAAGTTACAGCTATTTCTATGAAGTTGTACAAAAACGCTTTCTTTCGCCAAGACAGTGCGTTTCTCACTGTTACATGCATTTGAATGGGGAACTCGACCGAAACAAAGTATAAGTTTTCATTATGTGAATAACTTGGAAATCTTAGCTCAAACAGCTGCAAAACCTGTTTTCCCAGCACGGAGACCTTGAGTTCTATAAGATAAAGCCATAAACATGTTTGTTTGAGTCTTCTATCAAAAGTTACAGCTATTTCTATGAAGTTGTACAAAAACGCTTTCTTTCGCCAAGACAGTGCGTTTCTCACTGTTACATGCATTTGAATGGGGAACTCGACCGAAACAAAGTATAGGTTTTCATTATGTGAATAACTTGGAAATCTTAGCTCAAACAGCTGCAAAACCTGTTTGCCCAGCACGGAGACCTTGAGTTCTATAAGATAAAGCCATAAACATGTGTATCCGAGTCTTCTATCAAAAGTTACAGCTATTTCTATGAAGTTGTACAAAAACGCTTTCTTTCGCCAAGACAGTGCGTTTCTCACTGTTACATGCATTTGAATGGGGAACTCGACCGAAACAAAGTATAGGTTTTCATTATGTGAATAACTTGGAAATCTTAGCTCAAACAGCTGCAAAACCTGTTTTCCCAGCACGGAGACCTTGAGTTCTATAAGATAAAGCCATAAACATGTTTGTTTGAGTCTTCTATCAAAAGTTACAGCTATTTCTATGAAGTTGTACAAAAACGCTTTCTTTCGCCAAGACAGTGCGTTTCTCACTGTTACATGCATTTGAATGGGGAACTCGACCGAAACAAAGTATAGGTTTTCATTATGTGAATAACTTGGAAATCTTAGCTCAAACAGCTGCAAAACCTGTTTTCCCAGCACGGAGACCTTGAGTTCTATAAGATAAAGCCATAAACATGTTTGTTTGAGTCTTCTATCAAAAGTTACAGCTATTTCTATGAAGTTGTACAAAAACGCTTTCTTTCGCCAAGACAGTGCGTTTCTCACTGTTACATGCATTTGAATGGGGAACTCGACCGAAACAAAGTATAGGTTTTCATTATGTGAATAACTTGGAAATCTTAGCTCAAACAGCTGCAAAACCTGTTTGCCCAGCACGGAGACCTTGAGTTCTATAAGATAAAGCCATAAACATGTGTATCCGAGTCTTCTATCAAAAGTTACAGCTATTCATATGAAGTTGTACAAAAACGCTTTCTTTCGCCAAGACAGTGCGTTTCTCACTGTTACATGCATTTGAATGGGGAACTCGACCGAAACAAAGTATAGGTTTTCATTATGTGAATAACTTGGAAATCTTAGCTCAAACAGCTGCAAAACCTGTTTGCCCAGCACGGAGACCTTGAGTTCTATAAGATAAAGCCATAAACATGTGTATCCGAGTCTTCTATCAAAAGTTACAGCTATTCATATGAAGTTGTACAAAAACGCTTTCTTTCGCCAAGACAGTGCGTTTCTCACTGTTACATGCATTTGAATGGGGAACTCCACCGAAACAAAGTATAGGTTTTCATTATGTGAATAACTTGGAAATCTTAGCTCAAACAGCTGCAAAACCTGTTTGCCCAGCACGGAGACCTTGAGTTCTATAAGATAAAGCCATAAACATGTGTATCCGAGTCTTCTATCAAAAGTTACAGCTATTTCTATGAAGTTGTACAAAAACGCTTTCTTTCGCCAAGACAGTGCGTTTCTCACTGTTACATGCATTTGAATGGGGAACTCCACCGAAACAAAGTATAGGTTTTCATTATGTGAATAACTTGGAAATCTTAGCTCAAACAGCTGCAAAACCTGTTTTCCCAGCACGGAGACCTTGAGTTCTATAAGATAAAGCCATAAACATGTGTATCCGAGTCTTCTATCAAAAGTTACAGCTATTCATATGAAGTTGTACAAAAACGCTTTCTTTCGCCAAGACAGTGCGTTTCTCACTGTTACATGCATTTTGAATGGGGAACTCGACCGAAACAAAGTATAGGTTTTCATTATGTGAATAACTTGGAAATCTTAGCTCAAACAGCTGCAAAACCTGTTTTCCCAGCACGGAGACCTTGAGTTCTATAAGATAAAGCCATAAACATGTGTATCCGAGTCTTCTATCAAAAGTTACAGCTATTCATATGAAGTTGTACAAAAACGCTTTCTTTCGCCAAGACAGTGCGTTTCTCACTGTTACATGCATTTTGAATGGGGAACTCGACCGAAACAAAGTATAGGTTTTCATTATGTGAATAACTTGGAAATCTTAGCTCAAACAGCTGCAAAACCTGTTTTCCCAGCACGGAGACCTTGAGTTCTATAAGATAAAGCCATAAACATGTTTGTTTGAGTCTTCTATCAAAAGTTACAGCTATTTCTATGAAGTTGTACAAAAACGCTTTCTTTCGCCAAGACAGTGCGTTTCTCACTGTTACATGCATTTGAATGGGGAACTCGACCGAAACAAAGTATAGGTTTTCATTATGTGAATAACTTGGAAATCTTAGCTCAAACAGCTGCAAAACCTGTTTGCCCAGCACGGAGACCTTGAGTTCTATAAGATAAAGCCATAAACATGTGTATCCGAGTCTTCTATCAAAAGTTACAGCTATTTCTATGAAGTTGTACAAAAACGCTTTCTTTCGCCAAGACAGTGCGTTTCTCACTGTTACATGCATTTGAATGGGGAACTCGACCGAAACAAAGTATAAGTTTTCATTATGTGAATAACTTGGAAATCTTAGCTCAAACAGCTGCAAAACCTGTTTTCCCAGCACGGAGACCTTGAGTTCTATAAGATAAAGCCATAAACATGTTTGTTTGAGTCTTCTATCAAAAGTTACAGCTATTTCTATGAAGTTGTACAAAAACGCTTTCTTTCGCCAAGACAGTGCGTTTCTCACTGTTACATGCATTTGAATGGGGAACTCGACCGAAACAAAGTATAGGTTTTCATTATGTGAATAACTTGGAAATCTTAGCTCAAACAGCTGCAAAACCTGCTTGCCCAGCACGGAGACCTTGAGTTCTATAAGATAAAGCCATAAACATGTGTATCCGAGTCTTCTATCAAAAGTTACAGCTATTTCTATGAAGTTGTACAAAAACGCTTTCTTTCGCCAAGACAGTGCGTTTCTCACTGTTACATGCATTTGAATGGGGAACTCCACCGAAACAAAGTATAAGTTTTCATTATGTGAATAACTTGAAAATCTTAGCTCAAACAGCTGCAAAACCTGTTTTCCCAGCACGGAGACCTTGAGTTCTATAAGATAAAGCCATAAACATGTGTATCCGAGTCTTCTATCAAAAGTTACAGCTATTTCTATGAAGTTGTACAAAAACGCTTTCTTTCGCCAAGACAGTGCGTTTCTCACTGTTACATGCATTTGAATGGGGAACTCGACCGAAACAAAGTATAGGTTTTCATTATGTGAATAACTTGGAAATCTTAGCTCAAACAGCTGCAAAACCTGTTTGCCCAGCACGGAGACCTTGAGTTCTATAAGATAAAGCCATAAACATGTTTGTTTGAGTCTTCTATCAAAAGTTACAGCTATTTCTATGAAGTTGTACAAAAACGCTTTCTTTCGCCAAGACAGTGCGTTTCTCACTGTTACATGCATTTGAATGGGGAACTCGACCGAAACAAAGTATAGGTTTTCATTATGTGAATAACTTGGAAATCTTAGCTCAAACAGCTGCAAAACCTGTTTGCCCAGCACGGAGACCTTGAGTTCTATAAGATAAAGCCATAAACATGTGTATCCGAGTCTTCTATCAAAAGTTACAGCTATTTCTATGAAGTTGTACAAAAACGCTTTCTTTCGCCAAGACAGTGCGTTTCTCACTGTTACATGCATTTGAATGGGGAACTCGACCGAAACAAAGTATAGGTTTTCATTATGTGAATAACTTGGAAATCTTAGCTCAAACAGCTGCAAAACCTGTTTGCCCAGCACGGAGACCTTGAGTTCTATAAGATAAAGCCATAAACATGTGTATCCGAGTCTTCTATCAAAAGTTACAGCTATTCATATGAAGTTGTACAAAAACGCTTTCTTTCGCCAAGACAGTGCGTTTCTCACTGTTACATGCATTTGAATGGGGAACTCGACCGAAACAAAGTATAGGTTTTCATTATGTGAATAACTTGGAAATCTTAGCTCAAACAGCTGCAAAACCTGTTTGCCCAGCACGGAGACCTTGGGTTCTATAAGATAAAGCCATAAACATGTGTATCCGAGTCTTCTATCAAAAGTTACAGCTATTCATATGAAGTTGTACAAAAACGCTTTCTTTCGCCAAGACAGTGCGTTTCTCACTGTTACATGCATTTGAATGGGGAACTCGACCGAAACAAAGTATAGGTTTTCATTATGTGAATAACTTGGAAATCTTAGCTCAAACAGCTGCAAAACCTGTTTGCCCAGCACGGAGACCTTGAGTTCTATAAGATAAAGCCATAAACATGTGTATCCGAGTCTTCTATCAAAAGTTACAGCTATTTCTATGAAGTTGTACAAAAACGCTTTCTTTCGCCAAGACAGTGCGTTTCTCACTGTTACATGCATTTGAATGGGGAACTCCACCGAAACAAAGTATAGGTTTTCATTATGTGAATAACTTGGAAATCTTAGCTCAAACAGCTGCAAAACCTGTTTTCCCAGCACGGAGACCTTGAGTTCTATAAGATAAAGCCATAAACATGTGTATCCGAGTCTTCTATCAAAAGTTACAGCTATTCATATGAAGTTGTACAAAAACGCTTTCTTTCGCCAAGACAGTGCGTTTCTCACTGTTACATGCATTTTGAATGGGGAACTCGACCGAAACAAAGTATAGGTTTTCATTATGTGAATAACTTGGAAATCTTAGCTCAAACAGCTGCAAAACCTGTTTTCCCAGCACGGAGACCTTGAGTTCTATAAGATAAAGCCATAAACATGTGTATCCGAGTCTTCTATCAAAAGTTACAGCTATTCATATGAAGTTGTACACAAACGCTTTCTTTCGCCAAGACAGTGCGTTTCTCACTGTTACATGCATTTTGAATGGGGAACTCGACCGAAACAAAGTATAGGTTTTCATTATGTGAATAACTTGGAAATCTTAGCTCAAACAGCTGCAAAACCTGTTTTCCCAGCACGGAGACCTTGAGTTCTATAAGATAAAGCCATAAACATGTTTGTTTGAGTCTTCTATCAAAAGTTACAGCTATTTCTATGAAGTTGTACAAAAACGCTTTCTTTCGCCAAGACAGTGCGTTTCTCACTGTTACATGCATTTGAATGGGGAACTCGACCGAAACAAAGTATAGGTTTTCATTATGTGAATAACTTGGAAATCTTAGCTCAAACAGCTGCAAAACCTGTTTGCCCAGCACGGAGACCTTGAGTTCTATAAGATAAAGCCATAAACATGTGTATCCGAGTCTTCTATCAAAAGTTACAGCTATTTCTATGAAGTTGTACAAAAACGCTTTCTTTCGCCAAGACAGTGCGTTTCTCACTGTTACATGCATTTGAATGGGGAACTCGACCGAAACAAAGTATAAGTTTTCATTATGTGAATAACTTGGAAATCTTAGCTCAAACAGCTGCAAAACCTGTTTTCCCAGCACGGAGACCTTGAGTTCTATAAGATAAAGCCATAAACATGTTTGTTTGAGTCTTCTATCAAAAGTTACAGCTATTTCTATGAAGTTGTACAAAAACGCTTTCTTTCGCCAAGACAGTGCGTTTCTCACTGTTACATGCATTTGAATGGGGAACTCGACCGAAACAAAGTATAGGTTTTCATTATGTGAATAACTTGGAAATCTTAGCTCAAACAGCTGCAAAACCTGTTTGCCCAGCACGGAGACCTTGAGTTCTATAAGATAAAGCCATAAACATGTGTATCCGAGTCTTCTATCAAAAGTTACAGCTATTTATATGAAGTTGTACAAAAACGCTTTCTTTCGCCAAGACAGTGCGTTTCTCACTGTTACATGCATTTGAATGGGGAACTCGACCGAAACAAAGTATAAGTTTTCATTATGTGAATAACTTGGAAATCTTAGCTCAAACAGCTGCAAAACCTGTTTGCCCAGCACGGAGACCTTGAGTTCTATAAGATAAAGCCATAAACATGTGTATCCGAGTCTTCTATCAAAAGTTACAGCTATTTCTATGAAGTTGTACAAAAACGCTTTCTTTCGCCAAGACAGTGCGTTTTTCACTGTTACATGCATTTGAATGGGGAACTCCACCGAAACAAAGTATAAGTTTTCATTATGTGAATAACTTGAAAATCTTAGCTCAAACAGCTGCAAAACCTGTTTTCCCAGCACGGAGACCTTGAGTTCTATAAGATAAAGCCATAAACATGTGTATCCGAGTCTTCTATCAAAAGTTACAGCTATTTCTATGAAGTTGTACAAAAACGCTTTCTTTCGCCAAGACAGTGCGTTTCTCACTGTTACATGCATTTGAATGGGGAACTCGACCGAAACAAAGTATAGGTTTTCATTATGTGAATAACTTGGAAATCTTAGCTCAAACAGCTGCAAAACCTGTTTGCCCAGCACGGAGACCTTGAGTTCTATAAGATAAAGCCATAAACATGTGTATCCGAGTCTTCTATCAAAAGTTACAGCTATTTATATGAAGTTGTACAAAAACGCTTTCTTTCGCCAAGACAGTGCGTTTCTCACTGTTACATGCATTTGAATGGGGAACTCGACCGAAACAAAGTATAGGTTTTCATTATGTGAATAACTTGGAAATCTTAGCTCAAACAGCTGCAAAACCTGTTTGCCCAGCACGGAGACCTTGAGTTCTATAAGATAAAGCCATAAACATGTGTATCCGAGTCTTCTATCAAAAGTTACAGCTATTCATATGAAGTTGTACAAAAACGCTTTCTTTCGCCAAGACAGTGCGTTTCTCACTGTTACATGCATTTGAATGGGGAACTCGACCGAAACAAAGTATAGGTTTTCATTATGTGAATAACTTGGAAATCTTAGCTCAAACAGCTGCAAAACCTGTTTGCCCAGCACGGAGACCTTGGGTTCTATAAGATAAAGCCATAAACATGTGTATCCGAGTCTTCTATCAAAAGTTACAGCTATTCATATGAAGTTGTACAAAAACGCTTTCTTTCGCCAAGACAGTGCGTTTCTCACTGTTACATGCATTTGAATGGGGAACTCGACCGAAACAAAGTATAGGTTTTCATTATGTGAATAACTTGGAAATCTTAGCTCAAACAGCTGCAAAACCTGTTTGCCCAGCACGGAGACCTTGAGTTCTATAAGATAAAGCCATAAACATGTGTATCCGAGTCTTCTATCAAAAGTTACAGCTATTTCTATGAAGTTGTACAAAAACGCTTTCTTTCGCCAAGACAGTGCGTTTCTCACTGTTACATGCATTTTGAATGGGGAACTCGACCGAAACAAAGTATAGGTTTTCATTATGTGAATAACTTGGAAATCTTAGCTCAAACAGCTGCAAAACCTGTTTTCCCAGCACGGAGACCTTGAGTTCTATAAGATAAAGCCATAAACATGTGTATCCGAGTCTTCTATCAAAAGTTACAGCTATTCATATGAAGTTGTACACAAACGCTTTCTTTCGCCAAGACAGTGCGTTTCTCACTGTTACATGCATTTTGAATGGGGAACTCGACCGAAACAAAGTATAGGTTTTCATTATGTGAATAACTTGGAAATCTTAGCTCAAACAGCTGCAAAACCTGTTTTCCCAGCACGGAGACCTTGAGTTCTATAAGATAAAGCCATAAACATGTTTGTTTGAGTCTTCTATCAAAAGTTACAGCTATTTCTATGAAGTTGTACAAAAACGCTTTCTTTCGCCAAGACAGTGCGTTTCTCACTGTTACATGCATTTGAATGGGGAACTCGACCGAAACAAAGTATAGGTTTTCATTATGTGAATAACTTGGAAATCTTAGCTCAAACAGCTGCAAAACCTGTTTGCCCAGCACGGAGACCTTGAGTTCTATAAGATAAAGCCATAAACATGTGTATCCGAGTCTTCTATCAAAAGTTACAGCTATTTCTATGAAGTTGTACAAAAACGCTTTCTTTCGCCAAGACAGTGCGTTTCTCACTGTTACATGCATTTGAATGGGGAACTCGACCGAAACAAAGTATAAGTTTTCATTATGTGAATAACTTGGAAATCTTAGCTCAAACAGCTGCAAAACCTGTTTTCCCAGCACGGAGACCTTGAGTTCTATAAGATAAAGCCATAAACATGTTTGTTTGAGTCTTCTATCAAAAGTTACAGCTATTTCTATGAAGTTGTACAAAAACGCTTTCTTTCGCCAAGACAGTGCGTTTCTCACTGTTACATGCATTTGAATGGGGAACTCGACCGAAACAAAGTATAGGTTTTCATTATGTGAATAACTTGGAAATCTTAGCTCAAACAGCTGCAAAACCTGTTTGCCCAGCACGGAGACCTTGAGTTCTATAAGATAAAGCCATAAACATGTGTATCCGAGTCTTCTATCAAAAGTTACAGCTATTTATATGAAGTTGTACAAAAACGCTTTCTTTCGCCAAGACAGTGCGTTTCTCACTGTTACATGCATTTGAATGGGGAACTCGACCGAAACAAAGTATAAGTTTTCATTATGTGAATAACTTGGAAATCTTAGCTCAAACAGCTGCAAAACCTGTTTGCCCAGCACGGAGACCTTGAGTTCTATAAGATAAAGCCATAAACATGTGTATCCGAGTCTTCTATCAAAAGTTACAGCTATTTCTATGAAGTTGTACAAAAACGCTTTCTTTCGCCAAGACAGTGCGTTTTTCACTGTTACATGCATTTGAATGGGGAACTCCACCGAAACAAAGTATAAGTTTTCATTATGTGAATAACTTGAAAATCTTAGCTCAAACAGCTGCAAAACCTGTTTTCCCAGCACGGAGACCTTGAGTTCTATAAGATAAAGCCATAAACATGTGTATCCGAGTCTTCTATCAAAAGTTACAGCTATTTCTATGAAGTTGTACAAAAACGCTTTCTTTCGCCAAGACAGTGCGTTTCTCACTGTTACATGCATTTGAATGGGGAACTCGACCGAAACAAAGTATAGGTTTTCATTATGTGAATAACTTGGAAATCTTAGCTCAAACAGCTGCAAAACCTGTTTGCCCAGCACGGAGACCTTGAGTTCTATAAGATAAAGCCATAAACATGTGTATCCGAGTCTTCTATCAAAAGTTACAGCTATTTATATGAAGTTGTACAAAAACGCTTTCTTTCGCCAAGACAGTGCGTTTCTCACTGTTACATGCATTTGAATGGGGAACTCGACCGAAACAAAGTATAGGTTTTCATTATGTGAATAACTTGGAAATCTTAGCTCAAACAGCTGCAAAACCTGTTTGCCCAGCACGGAGACCTTGAGTTCTATAAGATAAAGCCATAAACATGTGTATCCGAGTCTTCTATCAAAAGTTACAGCTATTCATATGAAGTTGTACAAAAACGCTTTCTTTCGCCAAGACAGTGCGTTTCTCACTGTTACATGCATTTGAATGGGGAACTCGACCGAAACAAAGTATAGGTTTTCATTATGTGAATAACTTGGAAATCTTAGCTCAAACAGCTGCAAAACCTGTTTGCCCAGCACGGAGACCTTGGGTTCTATAAGATAAAGCCATAAACATGTGTATCCGAGTCTTCTATCAAAAGTTACAGCTATTCATATGAAGTTGTACAAAAACGCTTTCTTTCGCCAAGACAGTGCGTTTCTCACTGTTACATGCATTTGAATGGGGAACTCGACCGAAACAAAGTATAGGTTTTCATTATGTGAATAACTTGGAAATCTTAGCTCAAACAGCTGCAAAACCTGTTTGCCCAGCACGGAGACCTTGAGTTCTATAAGATAAAGCCATAAACATGTGTATCCGAGTCTTCTATCAAAAGTTACAGCTATTTCTATGAAGTTGTACAAAAACGCTTTCTTTCGCCAAGACAGTGCGTTTCTCACTGTTACATGCATTTGAATGGGGAACTCGCCCGAAACAAAGTATAAGTTTTCATTATGTGAATAACTTGGAAATCTTAGCTCAAACAGCTGCAAAACCTGTTTGCCCAGCACGGAGACCTTGAGTTCTATAAGATAAAGCCATAAACATGTGTATCCGAGTCTTCTATCAAAAGTTACAGCTATTTCTATGAAGTTGTACAAAAACGCTTTCTTTCGCCAAGACAGTGCGTTTCTCACTGTTACATGCATTTGAATGGGGAACTCGACCGAAACAAAGTATAAGTTTTCATTATGTGAATAACTTGGAAATCTTAGCTCAAACAGCTGCAAAACCTGTTTTCCCAGCACGGAGACCTTGAGTTCTATAAGATAAAGCCATAAACATGTTTGTTTGAGTCTTCTATCAAAAGTTACAGCTATTTCTATGAAGTTGTACAAAAACGCTTTCTTTCGCCAAGACAGTGCGTTTCTCACTGTTACATGCATTTGAATGGGGAACTCGACCGAAACAAAGTATAGGTTTTCATTATGTGAATAACTTGGAAATCTTAGCTCAAACAGCTGCAAAACCTGTTTGCCCAGCACGGAGACCTTGAGTTCTATAAGATAAAGCCATAAACATGTGTATCCGAGTCTTCTATCAAAAGTTACAGCTATTTATATGAAGTTGTACAAAAACGCTTTCTTTCGCCAAGACAGTGCGTTTCTCACTGTTACATGCATTTGAATGGGGAACTCGACCGAAACAAAGTATAAGTTTTCATTATGTGAATAACTTGGAAATCTTAGCTCAAACAGCTGCAAAACCTGTTTGCCCAGCACGGAGACCTTGAGTTCTATAAGATAAAGCCATAAACATGTGTATCCGAGTCTTCTATCAAAAGTTACAGCTATTTCTATGAAGTTGTACAAAAACGCTTTCTTTCGCCAAGACAGTGCGTTTCTCACTGTTACATGCATTTGAATGGGGAACTCCACCGAAACAAAGTATAAGTTTTCATTATGTGAATAACTTGAAAATCTTAGCTCAAACAGCTGCAAAACCTGTTTTCCCAGCACGGAGACCTTGAGTTCTATAAGATAAAGCCATAAACATGTGTATCCGAGTCTTCTATCAAAAGTTACAGCTATTTCTATGAAGTTGTACAAAAACGCTTTCTTTCGCCAAGACAGTGCGTTTCTCACTGTTACATGCATTTGAATGGGGAACTCGACCGAAACAAAGTATAGGTTTTCATTATGTGAATAACTTGGAAATCTTAGCTCAAACAGCTGCAAAACCTGTTTGCCCAGCACGGAGACCTTGAGTTCTATAAGATAAAGCCATAAACATGTGTATCCGAGTCTTCTATCAAAAGTTACAGCTATTTATATGAAGTTGTACAAAAACGCTTTCTTTCGCCAAGACAGTGCGTTTCTCACTGTTACATGCATTTGAATGGGGAACTCGACCGAAACAAAGTATAGGTTTTCATTATGTGAATAACTTGGAAATCTTAGCTCAAACAGCTGCAAAACCTGTTTGCCCAGCACGGAGACCTTGAGTTCTATAAGATAAAGCCATAAACATGTGTATCCGAGTCTTCTATCAAAAGTTACAGCTATTCATATGAAGTTGTACAAAAACGCTTTCTTTCGCCAAGACAGTGCGTTTCTCACTGTTACATGCATTTGAATGGGGAACTCGACCGAAACAAAGTATAGGTTTTCATTATGTGAATAACTTGGAAATCTTAGCTCAAACAGCTGCAAAACCTGTTTGCCCAGCACGGAGACCTTGGGTTCTATAAGATAAAGCCATAAACATGTGTATCCGAGTCTTCTATCAAAAGTTACAGCTATTCATATGAAGTTGTACAAAAACGCTTTCTTTCGCCAAGACAGTGCGTTTCTCACTGTTACATGCATTTGAATGGGGAACTCGACCGAAACAAAGTATAGGTTTTCATTATGTGAATAACTTGGAAATCTTAGCTCAAACAGCTGCAAAACCTGTTTGCCCAGCACGGAGACCTTGAGTTCTATAAGATAAAGCCATAAACATGTGTATCCGAGTCTTCTATCAAAAGTTACAGCTATTTCTATGAAGTTGTACAAAAACGCTTTCTTTCGCCAAGACAGTGCGTTTCTCACTGTTACATGCATTTGAATGGGGAACTCGCCCGAAACAAAGTATAAGTTTTCATTATGTGAATAACTTGGAAATCTTAGCTCAAACAGCTGCAAAACCTGTTTGCCCAGCACGGAGACCTTGAGTTCTATAAGATAAAGCCATAAACATGTGTATCCGAGTCTTCTATCAAAAGTTACAGCTATTTCTATGAAGTTGTACAAAAACGCTTTCTTTCGCCAAGACAGTGCGTTTCTCACTGTTACATGCATTTGAATGGGGAACTCGACCGAAACAAAGTATAGGTTTTCATTATGTGAATAACTTGGAAATCTTAGCTCAAACAGCTGCAAAACCTGTTTTCCCAGCACGGAGACCTTGAGTTCTATAAGATAAAGCCATAAACATGTTTGTTTGAGTCTTCTATCAAAAGTTACAGCTATTTCTATGAAGTTGTACAAAAACGCTTTCTTTCGCCAAGACAGTGCGTTTCTCACTGTTACATGCATTTGAATGGGGAACTCGACCGAAACAAAGTATAGGTTTTCATTATGTGAATAACTTGGAAATCTTAGCTCAAACAGCTGCAAAACCTGTTTGCCCAGCACGGAGACCTTGAGTTCTATAAGATAAAGCCATAAACATGTGTATCCGAGTCTTCTATCAAAAGTTACAGCTATTCATATGAAGTTGTACAAAAACGCTTTCTTTCGCCAAGACAGTGCGTTTCTCACTGTTACATGCATTTGAATGGGGAACTCGACCGAAACAAAGTATAGGTTTTCATTATGTGAATAACTTGGAAATCTTAGCTCAAACAGCTGCAAAACCTGTTTGCCCAGCACGGAGACCTTGAGTTCTATAAGATAAAGCCATAAACATGTGTATCCGAGTCTTCTATCAAAAGTTACAGCTATTCATATGAAGTTGTACAAAAACGCTTTCTTTCGCCAAGACAGTGCGTTTCTCACTGTTACATGCATTTGAATGGGGAACTCGACCGAAACAAAGTATAGGTTTTCATTATGTGAATAACTTGGAAATCTTAGCTCAAACAGCTGCAAAACCTGTTTGCCCAGCACGGAGACCTTGAGTTCTATAAGATAAAGCCATAAACATGTGTATCCGAGTCTTCTATCAAAAGTTACAGCTATTCATATGAAGTTGTACAAAAACGCTTTCTTTCGCCAAGACAGTGCGTTTCTCACTGTTACATGCATTTGAATGGGGAACTCCACCGAAACAAAGTATACGTTTTCATTATGTGAATAACTTGGAAATCTTAGCTCAAACAGCTGCAAAACCTGTTTTCCCAGCACGGAGACCTTGAGTTCTATAATATAAGGCCATAAACATGTTTGTCTGAGTCTTCTATCAAAAGTTACAGCTATTTCTATGAAGTTGTACAAAAACGCTTTCTTTCGCCAAGACAGTGCGTTTCTCACTGTTACATGCATTTGAATGGGGAACTCGACCGAAACAAAGTATAGGTTTTCATTATGTGAATAACTTGGAAATCTTAGCTCAAACAGCTGCAAAACCTGTTTGCCCAGCACGGAGACCTTGAGTTCTATAAGATAAAGCCATAAACATGTGTATCCGAGTCTTCTATCAAAAGTTACAGCTATTCATATGAAGTTGTACAAAAACGCTTTCTTTCGCCAAGACAGTGCGTTTCTCACTGTTACATGCATTTGAATGGGGAACTCGACCGAAACAAAGTATAGGTTTTCATTATGTGAATAACTTGGAAATCTTAGCTCAAACAGCTGCAAAACCTGTTTTCCCAGCACGGAGACCTTGAGTTCTATAAGATAAAGCCATAAACATGTGTATCCGAGTCTTCTATCAAAAGTTACAGCTATTTCTATGAAGTTGTACAAAAACGCTTTCTTTCGCCAAGACAGTGCGTTTCTCACTGTTACATGCATTTGAATGGGGAACTCGACCGAAACAAAGTATAAGTTTTCATTATGTGAATAACTTGGAAATCTTAGCTCAAACAGCTGCAAAACCTGTTTGCCCAGCACGGAGACCTTGAGTTCTATAAGATAAAGCCATAAACATGTGTATCCGAGTCTTCTATCAAAAGTTACAGCTATTTCTATGAAGTTGTACAAAAACGCTTTCTTTCGCCAAGACAGTGCGTTTCTCACTGTTACATGCATTTGAATGGGGAACTCGACCGAAACAAAGTATAAGTTTTCATTATGTGAATAACTTGGAAATCTTAGCTCAAACAGCTGCAAAACCTGTTTTCCCAGCACGGAGACCTTGAGTTCTATAAGATAAAGCCATAAACATGTTTGTTTGAGTCTTCTATCAAAAGTTACAGCTATTTCTATGAAGTTGTACAAAAACGCTTTCTTTCGCCAAGACAGTGCGTTTCTCACTGTTACATGCATTTGAATGGGGAACTCGACCGAAACAAAGTATAGGTTTTCATTATGTGAATAACTTGGAAATCTTAGCTCAAACAGCTGCAAAACCTGTTTGCCCAGCACGGAGACCTTGAGTTCTATAAGATAAAGCCATAAACATGTTTGTTTGAGTCTTCTATCAAAAGTTACAGCTATTTCTATGAAGTTGTACAAAAACGCTTTCTTTCGCCAAGACAGTGCGTTTCTCACTGTTACATGCATTTGAATGGGGAACTCCACCGAAACAAAGTATAGGTTTTCATTATGTGAATAACTTGGAAATCTTAGCTCAAACAGCTGCAAAACCTGTTTGCCCAGCACGGAGACCTTGAGTTCTATAAGATAAAGCCATAAACATGTGTATCCGAGTCTTCTATCAAAAGTTACAGCTATTCATATGAAGTTGTACAAAAACGCTTTCTTTCGCCAAGACAGTGCGTTTCTCACTGTTACATGCATTTGAATGGGGAACTCGACCGAAACAAAGTATAGGTTTTCATTATGTGAATAACTTGGAAATCTTAGCTCAAACAGCTGCAAAACCTGTTTGCCCAGCACGGAGACCTTGAGTTCTATAAGATAAAGCCATAAACATGTTTGTTTGAGTCTTCTATCAAAAGTTACAGCTATTTCTATGAAGTTGTACAAAAACGCTTTCTTTCGCCAAGACAGTGCGTTTCTCACTGTTACATGCATTTTGAATGGGGAACTCGACCGAAACAAAGTATAGGTTTTCATTATGTGAATAACTTGGAAATCTTAGCTCAAACAGCTGCAAAACCTGTTTTCCCAGCACGGAGACCTTGAGTTCTATAAGATAAAGCCATAAACATGTTTGTTTGAGTCTTCTATCAAAAGTTACAGCTATTTCTATGAAGTTGTACAAAAACGCTTTCTTTCGCCAAGACAGTGCGTTTCTCACTGTTACATGCATTTTGAATGGGGAACTCGACCGAAACAAAGTATAGGTTTTCATTATGTGAATAACTTGGAAATCTTAGCTCAAACAGCTGCAAAACCTGTTTTCCCAGCACGGAGACCTTGAGTTCTATAAGATAAAGCCATAAACATGTTTGTTTGAGTCTTCTATCAAAAGTTACAGCTATTTCTATGAAGTTGTACAAAAACGCTTTCTTTCGCCAAGACAGTGCGTTTCTCACTGTTACATGCATTTGAATGGGGAACTCGACCGAAACAAAGTATAGGTTTTCATTATGTGAATAACTTGGAAATCTTAGCTCAAACAGCTGCAAAACCTGTTTGCCCAGCACGGAGACCTTGAGTTCTATAAGATAAAGCCATAAACATGTGTATCCAAGTCTTCTATCAAAAGTTACAGCTATTTCTATGAAGTTGTACAAAAACGCTTTCTTTCGCCAAGACAGTGCGTTTCTCACTGTTACATGCATTTGAATGGGGAACTCGACCGAAACAAAGTATAAGTTTTCATTATGTGAATAACTTGGAAATCTTAGCTCAAACAGCTGCAAAACCTGTTTGCCCAGCACGGAGACCTTGAGTTCTATAAGATAAAGCCATAAACATGTGTATCCGAGTCGTCTATCAAAAGTTACAGCTATTTCTATGAAGTTGTACAAAAACGCTTTCTTTCGCCAAGACAGTGCGTTTCTCACTGTTACATGCATTTGAATGGGGAACTCGACCGAAACAAAGTATAAGTTTTCATTATGTGAATAACTTGGAAATCTTAGCTCAAACAGCTGCAAAACCTGTTTGCCCAGCACGGAGACCTTGAGTTCTATAAGATAAAGCCATAAACATGTTTGTTTGAGTCTTCTATCAAAAGTTACAGCTATTTCTATGAAGTTGTACAAAAACGCTTTCTTTCGCCCAGACAGTGCGTTTCTCACTGTTACATGCATTTGAATGGGGAACTCGACCGAAACAAAGTATAGGTTTTCATTATGTGAATAACTTGGAAATCTTAGCTCAAACAGCTGCAAAACCTGTTTTCCCAGCACGGAGACCTTGAGTTCTATAAGATAAAGCCATAAACATGTTTGTTTGAGTCTTCTATCAAAAGTTACAGCTATTTCTATGAAGTTGTACAAAAACGCTTTCTTTCGCCAAGACAGTGCGTTTCTCACTGTTACATGCATTTGAATGGGGAACTCGACCGAAACAAAGTATAGGTTTTCATTATGTGAATAACTTGGAAATCTTAGCTCAAACAGCTACAAAACCTGTTTGCCCAGCACGGAGACCTTGAGTTCTATAAGATAAAGCCATAAACATGTGTATCCGAGTCTTCTATCAAAAGTTACAGCTATTCATATGAAGTTGTACAAAAACGCTTTCTTTCGCCAAGACAGTGCGTTTCTCACTGTTACATGCATTTGAATGGGGAACTCGACCGAAACAAAGTATAGGTTTTCATTATGTGAATAACTTGGAAATCTTAGCTCAAACAGCTGCAAAACCTGTTTGCCCAGCACGGAGACCTTGAGTTCTATAAGATAAAGCCATAAACATGTTTGTTTGAGTCTTCTATCAAAAGTTACAGCTATTTCTATGAAGTTGTACAAAAACGCTTTCTTTCGCCAAGACAGTGCGTTTCTCACTGTTACATGCATTTTGAATGGGGAACTCGACCGAAACAAAGTATAGGTTTTCATTATGTGAATAACTTGGAAATCTTAGCTCAAACAGCTGCAAAACCTGTTTTCCCAGCACGGAGACCTTGAGTTCTATAAGATAAAGCCATAAACATGTTTGTTTGAGTCTTCTATCAAAAGTTACAGCTATTTCTATGAAGTTGTACAAAAACGCTTTCTTTCGCCAAGACAGTGCGTTTCTCACTGTTACATGCATTTTGAATGGGGAACTCGACCGAAACAAAGTATAGGTTTTCATTATGTGAATAACTTGGAAATCTTAGCTCAAACAGCTGCAAAACCTGTTTTCCCAGCACGGAGACCTTGAGTTCTATAAGATAAAGCCATAAACATGTTTGTTTGAGTCTTCTATCAAAAGTTACAGCTATTTCTATGAAGTTGTACAAAAACGCTTTCTTTCGCCAAGACAGTGCGTTTCTCACTGTTACATGCATTTGAATGGGGAACTCGACCGAAACAAAGTATAGGTTTTCATTATGTGAATAACTTGGAAATCTTAGCTCAAACAGCTGCAAAACCTGTTTGCCCAGCACGGAGACCTTGAGTTCTATAAGATAAAGCCATAAACATGTGTATCCGAGTCTTCTATCAAAAGTTACAGCTATTTCTATGAAGTTGTACAAAAACGCTTTCTTTCGCCAAGACAGTGCGTTTCTCACTGTTACATGCATTTGAATGGGGAACTCGACCGAAACAAAGTATAAGTTTTCATTATGTGAATAACTTGGAAATCTTAGCTCAAACAGCTGCAAAACCTGTTTTCCCAGCACGGAGACCTTGAGTTCTATAAGATAAAGCCATAAACATGTTTGTTTGAGTCTTCTATCAAAAGTTACAGCTATTTCTATGAAGTTGTACAAAAACGCTTTCTTTCGCCAAGACAGTGCGTTTCTCACTGTTACATGCATTTGAATGGGGAACTCGACCGAAACAAAGTATAGGTTTTCA
The DNA here is from genome assembly GCF_057381915.1 of Diplotaxodon limnothrissa. Lineage (NCBI taxonomy): Eukaryota > Metazoa > Chordata > Actinopteri > Cichliformes > Cichlidae > Diplotaxodon > Diplotaxodon limnothrissa. Next base: position 35,609,738 of record NC_140608.1, on the reverse strand, counting down.
TTATGTGAATAACTTGGAAATCTTAGCTCAAACAGCTGCAAAACCTGTTTGCCCAGCACGGAGACCTTGAGTTCTATAAGATAAAGCCATAAACATGTGTATCCGAGTCTTCTATCAAAAGTTACAGCTATTTCTATGAAGTTGTACAAAAACGCTTTCTTTCGCCAAGACAGTGCGTTTCTCACTGTTACATGCATTTGAATGGGGAACTCGACCGAAACAAAGTATAGGTTTTCATTATGTGAATAACTTGGAAATCTTAGCTCAAACAGCTGCAAAACCTGTTTTCCCAGCACGGAGACCTTGAGTTCTATAAGATAAAGCCATAAACATGTTTGTTTGAGTCTTCTATCAAAAGTTACAGCTATTTCTATGAAGTTGTACAAAAACGCTTTCTTTCGCCAAGACAGTGCGTTTCTCACTGTTACATGCATTTGAATGGGGAACTCGACCGAAACAAAGTATAAGTTTTCATTATGTGAATAACTTGGAAATCTTAGCTCAAACAGCTGCAAAACCTGTTTGCCCAGCACGGAGACCTTGAGTTCTATAAGATAAAGCCATAAACATGTTTGTTTGAGTCTTCTATCAAAAGTTACAGCTATTTCTATGAAGTTGTACAAAAACGCTTTCTTTCGCCCAGACAGTGCGTTTCTCACTGTTACATGCATTTTGAATGGGGAACTCGACCGAAACAAAGTATAGGTTTTCATTATGTGAATAACTTGGAAATCTTAGCTCAAACAGCTGCAAAACCTGTTTTCCCAGCACGGAGACCTTGAGTTCTATAAGATAAAGCCATAAACATGTTTGTTTGAGTCTTCTATCAAAAGTTACAGCTATTTCTATGAAGTTGTACAAAAACGCTTTCTTTCGCCAAGACAGTGCGTTTCTCACTGTTACATGCATTTTGAATGGGGAACTCGACCGAAACAAAGTATAGGTTTTCATTATGTGAATAACTTGGAAATCTTAGCTCAAACAGCTGCAAAACCTGTTTGCCCAGCACGGAGACCTTGAGTTCTATAAGATAAAGCCATAAACATGTTTGTTTGAGTCTTCTATCAAAAGTTACAGCTATTTCTATGAAGTTGTACAAAAACGCTTTCTTTCGCCAAGACAGTGCGTTTCTCACTGTTACATGCATTTGAATGGGGAACTCGACCGAAACAAAGTATAGGTTTTCATTATGTGAATAACTTGGAAATCTTAGCTCAAACAGCTGCAAAACCTGTTTGCCCAGCACGGAGACCTTGAGTTCTATAAGATAAAGCCATAAACATGTGTATCCGAGTCTTCTATCAAAAGTTACAGCTATTCATATGAAGTTGTACAAAAACGCTTTCTTTCGCCAAGACAGTGCGTTTCTCACTGTTACATGCATTTGAATGGGGAACTCGACCGAAACAAAGTATAGGTTTTCATTATGTGAATAACTTGGAAATCTTAGCTCAAACAGCTGCAAAACCTGTTTTCCCAGCACGGAGACCTTGAGTTCTATAAGATAAAGCCATAAACATGTGTATCCGAGTCTTCTATCAAAAGTTACAGCTATTTCTATGAAGTTGTACAAAAACGCTTTCTTTCGCCAAGACAGTGCGTTTCTCACTGTTACATGCATTTGAATGGGGAACTCGACCGAAACAAAGTATAAGTTTTCATTATGTGAATAACTTGGAAATCTTAGCTCAAACAGCTGCAAAACCTGTTTGCCCAGCACGGAGACCTTGAGTTCTATAAGATAAAGCCATAAACATGTGTATCCGAGTCTTCTATCAAAAGTTACAGCTATTTCTATGAAGTTGTACAAAAACGCTTTCTTTCGCCAAGACAGTGCGTTTCTCACTGTTACATGCATTTGAATGGGGAACTCGACCGAAACAAAGTATAAGTTTTCATTATGTGAATAACTTGGAAATCTTAGCTCAAACAGCTGCAAAACCTGTTTTCCCAGCACGGAGACCTTGAGTTCTATAAGATAAAGCCATAAACATGTTTGTTTGAGTCTTCTATCAAAAGTTACAGCTATTTCTATGAAGTTGTACAAAAACGCTTTCTTTCGCCAAGACAGTGCGTTTCTCACTGTTACATGCATTTGAATGGGGAACTCGACCGAAACAAAGTATAGGTTTTCATTATGTGAATAACTTGGAAATCTTAGCTCAAACAGCTGCAAAACCTGTTTGCCCAGCACGGAGACCTTGAGTTCTATAAGATAAAGCCATAAACATGTTTGTTTGAGTCTTCTATCAAAAGTTACAGCTATTTCTATGAAGTTGTACAAAAACGCTTTCTTTCGCCAAGACAGTGCGTTTCTCACTGTTACATGCATTTGAATGGGGAACTCGACCGAAACAAAGTATAGGTTTTCATTATGTGAATAACTTGGAAATCTTAGCTCAAACAGCTGCAAAACCTGTTTGCCCAGCACGGAGACCTTGAGTTCTATAAGATAAAGCCATAAACATGTGTATCCGAGTCTTCTATCAAAAGTTACAGCTATTCATATGAAGTTGTACAAAAACGCTTTCTTTCGCCAAGACAGTGCGTTTCTCACTGTTACATGCATTTGAATGGGGAACTCGACCGAAACAAAGTATAGGTTTTCATTATGTGAATAACTTGGAAATCTTAGCTCAAACAGCTGCAAAACCTGTTTGCCCAGCACGGAGACCTTGAGTTCTATAAGATAAAGCCATAAACATGTGTATCCGAGTCTTCTATCAAAAGTTACAGCTATTTCTATGAAGTTGTACAAAAACGCTTTCTTTCGCCAAGACAGTGCGTTTCTCACTGTTACATGCATTTGAATGGGGAACTCGACCGAAACAAAGTATAAGTTTTCATTATGTGAATAACTTGGAAATCTTAGCTCAAACAGCTGCAAAACCTGTTTGCCCAGCACGGAGACCTTGAGTTCTATAAGATAAAGCCATAAACATGTGTATCCGAGTCTTCTATCAAAAGTTACAGCTATTTCTATGAAGTTGTACAAAAACGCTTTCTTTCGCCAAGACAGTGCGTTTCTCACTGTTACATGCATTTGAATGGGGAACTCGACCGAAACAAAGTATAGGTTTTCATTATGTGAATAACTTGGAAATCTTAGCTCAAACAGCTACAAAACCTGTTTGCCCAGCACGGAGACCTTGAGTTCTATAAGATAAAGCCATAAACATGTGTATCCGAGTCTTCTATCAAAAGTTACAGCTATTCATATGAAGTTGTACAAAAACGCTTTCTTTCGCCAAGACAGTGCGTTTCTCACTGTTACATGCATTTGAATGGGGAACTCGACCGAAACAAAGTATAGGTTTTCATTATGTGAATAACTTGGAAATCTTAGCTCAAACAGCTGCAAAACCTGTTTTCCCAGCACGGAGACCTTGAGTTCTATAAGATAAAGCCATAAACATGTGTATCCGAGTCTTCTATCAAAAGTTACAGCTATTTCTATGAAGTTGTACAAAAACGCTTTCTTTCGCCAAGACAGTGCGTTTCTCACTGTTACATGCATTTGAATGGGGAACTCGACCGAAACAAAGTATAAGTTTTCATTATGTGAATAACTTGGAAATCTTAGCTCAAACAGCTGCAAAACCTGTTTGCCCAGCACGGAGACCTTGAGTTCTATAAGATAAAGCCATAAACATGTGTATCCGAGTCTTCTATCAAAAGTTACAGCTATTTCTATGAAGTTGTACAAAAACGCTTTCTTTCGCCAAGACAGTGCGTTTCTCACTGTTACATGCATTTGAATGGGGAACTCGACCGAAACAAAGTATAAGTTTTCATTATGTGAATAACTTGGAAATCTTAGCTCAAACAGCTGCAAAACCTGTTTTCCCAGCACGGAGACCTTGAGTTCTATAAGATAAAGCCATAAACATGTTTGTTTGAGTCTTCTATCAAAAGTTACAGCTATTTCTATGAAGTTGTACAAAAACGCTTTCTTTCGCCAAGACAGTGCGTTTCTCACTGTTACATGCATTTGAATGGGGAACTCGACCGAAACAAAGTATAGGTTTTCATTATGTGAATAACTTGGAAATCTTAGCTCAAACAGCTGCAAAACCTGTTTGCCCAGCACGGAGACCTTGAGTTCTATAAGATAAAGCCATAAACATGTTTGTTTGAGTCTTCTATCAAAAGTTACAGCTATTTCTATGAAGTTGTACAAAAACGCTTTCTTTCGCCAAGACAGTGCGTTTCTCACTGTTACATGCATTTGAATGGGGAACTCGACCGAAACAAAGTATAGGTTTTCATTATGTGAATAACTTGGAAATCTTAGCTCAAACAGCTGCAAAACCTGTTTGCCCAGCACGGAGACCTTGAGTTCTATAAGATAAAGCCATAAACATGTGTATCCGAGTCTTCTATCAAAAGTTACAGCTATTCATATGAAGTTGTACAAAAACGCTTTCTTTCGCCAAGACAGTGCGTTTCTCACTGTTACATGCATTTGAATGGGGAACTCGACCGAAACAAAGTATAGGTTTTCATTATGTGAATAACTTGGAAATCTTAGCTCAAACAGCTGCAAAACCTGTTTGCCCAGCACGGAGACCTTGAGTTCTATAAGATAAAGCCATAAACATGTGTATCCGAGTCTTCTATCAAAAGTTACAGCTATTTCTATGAAGTTGTACAAAAACGCTTTCTTTCGCCAAGACAGTGCGTTTCTCACTGTTACATGCATTTGAATGGGGAACTCGACCGAAACAAAGTATAAGTTTTCATTATGTGAATAACTTGGAAATCTTAGCTCAAACAGCTGCAAAACCTGTTTGCCCAGCACGGAGACCTTGAGTTCTATAAGATAAAGCCATAAACATGTGTATCCGAGTCTTCTATCAAAAGTTACAGCTATTTCTATGAAGTTGTACAAAAACGCTTTCTTTCGCCAAGACAGTGCGTTTCTCACTGTTACATGCATTTGAATGGGGAACTCGACCGAAACAAAGTATAGGTTTTCATTATGTGAATAACTTGGAAATCTTAGCTCAAACAGCTACAAAACCTGTTTGCCCAGCACGGAGACCTTGAGTTCTATAAGATAAAGCCATAAACATGTGTATCCGAGTCTTCTATCAAAAGTTACAGCTATTCATATGAAGTTGTACAAAAACGCTTTCTTTCGCCAAGACAGTGCGTTTCTCACTGTTACATGCATTTGAATGGGGAACTCGACCGAAACAAAGTATAGGTTTTCATTATGTGAATAACTTGGAAATCTTAGCTCAAACAGCTGCAAAACCTGTTTGCCCAGCACGGAGACCTTGAGTTCTATAAGATAAAGCCATAAACATGTTTGTTTGAGTCTTCTATCAAAAGTTACAGCTATTTCTATGAAGTTGTACAAAAACGCTTTCTTTCGCCAAGACAGTGCGTTTCTCACTGTTACATGCATTTTGAATGGGGAACTCGACCGAAACAAAGTATAGGTTTTCATTATGTGAATAACTTGGAAATCTTAGCTCAAACAGCTGCAAAACCTGTTTTCCCAGCACGGAGACCTTGAGTTCTATAAGATAAAGCCATAAACATGTTTGTTTGAGTCTTCTATCAAAAGTTACAGCTATTTCTATGAAGTTGTACAAAAACGCTTTCTTTCGCCAAGACAGTGCGTTTCTCACTGTTACATGCATTTTGAATGGGGAACTCGACCGAAACAAAGTATAGGTTTTCATTATGTGAATAACTTGGAAATCTTAGCTCAAACAGCTGCAAAACCTGTTTTCCCAGCACGGAGACCTTGAGTTCTATAAGATAAAGCCATAAACATGTTTGTTTGAGTCTTCTATCAAAAGTTACAGCTATTTCTATGAAGTTGTACAAAAACGCTTTCTTTCGCCAAGACAGTGCGTTTCTCACTGTTACATGCATTTGAATGGGGAACTCGACCGAAACAAAGTATAGGTTTTCATTATGTGAATAACTTGGAAATCTTAGCTCAAACAGCTGCAAAACCTGTTTGCCCAGCACGGAGACCTTGAGTTCTATAAGATAAAGCCATAAACATGTGTATCCGAGTCTTCTATCAAAAGTTACAGCTATTTCTATGAAGTTGTACAAAAACGCTTTCTTTCGCCAAGACAGTGCGTTTCTCACTGTTACATGCATTTGAATGGGGAACTCGACCGAAACAAAGTATAAGTTTTCATTATGTGAATAACTTGGAAATCTTAGCTCAAACAGCTGCAAAACCTGTTTGCCCAGCACGGAGACCTTGAGTTCTATAAGATAAAGCCATAAACATGTGTATCCGAGTCGTCTATCAAAAGTTACAGCTATTTCTATGAAGTTGTACAAAAACGCTTTCTTTCGCCCAGACAGTGCGTTTCTCACTGTTACATGCATTTGAATGGGGAACTCGACCGAAACAAAGTATAAGTTTTCATTATGTGAATAACTTGGAAATCTTAGCTCAAACAGCTGCAAAACCTGTTTGCCCAGCACGGAGACCTTGAGTTCTATAAGATAAAGCCATAAACATGTTTGTTTGAGTCTTCTATCAAAAGTTACAGCTATTTCTATGAAGTTGTACAAAAACGCTTTCTTTCGCCCAGACAGTGCGTTTCTCACTGTTACATGCATTTGAATGGGGAACTCGACCGAAACAAAGTATAGGTTTTCATTATGTGAATAACTTGGAAATCTTAGCTCAAACAGCTGCAAAACCTGTTTTCCCAGCACGGAGACCTTGAGTTCTATAAGATAAAGCCATAAACATGTTTGTTTGAGTCTTCTATCAAAAGTTACAGCTATTTCTATGAAGTTGTACAAAAACGCTTTCTTTCGCCAAGACAGTGCGTTTCTCACTGTTACATGCATTTGAATGGGGAACTCGACCGAAACAAAGTATAGGTTTTCATTATGTGAATAACTTGGAAATCTTAGCTCAAACAGCTGCAAAACCTGTTTGCCCAGCACGGAGACCTTGAGTTCTATAAGATAAAGCCATAAACATGTGTATCCGAGTCTTCTATCAAAAGTTACAGCTATTTCTATGAAGTTGTACAAAAACGCTTTCTTTCGCCAAGACAGTGCGTTTCTCACTGTTACATGCATTTGAATGGGGAACTCGACCGAAACAAAGTATAAGTTTTCATTATGTGAATAACTTGGAAATCTTAGCTCAAACAGCTGCAAAACCTGTTTTCCCAGCACGGAGACCTTGAGTTCTATAAGATAAAGCCATAAACATGTTTGTTTGAGTCTTCTATCAAAAGTTACAGCTATTTCTATGAAGTTGTACAAAAACGCTTTCTTTCGCCAAGACAGTGCGTTTCTCACTGTTACATGCATTTGAATGGGGAACTCGACCGAAACAAAGTATAGGTTTTCATTATGTGAATAACTTGGAAATCTTAGCTCAAACAGCTGCAAAACCTGTTTGCCCAGCACGGAGACCTTGAGTTCTATAAGATAAAGCCATAAACATGTGTATCCGAGTCTTCTATCAAAAGTTACAGCTATTTCTATGAAGTTGTACAAAAACGCTTTCTTTCGCCAAGACAGTGCGTTTCTCACTGTTACATGCATTTGAATGGGGAACTCGACCGAAACAAAGTATAGGTTTTCATTATGTGAATAACTTGGAAATCTTAGCTCAAACAGCTGCAAAACCTGTTTTCCCAGCACGGAGACCTTGAGTTCTATAAGATAAAGCCATAAACATGTTTGTTTGAGTCTTCTATCAAAAGTTACAGCTATTTCTATGAAGTTGTACAAAAACGCTTTCTTTCGCCAAGACAGTGCGTTTCTCACTGTTACATGCATTTGAATGGGGAACTCGACCGAAACAAAGTATAAGTTTTCATTATGTGAATAACTTGGAAATCTTAGCTCAAACAGCTGCAAAACCTGTTTGCCCAGCACGGAGACCTTGAGTTCTATAAGATAAAGCCATAAACATGTTTGTTTGAGTCTTCTATCAAAAGTTACAGCTATTTCTATGAAGTTGTACAAAAACGCTTTCTTTCGCCCAGACAGTGCGTTTCTCACTGTTACATGCATTTTGAATGGGGAACTCGACCGAAACAAAGTATAGGTTTTCATTATGTGAATAACTTGGAAATCTTAGCTCAAACAGCTGCAAAACCTGTTTTCCCAGCACGGAGACCTTGAGTTCTATAAGATAAAGCCATAAACATGTTTGTTTGAGTCTTCTATCAAAAGTTACAGCTATTTCTATGAAGTTGTACAAAAACGCTTTCTTTCGCCAAGACAGTGCGTTTCTCACTGTTACATGCATTTTGAATGGGGAACTCGACCGAAACAAAGTATAGGTTTTCATTATGTGAATAACTTGGAAATCTTAGCTCAAACAGCTGCAAAACCTGTTTGCCCAGCACGGAGACCTTGAGTTCTATAAGATAAAGCCATAAACATGTTTGTTTGAGTCTTCTATCAAAAGTTACAGCTATTTCTATGAAGTTGTACAAAAACGCTTTCTTTCGCCAAGACAGTGCGTTTCTCACTGTTACATGCATTTGAATGGGGAACTCGACCGAAACAAAGTATAGGTTTTCATTATGTGAATAACTTGGAAATCTTAGCTCAAACAGCTGCAAAACCTGTTTGCCCAGCACGGAGACCTTGAGTTCTATAAGATAAAGCCATAAACATGTGTATCCGAGTCTTCTATCAAAAGTTACAGCTATTCATATGAAGTTGTACAAAAACGCTTTCTTTCGCCAAGACAGTGCGTTTCTCACTGTTACATGCATTTGAATGGGGAACTCGACCGAAACAAAGTATAGGTTTTCATTATGTGAATAACTTGGAAATCTTAGCTCAAACAGCTGCAAAACCTGTTTTCCCAGCACGGAGACCTTGAGTTCTATAAGATAAAGCCATAAACATGTGTATCCGAGTCTTCTATCAAAAGTTACAGCTATTTCTATGAAGTTGTACAAAAACGCTTTCTTTCGCCAAGACAGTGCGTTTCTCACTGTTACATGCATTTGAATGGGGAACTCGACCGAAACAAAGTATAAGTTTTCATTATGTGAATAACTTGGAAATCTTAGCTCAAACAGCTGCAAAACCTGTTTGCCCAGCACGGAGACCTTGAGTTCTATAAGATAAAGCCATAAACATGTGTATCCGAGTCTTCTATCAAAAGTTACAGCTATTTCTATGAAGTTGTACAAAAACGCTTTCTTTCGCCAAGACAGTGCGTTTCTCACTGTTACATGCATTTGAATGGGGAACTCGACCGAAACAAAGTATAAGTTTTCATTATGTGAATAACTTGGAAATCTTAGCTCAAACAGCTGCAAAACCTGTTTTCCCAGCACGGAGACCTTGAGTTCTATAAGATAAAGCCATAAACATGTTTGTTTGAGTCTTCTATCAAAAGTTACAGCTATTTCTATGAAGTTGTACAAAAACGCTTTCTTTCGCCAAGACAGTGCGTTTCTCACTGTTACATGCATTTGAATGGGGAACTCGACCGAAACAAAGTATAGGTTTTCATTATGTGAATAACTTGGAAATCTTAGCTCAAACAGCTGCAAAACCTGTTTGCCCAGCACGGAGACCTTGAGTTCTATAAGATAAAGCCATAAACATGTTTGTTTGAGTCTTCTATCAAAAGTTACAGCTATTTCTATGAAGTTGTACAAAAACGCTTTCTTTCGCCAAGACAGTGCGTTTCTCACTGTTACATGCATTTGAATGGGGAACTCGACCGAAACAAAGTATAGGTTTTCATTATGTGAATAACTTGGAAATCTTAGCTCAAACAGCTGCAAAACCTGTTTGCCCAGCACGGAGACCTTGAGTTCTATAAGATAAAGCCATAAACATGTGTATCCGAGTCTTCTATCAAAAGTTACAGCTATTCATATGAAGTTGTACAAAAACGCTTTCTTTCGCCAAGACAGTGCGTTTCTCACTGTTACATGCATTTGAATGGGGAACTCGACCGAAACAAAGTATAGGTTTTCATTATGTGAATAACTTGGAAATCTTAGCTCAAACAGCTGCAAAACCTGTTTGCCCAGCACGGAGACCTTGAGTTCTATAAGATAAAGCCATAAACATGTGTATCCGAGTCTTCTATCAAAAGTTACAGCTATTTCTATGAAGTTGTACAAAAACGCTTTCTTTCGCCAAGACAGTGCGTTTCTCACTGTTACATGCATTTGAATGGGGAACTCGACCGAAACAAAGTATAAGTTTTCATTATGTGAATAACTTGGAAATCTTAGCTCAAACAGCTGCAAAACCTGTTTGCCCAGCACGGAGACCTTGAGTTCTATAAGATAAAGCCATAAACATGTGTATCCGAGTCTTCTATCAAAAGTTACAGCTATTTCTATGAAGTTGTACAAAAACGCTTTCTTTCGCCAAGACAGTGCGTTTCTCACTGTTACATGCATTTGAATGGGGAACTCGACCGAAACAAAGTATAGGTTTTCATTATGTGAATAACTTGGAAATCTTAGCTCAAACAGCTACAAAACCTGTTTGCCCAGCACGGAGACCTTGAGTTCTATAAGATAAAGCCATAAACATGTGTATCCGAGTCTTCTATCAAAAGTTACAGCTATTCATATGAAGTTGTACAAAAACGCTTTCTTTCGCCAAGACAGTGCGTTTCTCACTGTTACATGCATTTGAATGGGGAACTCGACCGAAACAAAGTATAGGTTTTCATTATGTGAATAACTTGGAAATCTTAGCTCAAACAGCTGCAAAACCTGTTTTCCCAGCACGGAGACCTTGAGTTCTATAAGATAAAGCCATAAACATGTGTATCCGAGTCTTCTATCAAAAGTTACAGCTATTTCTATGAAGTTGTACAAAAACGCTTTCTTTCGCCAAGACAGTGCGTTTCTCACTGTTACATGCATTTGAATGGGGAACTCGACCGAAACAAAGTATAAGTTTTCATTATGTGAATAACTTGGAAATCTTAGCTCAAACAGCTGCAAAACCTGTTTGCCCAGCACGGAGACCTTGAGTTCTATAAGATAAAGCCATAAACATGTGTATCCGAGTCTTCTATCAAAAGTTACAGCTATTTCTATGAAGTTGTACAAAAACGCTTTCTTTCGCCAAGACAGTGCGTTTCTCACTGTTACATGCATTTGAATGGGGAACTCGACCGAAACAAAGTATAAGTTTTCATTATGTGAATAACTTGGAAATCTTAGCTCAAACAGCTGCAAAACCTGTTTTCCCAGCACGGAGACCTTGAGTTCTATAAGATAAAGCCATAAACATGTTTGTTTGAGTCTTCTATCAAAAGTTACAGCTATTTCTATGAAGTTGTACAAAAACGCTTTCTTTCGCCAAGACAGTGCGTTTCTCACTGTTACATGCATTTGAATGGGGAACTCGACCGAAACAAAGTATAGGTTTTCATTATGTGAATAACTTGGAAATCTTAGCTCAAACAGCTGCAAAACCTGTTTGCCCAGCACGGAGACCTTGAGTTCTATAAGATAAAGCCATAAACATGTTTGTTTGAGTCTTCTATCAAAAGTTACAGCTATTTCTATGAAGTTGTACAAAAACGCTTTCTTTCGCCAAGACAGTGCGTTTCTCACTGTTACATGCATTTGAATGGGGAACTCGACCGAAACAAAGTATAGGTTTTCATTATGTGAATAACTTGGAAATCTTAGCTCAAACAGCTGCAAAACCTGTTTGCCCAGCACGGAGACCTTGAGTTCTATAAGATAAAGCCATAAACATGTGTATCCGAGTCTTCTATCAAAAGTTACAGCTATTCATATGAAGTTGTACAAAAACGCTTTCTTTCGCCAAGACAGTGCGTTTCTCACTGTTACATGCATTTGAATGGGGAACTCGACCGAAACAAAGTATAGGTTTTCATTATGTGAATAACTTGGAAATCTTAGCTCAAACAGCTGCAAAACCTGTTTGCCCAGCACGGAGACCTTGAGTTCTATAAGATAAAGCCATAAACATGTGTATCCGAGTCTTCTATCAAAAGTTACAGCTATTTCTATGAAGTTGTACAAAAACGCTTTCTTTCGCCAAGACAGTGCGTTTCTCACTGTTACATGCATTTGAATGGGGAACTCGACCGAAACAAAGTATAAGTTTTCATTATGTGAATAACTTGGAAATCTTAGCTCAAACAGCTGCAAAACCTGTTTGCCCAGCACGGAGACCTTGAGTTCTATAAGATAAAGCCATAAACATGTGTATCCGAGTCTTCTATCAAAAGTTACAGCTATTTCTATGAAGTTGTACAAAAACGCTTTCTTTCGCCAAGACAGTGCGTTTCTCACTGTTACATGCATTTGAATGGGGAACTCGACCGAAACAAAGTATAGGTTTTCATTATGTGAATAACTTGGAAATCTTAGCTCAAACAGCTACAAAACCTGTTTGCCCAGCACGGAGACCTTGAGTTCTATAAGATAAAGCCATAAACATGTGTATCCGAGTCTTCTATCAAAAGTTACAGCTATTCATATGAAGTTGTACAAAAACGCTTTCTTTCGCCAAGACAGTGCGTTTCTCACTGTTACATGCATTTGAATGGGGAACTCGACCGAAACAAAGTATAGGTTTTCATTATGTGAATAACTTGGAAATCTTAGCTCAAACAGCTGCAAAACCTGTTTGCCCAGCACGGAGACCTTGAGTTCTATAAGATAAAGCCATAAACATGTTTGTTTGAGTCTTCTATCAAAAGTTACAGCTATTTCTATGAAGTTGTACAAAAACGCTTTCTTTCGCCAAGACAGTGCGTTTCTCACTGTTACATGCATTTTGAATGGGGAACTCGACCGAAACAAAGTATAGGTTTTCATTATGTGAATAACTTGGAAATCTTAGCTCAAACAGCTGCAAAACCTGTTTTCCCAGCACGGAGACCTTGAGTTCTATAAGATAAAGCCATAAACATGTTTGTTTGAGTCTTCTATCAAAAGTTACAGCTATTTCTATGAAGTTGTACAAAAACGCTTTCTTTCGCCAAGACAGTGCGTTTCTCACTGTTACATGCATTTTGAATGGGGAACTCGACCGAAACAAAGTATAGGTTTTCATTATGTGAATAACTTGGAAATCTTAGCTCAAACAGCTGCAAAACCTGTTTTCCCAGCACGGAGACCTTGAGTTCTATAAGATAAAGCCATAAACATGTTTGTTTGAGTCTTCTATCAAAAGTTACAGCTATTTCTATGAAGTTGTACAAAAACGCTTTCTTTCGCCAAGACAGTGCGTTTCTCACTGTTACATGCATTTGAATGGGGAACTCGACCGAAACAAAGTATAGGTTTTCATTATGTGAATAACTTGGAAATCTTAGCTCAAACAGCTGCAAAACCTGTTTGCCCAGCACGGAGACCTTGAGTTCTATAAGATAAAGCCATAAACATGTGTATCCGAGTCTTCTATCAAAAGTTACAGCTATTTCTATGAAGTTGTACAAAAACGCTTTCTTTCGCCAAGACAGTGCGTTTCTCACTGTTACATGCATTTGAATGGGGAACTCGACCGAAACAAAGTATAAGTTTTCATTATGTGAATAACTTGGAAATCTTAGCTCAAACAGCTGCAAAACCTGTTTGCCCAGCACGGAGACCTTGAGTTCTATAAGATAAAGCCATAAACATGTGTATCCGAGTCGTCTATCAAAAGTTACAGCTATTTCTATGAAGTTGTACAAAAACGCTTTCTTTCGCCCAGACAGTGCGTTTCTCACTGTTACATGCATTTGAATGGGGAACTCGACCGAAACAAAGTATAAGTTTTCATTATGTGAATAACTTGGAAATCTTAGCTCAAACAGCTGCAAAACCTGTTTGCCCAGCACGGAGACCTTGAGTTCTATAAGATAAAGCCATAAACATGTTTGTTTGAGTCTTCTATCAAAAGTTACAGCTATTTCTATGAAGTTGTACAAAAACGCTTTCTTTCGCCCAGACAGTGCGTTTCTCACTGTTACATGCATTTGAATGGGGAACTCGACCGAAACAAAGTATAGGTTTTCATTATGTGAATAACTTGGAAATCTTAGCTCAAACAGCTGCAAAACCTGTTTGCCCAGCACGGAGACCTTGAGTTCTATAAGATAAAGCCATAAACATGTGTATCCGAGTCGTCTATCAAAAGTTACAGCTATTTCTATGAAGTTGTACAAAAACGCTTTCTTTCGCCAAGACAGTGCGTTTCTCACTGTTACATGCATTTGAATGGGGAACTCGACCGAAACAAAGTATAAGTTTTCATTATGTGAATAACTTGGAAATCTTAGCTCAAACAGCTGCAAAACCTGTTTGCCCAGCACGGAGACCTTGAGTTCTATAAGATAAAGCCATAAACATGTGTATCCGAGTCGTCTATCAAAAGTTACAGCTATTTCTATGAAGTTGTACAAAAACGCTTTCTTTCGCCAAGACAGTGCGTTTCTCACTGTTACATGCATTTGAATGGGGAACTCGACCGAAACAAAGTATAAGTTTTCATTATGTGAATAACTTGGAAATCTTAGCTCAAACAGCTGCAAAACCTGTTTGCCCAGCACGGAGACCTTGAGTTCTATAAGATAAAGCCATAAACATGTTTGTTTGAGTCTTCTATCAAAAGTTACAGCTATTTCTATGAAGTTGTACAAAAACGCTTTCTTTCGCCCAGACAGTGCGTTTCTCACTGTTACATGCATTTGAATGGGGAACTCGACCGAAACAAAGTATAGGTTTTCATTATGTGAATAACTTGGAAATCTTAGCTCAAACAGCTGCAAAACCTGTTTTCCCAGCACGGAGACCTTGAGTTCTATAAGATAAAGCCATAAACATGTTTGTTTGAGTCTTCTATCAAAAGTTACAGCTATTTCTATGAAGTTGTACAAAAACGCTTTCTTTCGCCAAGACAGTGCGTTTCTCACTGTTACATGCATTTGAATGGGGAACTCGACCGAAACAAAGTATAGGTTTTCATTATGTGAATAACTTGGAAATCTTAGCTCAAACAGCTACAAAACCTGTTTGCCCAGCACGGAGACCTTGAGTTCTATAAGATAAAGCCATAAACATGTGTATCCGAGTCTTCTATCAAAAGTTACAGCTATTCATATGAAGTTGTACAAAAACGCTTTCTTTCGCCAAGACAGTGCGTTTCTCACTGTTACATGCATTTGAATGGGGAACTCGACCGAAACAAAGTATAGGTTTTCATTATGTGAATAACTTGGAAATCTTAGCTCAAACAGCTGCAAAACCTGTTTGCCCAGCACGGAGACCTTGAGTTCTATAAGATAAAGCCATAAACATGTTTGTTTGAGTCTTCTATCAAAAGTTACAGCTATTTCTATGAAGTTGTACAAAAACGCTTTCTTTCGCCAAGACAGTGCGTTTCTCACTGTTACATGCATTTTGAATGGGGAACTCGACCGAAACAAAGTATAGGTTTTCATTATGTGAATAACTTGGAAATCTTAGCTCAAACAGCTGCAAAACCTGTTTTCCCAGCACGGAGACCTTGAGTTCTATAAGATAAAGCCATAAACATGTTTGTTTGAGTCTTCTATCAAAAGTTACAGCTATTTCTATGAAGTTGTACAAAAACGCTTTCTTTCGCCAAGACAGTGCGTTTCTCACTGTTACATGCATTTTGAATGGGGAACTCGACCGAAACAAAGTATAGGTTTTCATTATGTGAATAACTTGGAAATCTTAGCTCAAACAGCTGCAAAACCTGTTTTCCCAGCACGGAGACCTTGAGTTCTATAAGATAAAGCCATAAACATGTTTGTTTGAGTCTTCTATCAAAAGTTACAGCTATTTCTATGAAGTTGTACAAAAACGCTTTCTTTCGCCAAGACAGTGCGTTTCTCACTGTTACATGCATTTGAATGGGGAACTCGACCGAAACAAAGTATAGGTTTTCATTATGTGAATAACTTGGAAATCTTAGCTCAAACAGCTGCAAAACCTGTTTGCCCAGCACGGAGACCTTGAGTTCTATAAGATAAAGCCATAAACATGTGTATCCGAGTCTTCTATCAAAAGTTACAGCTATTTCTATGAAGTTGTACAAAAACGCTTTCTTTCGCCAAGACAGTGCGTTTCTCACTGTTACATGCATTTGAATGGGGAACTCGACCGAAACAAAGTATAAGTTTTCATTATGTGAATAACTTGGAAATCTTAGCTCAAACAGCTGCAAAACCTGTTTGCCCAGCACGGAGACCTTGAGTTCTATAAGATAAAGCCATAAACATGTGTATCCGAGTCGTCTATCAAAAGTTACAGCTATTTCTATGAAGTTGTACAAAAACGCTTTCTTTCGCCAAGACAGTGCGTTTCTCACTGTTACATGCATTTGAATGGGGAACTCGACCGAAACAAAGTATAAGTTTTCATTATGTGAATAACTTGGAAATCTTAGCTCAAACAGCTGCAAAACCTGTTTGCCCAGCACGGAGACCTTGAGTTCTATAAGATAAAGCCATAAACATGTTTGTTTGAGTCTTCTATCAAAAGTTACAGCTATTTCTATGAAGTTGTACAAAAACGCTTTCTTTCGCCCAGACAGTGCGTTTCTCACTGTTACATGCATTTGAATGGGGAACTCGACCGAAACAAAGTATAGGTTTTCATTATGTGAATAACTTGGAAATCTTAGCTCAAACAGCTGCAAAACCTGTTTGCCCAGCACGGAGACCTTGAGTTCTATAAGATAAAGCCATAAACATGTGTATCCGAGTCGTCTATCAAAAGTTACAGCTATTTCTATGAAGTTGTACAAAAACGCTTTCTTTCGCCAAGACAGTGCGTTTCTCACTGTTACATGCATTTGAATGGGGAACTCGACCGAAACAAAGTATAAGTTTTCATTATGTGAATAACTTGGAAATCTTAGCTCAAACAGCTGCAAAACCTGTTTTCCCAGCACGGAGACCTTGAGTTCTATAAGATAAAGCCATAAACATGTGTATCCGAGTCTTCTATCAAAAGTTACAGCTATTTCTATGAAGTTGTACAAAAACGCTTTCTTTCGCCAAGACAGTGCGTTTCTCACTGTTACATGCATTTGAATGGGGAACTCGACCGAAACAAAGTATAAGTTTTCATTATGTGAATAACTTGGAAATCTTAGCTCAAACAGCTGCAAAACCTGTTTGCCCAGCACGGAGACCTTGAGTTCTATAAGATAAAGCCATAAACATGTGTATCCGAGTCTTCTATCAAAAGTTACAGCTATTTCTATGAAGTTGTACAAAAACGCTTTCTTTCGCCAAGACAGTGCGTTTCTCACTGTTACATGCATTTGAATGGGGAACTCGACCGAAACAAAGTATAAGTTTTCATTATGTGAATAACTTGGAAATCTTAGCTCAAACAGCTGCAAAACCTGTTTTCCCAGCACGGAGACCTTGAGTTCTATAAGATAAAGCCATAAACATGTTTGTTTGAGTCTTCTATCAAAAGTTACAGCTATTTCTATGAAGTTGTACAAAAACGCTTTCTTTCGCCAAGACAGTGCGTTTCTCACTGTTACATGCATTTGAATGGGGAACTCGACCGAAACAAAGTATAGGTTTTCATTATGTGAATAACTTGGAAATCTTAGCTCAAACAGCTGCAAAACCTGTTTGCCCAGCACGGAGACCTTGAGTTCTATAAGATAAAGCCATAAACATGTTTGTTTGAGTCTTCTATCAAAAGTTACAGCTATTTCTATGAAGTTGTACAAAAACGCTTTCTTTCGCCAAGACAGTGCGTTTCTCACTGTTACATGCATTTGAATGGGGAACTCGACCGAAACAAAGTATAGGTTTTCATTATGTGAATAACTTGGAAATCTTAGCTCAAACAGCTGCAAAACCTGTTTGCCCAGCACGGAGACCTTGAGTTCTATAAGATAAAGCCATAAACATGTGTATCCGAGTCTTCTATCAAAAGTTACAGCTATTCATATGAAGTTGTACAAAAACGCTTTCTTTCGCCAAGACAGTGCGTTTCTCACTGTTACATGCATTTGAATGGGGAACTCGACCGAAACAAAGTATAGGTTTTCATTATGTGAATAACTTGGAAATCTTAGCTCAAACAGCTGCAAAACCTGTTTGCCCAGCACGGAGACCTTGAGTTCTATAAGATAAAGCCATAAACATGTGTATCCGAGTCTTCTATCAAAAGTTACAGCTATTTCTATGAAGTTGTACAAAAACGCTTTCTTTCGCCAAGACAGTGCGTTTCTCACTGTTACATGCATTTGAATGGGGAACTCGACCGAAACAAAGTATAAGTTTTCATTATGTGAATAACTTGGAAATCTTAGCTCAAACAGCTGCAAAACCTGTTTGCCCAGCACGGAGACCTTGAGTTCTATAAGATAAAGCCATAAACATGTGTATCCGAGTCTTCTATCAAAAGTTACAGCTATTTCTATGAAGTTGTACAAAAACGCTTTCTTTCGCCAAGACAGTGCGTTTCTCACTGTTACATGCATTTGAATGGGGAACTCGACCGAAACAAAGTATAGGTTTTCATTATGTGAATAACTTGGAAATCTTAGCTCAAACAGCTACAAAACCTGTTTGCCCAGCACGGAGACCTTGAGTTCTATAAGATAAAGCCATAAACATGTGTATCCGAGTCTTCTATCAAAAGTTACAGCTATTCATATGAAGTTGTACAAAAACGCTTTCTTTCGCCAAGACAGTGCGTTTCTCACTGTTACATGCATTTGAATGGGGAACTCGACCGAAACAAAGTATAGGTTTTCATTATGTGAATAACTTGGAAATCTTAGCTCAAACAGCTGCAAAACCTGTTTTCCCAGCACGGAGACCTTGAGTTCTATAAGATAAAGCCATAAACATGTGTATCCGAGTCTTCTATCAAAAGTTACAGCTATTTCTATGAAGTTGTACAAAAACGCTTTCTTTCGCCAAGACAGTGCGTTTCTCACTGTTACATGCATTTGAATGGGGAACTCGACCGAAACAAAGTATAAGTTTTCATTATGTGAATAACTTGGAAATCTTAGCTCAAACAGCTGCAAAACCTGTTTGCCCAGCACGGAGACCTTGAGTTCTATAAGATAAAGCCATAAACATGTGTATCCGAGTCTTCTATCAAAAGTTACAGCTATTTCTATGAAGTTGTACAAAAACGCTTTCTTTCGCCAAGACAGTGCGTTTCTCACTGTTACATGCATTTGAATGGGGAACTCGACCGAAACAAAGTATAAGTTTTCATTATGTGAATAACTTGGAAATCTTAGCTCAAACAGCTGCAAAACCTGTTTTCCCAGCACGGAGACCTTGAGTTCTATAAGATAAAGCCATAAACATGTTTGTTTGAGTCTTCTATCAAAAGTTACAGCTATTTCTATGAAGTTGTACAAAAACGCTTTCTTTCGCCAAGACAGTGCGTTTCTCACTGTTACATGCATTTGAATGGGGAACTCGACCGAAACAAAGTATAGGTTTTCATTATGTGAATAACTTGGAAATCTTAGCTCAAACAGCTGCAAAACCTGTTTGCCCAGCACGGAGACCTTGAGTTCTATAAGATAAAGCCATAAACATGTTTGTTTGAGTCTTCTATCAAAAGTTACAGCTATTTCTATGAAGTTGTACAAAAACGCTTTCTTTCGCCAAGACAGTGCGTTTCTCACTGTTACATGCATTTGAATGGGGAACTCGACCGAAACAAAGTATAGGTTTTCATTATGTGAATAACTTGGAAATCTTAGCTCAAACAGCTGCAAAACCTGTTTGCCCAGCACGGAGACCTTGAGTTCTATAAGATAAAGCCATAAACATGTGTATCCGAGTCTTCTATCAAAAGTTACAGCTATTCATATGAAGTTGTACAAAAACGCTTTCTTTCGCCAAGACAGTGCGTTTCTCACTGTTACATGCATTTGAATGGGGAACTCGACCGAAACAAAGTATAGGTTTTCATTATGTGAATAACTTGGAAATCTTAGCTCAAACAGCTGCAAAACCTGTTTGCCCAGCACGGAGACCTTGAGTTCTATAAGATAAAGCCATAAACATGTGTATCCGAGTCGTCTATCAAAAGTTACAGCTATTTCTATGAAGTTGTACAAAAACGCTTTCTTTCGCCAAGACAGTGCGTTTCTCACTGTTACATGCATTTGAATGGGGAACTCGACCGAAACAAAGTATAAGTTTTCATTATGTGAATAACTTGGAAATCTTAGCTCAAACAGCTGCAAAACCTGTTTGCCCAGCACGGAGACCTTGAGTTCTATAAGATAAAGCCATAAACATGTTTGTTTGAGTCTTCTATCAAAAGTTACAGCTATTTCTATGAAGTTGTACAAAAACGCTTTCTTTCGCCCAGACAGTGCGTTTCTCACTGTTACATGCATTTGAATGGGGAACTCGACCGAAACAAAGTATAGGTTTTCATTATGTGAATAACTTGGAAATCTTAGCTCAAACAGCTGCAAAACCTGTTTTCCCAGCACGGAGACCTTGAGTTCTATAAGATAAAGCCATAAACATGTTTGTTTGAGTCTTCTATCAAAAGTTACAGCTATTTCTATGAAGTTGTACAAAAACGCTTTCTTTCGCCAAGACAGTGCGTTTCTCACTGTTACATGCATTTGAATGGGGAACTCGACCGAAACAAAGTATAGGTTTTCATTATGTGAATAACTTGGAAATCTTAGCTCAAACAGCTACAAAACCTGTTTGCCCAGCACGGAGACCTTGAGTTCTATAAGATAAAGCCATAAACATGTGTATCCGAGTCTTCTATCAAAAGTTACAGCTATTCATATGAAGTTGTACAAAAACGCTTTCTTTCGCCAAGACAGTGCGTTTCTCACTGTTACATGCATTTGAATGGGGAACTCGACCGAAACAAAGTATAGGTTTTCATTATGTGAATAACTTGGAAATCTTAGCTCAAACAGCTGCAAAACCTGTTTGCCCAGCACGGAGACCTTGAGTTCTATAAGATAAAGCCATAAACATGTTTGTTTGAGTCTTCTATCAAAAGTTACAGCTATTTCTATGAAGTTGTACAAAAACGCTTTCTTTCGCCAAGACAGTGCGTTTCTCACTGTTACATGCATTTTGAATGGGGAACTCGACCGAAACAAAGTATAGGTTTTCATTATGTGAATAACTTGGAAATCTTAGCTCAAACAGCTGCAAAACCTGTTTTCCCAGCACGGAGACCTTGAGTTCTATAAGATAAAGCCATAAACATGTTTGTTTGAGTCTTCTATCAAAAGTTACAGCTATTTCTATGAAGTTGTACAAAAACGCTTTCTTTCGCCAAGACAGTGCGTTTCTCACTGTTACATGCATTTTGAATGGGGAACTCGACCGAAACAAAGTATAGGTTTTCATTATGTGAATAACTTGGAAATCTTAGCTCAAACAGCTGCAAAACCTGTTTTCCCAGCACGGAGACCTTGAGTTCTATAAGATAAAGCCATAAACATGTTTGTTTGAGTCTTCTATCAAAAGTTACAGCTATTTCTATGAAGTTGTACAAAAACGCTTTCTTTCGCCAAGACAGTGCGTTTCTCACTGTTACATGCATTTGAATGGGGAACTCGACCGAAACAAAGTATAGGTTTTCATTATGTGAATAACTTGGAAATCTTAGCTCAAACAGCTGCAAAACCTGTTTGCCCAGCACGGAGACCTTGAGTTCTATAAGATAAAGCCATAAACATGTGTATCCGAGTCTTCTATCAAAAGTTACAGCTATTTCTATGAAGTTGTACAAAAACGCTTTCTTTCGCCAAGACAGTGCGTTTCTCACTGTTACATGCATTTGAATGGGGAACTCGACCGAAACAAAGTATAAGTTTTCATTATGTGAATAACTTGGAAATCTTAGCTCAAACAGCTGCAAAACCTGTTTGCCCAGCACGGAGACCTTGAGTTCTATAAGATAAAGCCATAAACATGTGTATCCGAGTCGTCTATCAAAAGTTACAGCTATTTCTATGAAGTTGTACAAAAACGCTTTCTTTCGCCAAGACAGTGCGTTTCTCACTGTTACATGCATTTGAATGGGGAACTCGACCGAAACAAAGTATAAGTTTTCATTATGTGAATAACTTGGAAATCTTAGCTCAAACAGCTGCAAAACCTGTTTGCCCAGCACGGAGACCTTGAGTTCTATAAGATAAAGCCATAAACATGTTTGTTTGAGTCTTCTATCAAAAGTTACAGCTATTTCTATGAAGTTGTACAAAAACGCTTTCTTTCGCCCAGACAGTGCGTTTCTCACTGTTACATGCATTTTGAATGGGGAACTCGACCGAAACAAAGTATAGGTTTTCATTATGTGAATAACTTGGAAATCTTAGCTCAAACAGCTGCAAAACCTGTTTTCCCAGCACGGAGACCTTGAGTTCTATAAGATAAAGCCATAAACATGTTTGTTTGAGTCTTCTATCAAAAGTTACAGCTATTTCTATGAAGTTGTACAAAAACGCTTTCTTTCGCCAAGACAGTGCGTTTCTCACTGTTACATGCATTTTGAATGGGGAACTCGACCGAAACAAAGTATAGGTTTTCATTATGTGAATAACTTGGAAATCTTAGCTCAAACAGCTGCAAAACCTGTTTTCCCAGCACGGAGACCTTGAGTTCTATAAGATAAAGCCATAAACATGTTTGTTTGAGTCTTCTATCAAAAGTTACAGCTATTTCTATGAAGTTGTACAAAAACGCTTTCTTTCGCCAAGACAGTGCGTTTCTCACTGTTACATGCATTTGAATGGGGAACTCGACCGAAACAAAGTATAGGTTTTCATTATGTGAATAACTTGGAAATCTTAGCTCAAACAGCTGCAAAACCTGTTTGCCCAGCACGGAGACCTTGAGTTCTATAAGATAAAGCCATAAACATGTGTATCCGAGTCTTCTATCAAAAGTTACAGCTATTTCTATGAAGTTGTACAAAAACGCTTTCTTTCGCCAAGACAGTGTGTTTCTCACTGTTACATGCATTTGAATGGGGAACTCGACCGAAACAAAGTATAGGTTTTCATTATGTGAATAACTTGGAAATCTTAGCTCAAACAGCTGCAAAACCTGTTTTCCCAGCACGGAGACCTTGAGTTCTATAAGATAAAGCCATAAACATGTTTGTTTGAGTCTTCTATCAAAAGTTACAGCTATTTCTATGAAGTTGTACAAAAACGCTTTCTTTCGCCCAGACAGTGCGTTTCTCACTGTTACATGCATTTTGAATGGGGAACTCGACCGAAACAAAGTATAGGTTTTCATTATGTGAATAACTTGGAAATCTTAGCTCAAACAGCTGCAAAACCTGTTTTCCCAGCACGGAGACCTTGAGTTCTATAAGATAAAGCCATAAACATGTTTGTTTGAGTCTTCTATCAAAAGTTACAGCTATTTCTATGAAGTTGTACAAAAACGCTTTCTTTCGCCAAGACAGTGCGTTTCTCACTGTTACATGCATTTTGAATGGGGAACTCGACCGAAACAAAGTATAGGTTTTCATTATGTGAATAACTTGGAAATCTTAGCTCAAACAGCTACAAAACCTGTTTGCCCAGCACGGAGACCTTGAGTTCTATAAGATAAAGCCATAAACATGTGTATCCGAGTCTTCTATCAAAAGTTACAGCTATTCATATGAAGTTGTACAAAAACGCTTTCTTTCGCCAAGACAGTGCGTTTCTCACTGTTACATGCATTTGAATGGGGAACTCGACCGAAACAAAGTATAGGTTTTCATTATGTGAATAACTTGGAAATCTTAGCTCAAACAGCTGCAAAACCTGTTTTCCCAGCACGGAGACCTTGAGTTCTATAAGATAAAGCCATAAACATGTGTATCCGAGTCTTCTATCAAAAGTTACAGCTATTTCTATGAAGTTGTACAAAAACGCTTTCTTTCGCCAAGACAGTGCGTTTCTCACTGTTACATGCATTTGAATGGGGAACTCGACCGAAACAAAGTATAAGTTTTCATTATGTGAATAACTTGGAAATCTTAGCTCAAACAGCTGCAAAACCTGTTTGCCCAGCACGGAGACCTTGAGTTCTATAAGATAAAGCCATAAACATGTGTATCCGAGTCTTCTATCAAAAGTTACAGCTATTTCTATGAAGTTGTACAAAAACGCTTTCTTTCGCCAAGACAGTGCGTTTCTCACTGTTACATGCATTTGAATGGGGAACTCGACCGAAACAAAGTATAAGTTTTCATTATGTGAATAACTTGGAAATCTTAGCTCAAACAGCTGCAAAACCTGTTTTCCCAGCACGGAGACCTTGAGTTCTATAAGATAAAGCCATAAACATGTTTGTTTGAGTCTTCTATCAAAAGTTACAGCTATTTCTATGAAGTTGTACAAAAACGCTTTCTTTCGCCAAGACAGTGCGTTTCTCACTGTTACATGCATTTGAATGGGGAACTCGACCGAAACAAAGTATAGGTTTTCATTATGTGAATAACTTGGAAATCTTAGCTCAAACAGCTGCAAAACCTGTTTGCCCAGCACGGAGACCTTGAGTTCTATAAGATAAAGCCATAAACATGTTTGTTTGAGTCTTCTATCAAAAGTTACAGCTATTTCTATGAAGTTGTACAAAAACGCTTTCTTTCGCCAAGACAGTGCGTTTCTCACTGTTACATGCATTTGAATGGGGAACTCGACCGAAACAAAGTATAGGTTTTCATTATGTGAATAACTTGGAAATCTTAGCTCAAACAGCTGCAAAACCTGTTTGCCCAGCACGGAGACCTTGAGTTCTATAAGATAAAGCCATAAACATGTGTATCCGAGTCTTCTATCAAAAGTTACAGCTATTCATATGAAGTTGTACAAAAACGCTTTCTTTCGCCAAGACAGTGCGTTTCTCACTGTTACATGCATTTGAATGGGGAACTCGACCGAAACAAAGTATAGGTTTTCATTATGTGAATAACTTGGAAATCTTAGCTCAAACAGCTGCAAAACCTGTTTGCCCAGCACGGAGACCTTGAGTTCTATAAGATAAAGCCATAAACATGTGTATCCGAGTCTTCTATCAAAAGTTACAGCTATTTCTATGAAGTTGTACAAAAACGCTTTCTTTCGCCAAGACAGTGCGTTTCTCACTGTTACATGCATTTGAATGGGGAACTCGACCGAAACAAAGTATAAGTTTTCATTATGTGAATAACTTGGAAATCTTAGCTCAAACAGCTGCAAAACCTGTTTGCCCAGCACGGAGACCTTGAGTTCTATAAGATAAAGCCATAAACATGTGTATCCGAGTCTTCTATCAAAAGTTACAGCTATTTCTATGAAGTTGTACAAAAACGCTTTCTTTCGCCAAGACAGTGCGTTTCTCACTGTTACATGCATTTGAATGGGGAACTCGACCGAAACAAAGTATAGGTTTTCATTATGTGAATAACTTGGAAATCTTAGCTCAAACAGCTACAAAACCTGTTTGCCCAGCACGGAGACCTTGAGTTCTATAAGATAAAGCCATAAACATGTGTATCCGAGTCTTCTATCAAAAGTTACAGCTATTCATATGAAGTTGTACAAAAACGCTTTCTTTCGCCAAGACAGTGCGTTTCTCACTGTTACATGCATTTGAATGGGGAACTCGACCGAAACAAAGTATAGGTTTTCATTATGTGAATAACTTGGAAATCTTAGCTCAAACAGCTGCAAAACCTGTTTGCCCAGCACGGAGACCTTGAGTTCTATAAGATAAAGCCATAAACATGTTTGTTTGAGTCTTCTATCAAAAGTTACAGCTATTTCTATGAAGTTGTACAAAAACGCTTTCTTTCGCCAAGACAGTGCGTTTCTCACTGTTACATGCATTTTGAATGGGGAACTCGACCGAAACAAAGTATAGGTTTTCATTATGTGAATAACTTGGAAATCTTAGCTCAAACAGCTGCAAAACCTGTTTTCCCAGCACGGAGACCTTGAGTTCTATAAGATAAAGCCATAAACATGTGTATCCGAGTCTTCTATCAAAAGTTACAGCTATTTCTATGAAGTTGTACAAAAACGCTTTCTTTCGCCAAGACAGTGCGTTTCTCACTGTTACATGCATTTGAATGGGGAACTCGACCGAAACAAAGTATAAGTTTTCATTATGTGAATAACTTGGAAATCTTAGCTCAAACAGCTGCAAAACCTGTTTGCCCAGCACGGAGACCTTGAGTTCTATAAGATAAAGCCATAAACATGTGTATCCGAGTCTTCTATCAAAAGTTACAGCTATTTCTATGAAGTTGTACAAAAACGCTTTCTTTCGCCAAGACAGTGCGTTTCTCACTGTTACATGCATTTGAATGGGGAACTCGACCGAAACAAAGTATAAGTTTTCATTATGTGAATAACTTGGAAATCTTAGCTCAAACAGCTGCAAAACCTGTTTTCCCAGCACGGAGACCTTGAGTTCTATAAGATAAAGCCATAAACATGTTTGTTTGAGTCTTCTATCAAAAGTTACAGCTATTTCTATGAAGTTGTACAAAAACGCTTTCTTTCGCCAAGACAGTGCGTTTCTCACTGTTACATGCATTTGAATGGGGAACTCGACCGAAACAAAGTATAGGTTTTCATTATGTGAATAACTTGGAAATCTTAGCTCAAACAGCTGCAAAACCTGTTTGCCCAGCACGGAGACCTTGAGTTCTATAAGATAAAGCCATAAACATGTTTGTTTGAGTCTTCTATCAAAAGTTACAGCTATTTCTATGAAGTTGTACAAAAACGCTTTCTTTCGCCAAGACAGTGCGTTTCTCACTGTTACATGCATTTGAATGGGGAACTCGACCGAAACAAAGTATAGGTTTTCATTATGTGAATAACTTGGAAATCTTAGCTCAAACAGCTGCAAAACCTGTTTGCCCAGCACGGAGACCTTGAGTTCTATAAGATAAAGCCATAAACATGTGTATCCGAGTCTTCTATCAAAAGTTACAGCTATTCATATGAAGTTGTACAAAAACGCTTTCTTTCGCCAAGACAGTGCGTTTCTCACTGTTACATGCATTTGAATGGGGAACTCGACCGAAACAAAGTATAGGTTTTCATTATGTGAATAACTTGGAAATCTTAGCTCAAACAGCTGCAAAACCTGTTTGCCCAGCACGGAGACCTTGAGTTCTATAAGATAAAGCCATAAACATGTGTATCCGAGTCTTCTATCAAAAGTTACAGCTATTTCTATGAAGTTGTACAAAAACGCTTTCTTTCGCCAAGACAGTGCGTTTCTCACTGTTACATGCATTTGAATGGGGAACTCGACCGAAACAAAGTATAAGTTTTCATTATGTGAATAACTTGGAAATCTTAGCTCAAACAGCTGCAAAACCTGTTTGCCCAGCACGGAGACCTTGAGTTCTATAAGATAAAGCCATAAACATGTGTATCCGAGTCTTCTATCAAAAGTTACAGCTATTTCTATGAAGTTGTACAAAAACGCTTTCTTTCGCCAAGACAGTGCGTTTCTCACTGTTACATGCATTTGAATGGGGAACTCGACCGAAACAAAGTATAGGTTTTCATTATGTGAATAACTTGGAAATCTTAGCTCAAACAGCTACAAAACCTGTTTGCCCAGCACGGAGACCTTGAGTTCTATAAGATAAAGCCATAAACATGTGTATCCGAGTCTTCTATCAAAAGTTACAGCTATTCATATGAAGTTGTACAAAAACGCTTTCTTTCGCCAAGACAGTGCGTTTCTCACTGTTACATGCATTTGAATGGGGAACTCGACCGAAACAAAGTATAGGTTTTCATTATGTGAATAACTTGGAAATCTTAGCTCAAACAGCTGCAAAACCTGTTTGCCCAGCACGGAGACCTTGAGTTCTATAAGATAAAGCCATAAACATGTTTGTTTGAGTCTTCTATCAAAAGTTACAGCTATTTCTATGAAGTTGTACAAAAACGCTTTCTTTCGCCAAGACAGTGCGTTTCTCACTGTTACATGCATTTTGAATGGGGAACTCGACCGAAACAAAGTATAGGTTTTCATTATGTGAATAACTTGGAAATCTTAGCTCAAACAGCTGCAAAACCTGTTTTCCCAGCACGGAGACCTTGAGTTCTATAAGATAAAGCCATAAACATGTTTGTTTGAGTCTTCTATCAAAAGTTACAGCTATTTCTATGAAGTTGTACAAAAACGCTTTCTTTCGCCAAGACAGTGCGTTTCTCACTGTTACATGCATTTTGAATGGGGAACTCGACCGAAACAAAGTATAGGTTTTCATTATGTGAATAACTTGGAAATCTTAGCTCAAACAGCTGCAAAACCTGTTTTCCCAGCACGGAGACCTTGAGTTCTATAAGATAAAGCCATAAACATGTTTGTTTGAGTCTTCTATCAAAAGTTACAGCTATTTCTATGAAGTTGTACAAAAACGCTTTCTTTCGCCAAGACAGTGCGTTTCTCACTGTTACATGCATTTGAATGGGGAACTCGACCGAAACAAAGTATAGGTTTTCATTATGTGAATAACTTGGAAATCTTAGCTCAAACAGCTGCAAAACCTGTTTGCCCAGCACGGAGACCTTGAGTTCTATAAGATAAAGCCATAAACATGTGTATCCGAGTCTTCTATCAAAAGTTACAGCTATTTCTATGAAGTTGTACAAAAACGCTTTCTTTCGCCAAGACAGTGCGTTTCTCACTGTTACATGCATTTGAATGGGGAACTCGACCGAAACAAAGTATAAGTTTTCATTATGTGAATAACTTGGAAATCTTAGCTCAAACAGCTGCAAAACCTGTTTGCCCAGCACGGAGACCTTGAGTTCTATAAGATAAAGCCATAAACATGTGTATCCGAGTCGTCTATCAAAAGTTACAGCTATTTCTATGAAGTTGTACAAAAACGCTTTCTTTCGCCCAGACAGTGCGTTTCTCACTGTTACATGCATTTGAATGGGGAACTCGACCGAAACAAAGTATAAGTTTTCATTATGTGAATAACTTGGAAATCTTAGCTCAAACAGCTGCAAAACCTGTTTTCCCAGCACGGAGACCTTGAGTTCTATAAGATAAAGCCATAAACATGTTTGTTTGAGTCTTCTATCAAAAGTTACAGCTATTTCTATGAAGTTGTACAAAAACGCTTTCTTTCGCCAAGACAGTGCGTTTCTCACTGTTACATGCATTTTGAATGGGGAACTCGACCGAAACAAAGTATAGGTTTTCATTATGTGAATAACTTGGAAATCTTAGCTCAAACAGCTGCAAAACCTGTTTTCCCAGCACGGAGACCTTGAGTTCTATAAGATAAAGCCATAAACATGTTTGTTTGAGTCTTCTATCAAAAGTTACAGCTATTTCTATGAAGTTGTACAAAAACGCTTTCTTTCGCCAAGACAGTGCGTTTCTCACTGTTACATGCATTTGAATGGGGAACTCGACCGAAACAAAGTATAGGTTTTCATTATGTGAATAACTTGGAAATCTTAGCTCAAACAGCTGCAAAACCTGTTTGCCCAGCACGGAGACCTTGAGTTCTATAAGATAAAGCCATAAACATGTGTATCCGAGTCTTCTATCAAAAGTTACAGCTATTTCTATGAAGTTGTACAAAAACGCTTTCTTTCGCCAAGACAGTGCGTTTCTCACTGTTACATGCATTTGAATGGGGAACTCGACCGAAACAAAGTATAAGTTTTCATTATGTGAATAACTTGGAAATCTTAGCTCAAACAGCTGCAAAACCTGTTTTCCCAGCACGGAGACCTTGAGTTCTATAAGATAAAGCCATAAACATGTTTGTTTGAGTCTTCTATCAAAAGTTACAGCTATTTCTATGAAGTTGTACAAAAACGCTTTCTTTCGCCAAGACAGTGCGTTTCTCACTGTTACATGCATTTGAATGGGGAACTCGACCGAAACAAAGTATAGGTTTTCATTATGTGAATAACTTGGAAATCTTAGCTCAAACAGCTGCAAAACCTGTTTGCCCAGCACGGAGACCTTGAGTTCTATAAGATAAAGCCATAAACATGTTTGTTTGAGTCTTCTATCAAAAGTTACAGCTATTTCTATGAAGTTGTACAAAAACGCTTTCTTTCGCCAAGACAGTGCGTTTCTCACTGTTACATGCATTTGAATGGGGAACTCGACCGAAACAAAGTATAGGTTTTCATTATGTGAATAACTTGGAAATCTTAGCTCAAACAGCTGCAAAACCTGTTTGCCCAGCACGGAGACCTTGAGTTCTATAAGATAAAGCCATAAACATGTGTATCCGAGTCTTCTATCAAAAGTTACAGCTATTCATATGAAGTTGTACAAAAACGCTTTCTTTCGCCAAGACAGTGCGTTTCTCACTGTTACATGCATTTGAATGGGGAACTCGACCGAAACAAAGTATAGGTTTTCATTATGTGAATAACTTGGAAATCTTAGCTCAAACAGCTGCAAAACCTGTTTGCCCAGCACGGAGACCTTGAGTTCTATAAGATAAAGCCATAAACATGTGTATCCGAGTCTTCTATCAAAAGTTACAGCTATTTCTATGAAGTTGTACAAAAACGCTTTCTTTCGCCAAGACAGTGCGTTTCTCACTGTTACATGCATTTGAATGGGGAACTCGACCGAAACAAAGTATAAGTTTTCATTATGTGAATAACTTGGAAATCTTAGCTCAAACAGCTGCAAAACCTGTTTGCCCAGCACGGAGACCTTGAGTTCTATAAGATAAAGCCATAAACATGTATATCCGAGTCTTCTATCAAAAGTTACAGCTATTTCTATGAAGTTGTACAAAAACGCTTTCTTTCGCCAAGACAGTGCGTTTCTCACTGTTACATGCATTTGAATGGGGAACTCGACCGAAACAAAGTATAGGTTTTCATTATGTGAATAACTTGGAAATCTTAGCTCAAACAGCTACAAAACCTGTTTGCCCAGCACGGAGACCTTGAGTTCTATAAGATAAAGCCATAAACATGTGTATCCGAGTCTTCTATCAAAAGTTACAGCTATTCATATGAAGTTGTACAAAAACGCTTTCTTTCGCCAAGACAGTGCGTTTCTCACTGTTACATGCATTTGAATGGGGAACTCGACCGAAACAAAGTATAGGTTTTCATTATGTGAATAACTTGGAAATCTTAGCTCAAACAGCTGCAAAACCTGTTTGCCCAGCACGGAGACCTTGAGTTCTATAAGATAAAGCCATAAACATGTGTATCCGAGTCTTCTATCAAAAGTTACAGCTATTCATATGAAGTTGTACAAAAACGCTTTCTTTCGCCAAGACAGTGCGTTTCTCACTGTTACATGCATTTGAATGGGGAACTCGACCGAAACAAAGTATAGGTTTTCATTATGTGAATAACTTGGAAATCTTAGCTCAAACAGCTGCAAAACCTGTTTGCCCAGCACGGAGACCTTGAGTTCTATAAGATAAAGCCATAAACATGTGTATCCGAGTCGTCTATCAAAAGTTACAGCTATTTCTATGAAGTTGTACAAAAACGCTTTCTTTCGCCAAGACAGTGCGTTTCTCACTGTTACATGCATTTGAATGGGGAACTCGACCGAAACAAAGTATAAGTTTTCATTATGTGAATAACTTGGAAATCTTAGCTCAAACAGCTGCAAAACCTGTTTGCCCAGCACGGAGACCTTGAGTTCTATAAGATAAAGCCATAAACATGTTTGTTTGAGTCTTCTATCAAAAGTTACAGCTATTTCTATGAAGTTGTACAAAAACGCTTTCTTTCGCCCAGACAGTGCGTTTCTCACTGTTACATGCATTTGAATGGGGAACTCGACCGAAACAAAGTATAGGTTTTCATTATGTGAATAACTTGGAAATCTTAGCTCAAACAGCTGCAAAACCTGTTTTCCCAGCACGGAGACCTTGAGTTCTATAAGATAAAGCCATAAACATGTTTGTTTGAGTCTTCTATCAAAAGTTACAGCTATTTCTATGAAGTTGTACAAAAACGCTTTCTTTCGCCAAGACAGTGCGTTTCTCACTGTTACATGCATTTGAATGGGGAACTCGACCGAAACAAAGTATAGGTTTTCATTATGTGAATAACTTGGAAATCTTAGCTCAAACAGCTACAAAACCTGTTTGCCCAGCACGGAGACCTTGAGTTCTATAAGATAAAGCCATAAACATGTGTATCCGAGTCTTCTATCAAAAGTTACAGCTATTCATATGAAGTTGTACAAAAACGCTTTCTTTCGCCAAGACAGTGCGTTTCTCACTGTTACATGCATTTGAATGGGGAACTCGACCGAAACAAAGTATAGGTTTTCATTATGTGAATAACTTGGAAATCTTAGCTCAAACAGCTGCAAAACCTGTTTGCCCAGCACGGAGACCTTGAGTTCTATAAGATAAAGCCATAAACATGTGTATCCGAGTCGTCTATCAAAAGTTACAGCTATTTCTATGAAGTTGTACAAAAACGCTTTCTTTCGCCAAGACAGTGCGTTTCTCACTGTTACATGCATTTGAATGGGGAACTCGACCGAAACAAAGTATAAGTTTTCATTATGTGAATAACTTGGAAATCTTAGCTCAAACAGCTGCAAAACCTGTTTGCCCAGCACGGAGACCTTGAGTTCTATAAGATAAAGCCATAAACATGTTTGTTTGAGTCTTCTATCAAAAGTTACAGCTATTTCTATGAAGTTGTACAAAAACGCTTTCTTTCGCCCAGACAGTGCGTTTCTCACTGTTACATGCATTTGAATGGGGAACTCGACCGAAACAAAGTATAGGTTTTCATTATGTGAATAACTTGGAAATCTTAGCTCAAACAGCTGCAAAACCTGTTTTCCCAGCACGGAGACCTTGAGTTCTATAAGATAAAGCCATAAACATGTTTGTTTGAGTCTTCTATCAAAAGTTACAGCTATTTCTATGAAGTTGTACAAAAACGCTTTCTTTCGCCAAGACAGTGCGTTTCTCACTGTTACATGCATTTGAATGGGGAACTCGACCGAAACAAAGTATAGGTTTTCATTATGTGAATAACTTGGAAATCTTAGCTCAAACAGCTACAAAACCTGTTTGCCCAGCACGGAGACCTTGAGTTCTATAAGATAAAGCCATAAACATGTGTATCCGAGTCTTCTATCAAAAGTTACAGCTATTCATATGAAGTTGTACAAAAACGCTTTCTTTCGCCAAGACAGTGCGTTTCTCACTGTTACATGCATTTGAATGGGGAACTCGACCGAAACAAAGTATAGGTTTTCATTATGTGAATAACTTGGAAATCTTAGCTCAAACAGCTGCAAAACCTGTTTGCCCAGCACGGAGACCTTGAGTTCTATAAGATAAAGCCATAAACATGTTTGTTTGAGTCTTCTATCAAAAGTTACAGCTATTTCTATGAAGTTGTACAAAAACGCTTTCTTTCGCCAAGACAGTGCGTTTCTCACTGTTACATGCATTTTGAATGGGGAACTCGACCGAAACAAAGTATAGGTTTTCATTATGTGAATAACTTGGAAATCTTAGCTCAAACAGCTGCAAAACCTGTTTTCCCAGCACGGAGACCTTGAGTTCTATAAGATAAAGCCATAAACATGTTTGTTTGAGTCTTCTATCAAAAGTTACAGCTATTTCTATGAAGTTGTACAAAAACGCTTTCTTTCGCCAAGACAGTGCGTTTCTCACTGTTACATGCATTTTGAATGGGGAACTCGACCGAAACAAAGTATAGGTTTTCATTATGTGAATAACTTGGAAATCTTAGCTCAAACAGCTGCAAAACCTGTTTTCCCAGCACGGAGACCTTGAGTTCTATAAGATAAAGCCATAAACATGTTTGTTTGAGTCTTCTATCAAAAGTTACAGCTATTTCTATGAAGTTGTACAAAAACGCTTTCTTTCGCCAAGACAGTGCGTTTCTCACTGTTACATGCATTTGAATGGGGAACTCGACCGAAACAAAGTATAGGTTTTCATTATGTGAATAACTTGGAAATCTTAGCTCAAACAGCTGCAAAACCTGTTTGCCCAGCACGGAGACCTTGAGTTCTATAAGATAAAGCCATAAACATGTGTATCCGAGTCTTCTATCAAAAGTTACAGCTATTTCTATGAAGTTGTACAAAAACGCTTTCTTTCGCCAAGACAGTGCGTTTCTCACTGTTACATGCATTTGAATGGGGAACTCGACCGAAACAAAGTATAAGTTTTCATTATGTGAATAACTTGGAAATCTTAGCTCAAACAGCTGCAAAACCTGTTTGCCCAGCACGGAGACCTTGAGTTCTATAAGATAAAGCCATAAACATGTGTATCCGAGTCGTCTATCAAAAGTTACAGCTATTTCTATGAAGTTGTACAAAAACGCTTTCTTTCGCCAAGACAGTGCGTTTCTCACTGTTACATGCATTTGAATGGGGAACTCGACCGAAACAAAGTATAAGTTTTCATTATGTGAATAACTTGGAAATCTTAGCTCAAACAGCTGCAAAACCTGTTTGCCCAGCACGGAGACCTTGAGTTCTATAAGATAAAGCCATAAACATGTTTGTTTGAGTCTTCTATCAAAAGTTACAGCTATTTCTATGAAGTTGTACAAAAACGCTTTCTTTCGCCCAGACAGTGCGTTTCTCACTGTTACATGCATTTTGAATGGGGAACTCGACCGAAACAAAGTATAGGTTTTCATTATGTGAATAACTTGGAAATCTTAGCTCAAACAGCTGCAAAACCTGTTTTCCCAGCACGGAGACCTTGAGTTCTATAAGATAAAGCCATAAACATGTTTGTTTGAGTCTTCTATCAAAAGTTACAGCTATTTCTATGAAGTTGTACAAAAACGCTTTCTTTCGCCAAGACAGTGCGTTTCTCACTGTTACATGCATTTGAATGGGGAACTCGACCGAAACAAAGTATAGGTTTTCATTATGTGAATAACTTGGAAATCTTAGCTCAAACAGCTGCAAAACCTGTTTGCCCAGCACGGAGACCTTGAGTTCTATAAGATAAAGCCATAAACATGTTTGTTTGAGTCTTCTATCAAAAGTTACAGCTATTTCTATGAAGTTGTACAAAAACGCTTTCTTTCGCCAAGACAGTGCGTTTCTCACTGTTACATGCATTTGAATGGGGAACTCGACCGAAACAAAGTATAGGTTTTCATTATGTGAATAACTTGGAAATCTTAGCTCAAACAGCTGCAAAACCTGTTTGCCCAGCACGGAGACCTTGAGTTCTATAAGATAAAGCCATAAACATGTGTATCCGAGTCTTCTATCAAAAGTTACAGCTATTCATATGAAGTTGTACAAAAACGCTTTCTTTCGCCAAGACAGTGCGTTTCTCACTGTTACATGCATTTGAATGGGGAACTCGACCGAAACAAAGTATAGGTTTTCATTATGTGAATAACTTGGAAATCTTAGCTCAAACAGCTGCAAAACCTGTTTGCCCAGCACGGAGACCTTGAGTTCTATAAGATAAAGCCATAAACATGTGTATCCGAGTCTTCTATCAAAAGTTACAGCTATTTCTATGAA
This sequence comes from Diplotaxodon limnothrissa, assembly GCF_057381915.1. Classification (NCBI taxonomy): domain Eukaryota; kingdom Metazoa; phylum Chordata; class Actinopteri; order Cichliformes; family Cichlidae; genus Diplotaxodon; species Diplotaxodon limnothrissa. Next base: position 35,574,262 of record NC_140608.1, on the reverse strand, counting down.
GTTGTACAAAAACGCTTTCTTTCGCCAAGACAGTGCGTTTCTCACTGTTACATGCATTTGAATGGGGAACTCGACCGAAACAAAGTATAAGTTTTCATTATGTGAATAACTTGGAAATCTTAGCTCAAACAGCTGCAAAACCTGTTTGCCCAGCACGGAGACCTTGAGTTCTATAAGATAAAGCCATAAACATGTGTATCCGAGTCTTCTATCAAAAGTTACAGCTATTTCTATGAAGTTGTACAAAAACGCTTTCTTTCGCCAAGACAGTGCGTTTCTCACTGTTACATGCATTTGAATGGGGAACTCGACCGAAACAAAGTATAGGTTTTCATTATGTGAATAACTTGGAAATCTTAGCTCAAACAGCTACAAAACCTGTTTGCCCAGCACGGAGACCTTGAGTTCTATAAGATAAAGCCATAAACATGTGTATCCGAGTCTTCTATCAAAAGTTACAGCTATTCATATGAAGTTGTACAAAAACGCTTTCTTTCGCCAAGACAGTGCGTTTCTCACTGTTACATGCATTTGAATGGGGAACTCGACCGAAACAAAGTATAGGTTTTCATTATGTGAATAACTTGGAAATCTTAGCTCAAACAGCTGCAAAACCTGTTTGCCCAGCACGGAGACCTTGAGTTCTATAAGATAAAGCCATAAACATGTGTATCCGAGTCTTCTATCAAAAGTTACAGCTATTCATATGAAGTTGTACAAAAACGCTTTCTTTCGCCAAGACAGTGCGTTTCTCACTGTTACATGCATTTGAATGGGGAACTCGACCGAAACAAAGTATAGGTTTTCATTATGTGAATAACTTGGAAATCTTAGCTCAAACAGCTGCAAAACCTGTTTGCCCAGCACGGAGACCTTGAGTTCTATAAGATAAAGCCATAAACATGTGTATCCGAGTCGTCTATCAAAAGTTACAGCTATTTCTATGAAGTTGTACAAAAACGCTTTCTTTCGCCAAGACAGTGCGTTTCTCACTGTTACATGCATTTGAATGGGGAACTCGACCGAAACAAAGTATAAGTTTTCATTATGTGAATAACTTGGAAATCTTAGCTCAAACAGCTGCAAAACCTGTTTGCCCAGCACGGAGACCTTGAGTTCTATAAGATAAAGCCATAAACATGTTTGTTTGAGTCTTCTATCAAAAGTTACAGCTATTTCTATGAAGTTGTACAAAAACGCTTTCTTTCGCCCAGACAGTGCGTTTCTCACTGTTACATGCATTTGAATGGGGAACTCGACCGAAACAAAGTATAGGTTTTCATTATGTGAATAACTTGGAAATCTTAGCTCAAACAGCTGCAAAACCTGTTTTCCCAGCACGGAGACCTTGAGTTCTATAAGATAAAGCCATAAACATGTTTGTTTGAGTCTTCTATCAAAAGTTACAGCTATTTCTATGAAGTTGTACAAAAACGCTTTCTTTCGCCAAGACAGTGCGTTTCTCACTGTTACATGCATTTGAATGGGGAACTCGACCGAAACAAAGTATAGGTTTTCATTATGTGAATAACTTGGAAATCTTAGCTCAAACAGCTACAAAACCTGTTTGCCCAGCACGGAGACCTTGAGTTCTATAAGATAAAGCCATAAACATGTGTATCCGAGTCTTCTATCAAAAGTTACAGCTATTCATATGAAGTTGTACAAAAACGCTTTCTTTCGCCAAGACAGTGCGTTTCTCACTGTTACATGCATTTGAATGGGGAACTCGACCGAAACAAAGTATAGGTTTTCATTATGTGAATAACTTGGAAATCTTAGCTCAAACAGCTGCAAAACCTGTTTGCCCAGCACGGAGACCTTGAGTTCTATAAGATAAAGCCATAAACATGTTTGTTTGAGTCTTCTATCAAAAGTTACAGCTATTTCTATGAAGTTGTACAAAAACGCTTTCTTTCGCCAAGACAGTGCGTTTCTCACTGTTACATGCATTTTGAATGGGGAACTCGACCGAAACAAAGTATAGGTTTTCATTATGTGAATAACTTGGAAATCTTAGCTCAAACAGCTGCAAAACCTGTTTTCCCAGCACGGAGACCTTGAGTTCTATAAGATAAAGCCATAAACATGTTTGTTTGAGTCTTCTATCAAAAGTTACAGCTATTTCTATGAAGTTGTACAAAAACGCTTTCTTTCGCCAAGACAGTGCGTTTCTCACTGTTACATGCATTTTGAATGGGGAACTCGACCGAAACAAAGTATAGGTTTTCATTATGTGAATAACTTGGAAATCTTAGCTCAAACAGCTGCAAAACCTGTTTTCCCAGCACGGAGACCTTGAGTTCTATAAGATAAAGCCATAAACATGTTTGTTTGAGTCTTCTATCAAAAGTTACAGCTATTTCTATGAAGTTGTACAAAAACGCTTTCTTTCGCCAAGACAGTGCGTTTCTCACTGTTACATGCATTTGAATGGGGAACTCGACCGAAACAAAGTATAGGTTTTCATTATGTGAATAACTTGGAAATCTTAGCTCAAACAGCTGCAAAACCTGTTTGCCCAGCACGGAGACCTTGAGTTCTATAAGATAAAGCCATAAACATGTGTATCCGAGTCTTCTATCAAAAGTTACAGCTATTTCTATGAAGTTGTACAAAAACGCTTTCTTTCGCCAAGACAGTGCGTTTCTCACTGTTACATGCATTTGAATGGGGAACTCGACCGAAACAAAGTATAAGTTTTCATTATGTGAATAACTTGGAAATCTTAGCTCAAACAGCTGCAAAACCTGTTTGCCCAGCACGGAGACCTTGAGTTCTATAAGATAAAGCCATAAACATGTGTATCCGAGTCGTCTATCAAAAGTTACAGCTATTTCTATGAAGTTGTACAAAAACGCTTTCTTTCGCCAAGACAGTGCGTTTCTCACTGTTACATGCATTTGAATGGGGAACTCGACCGAAACAAAGTATAAGTTTTCATTATGTGAATAACTTGGAAATCTTAGCTCAAACAGCTGCAAAACCTGTTTGCCCAGCACGGAGACCTTGAGTTCTATAAGATAAAGCCATAAACATGTTTGTTTGAGTCTTCTATCAAAAGTTACAGCTATTTCTATGAAGTTGTACAAAAACGCTTTCTTTCGCCCAGACAGTGCGTTTCTCACTGTTACATGCATTTTGAATGGGGAACTCGACCGAAACAAAGTATAGGTTTTCATTATGTGAATAACTTGGAAATCTTAGCTCAAACAGCTGCAAAACCTGTTTTCCCAGCACGGAGACCTTGAGTTCTATAAGATAAAGCCATAAACATGTTTGTTTGAGTCTTCTATCAAAAGTTACAGCTATTTCTATGAAGTTGTACAAAAACGCTTTCTTTCGCCAAGACAGTGCGTTTCTCACTGTTACATGCATTTTGAATGGGGAACTCGACCGAAACAAAGTATAGGTTTTCATTATGTGAATAACTTGGAAATCTTAGCTCAAACAGCTGCAAAACCTGTTTTCCCAGCACGGAGACCTTGAGTTCTATAAGATAAAGCCATAAACATGTTTGTTTGAGTCTTCTATCAAAAGTTACAGCTATTTCTATGAAGTTGTACAAAAACGCTTTCTTTCGCCAAGACAGTGCGTTTCTCACTGTTACATGCATTTGAATGGGGAACTCCACCGAAACAAAGTATAGGTTTTCATTATGTGAATAACTTGGAAATCTTAGCTCAAACAGCTGCAAAACCTGTTTGCCCAGCACGGAGACCTTGAGTTCTATAAGATAAAGCCATAAACATGTGTATCCGAGTCTTCTATCAAAAGTTACAGCTATTTCTATGAAGTTGTACAAAAACGCTTTCTTTCGCCAAGACAGTGCGTTTCTCACTGTTACATGCATTTGAATGGGGAACTCGACCGAAACAAAGTATAAGTTTTCATTATGTGAATAACTTGGAAATCTTAGCTCAAACAGCTGCAAAACCTGTTTTCCCAGCACGGAGACCTTGAGTTCTATAAGATAAAGCCATAAACATGTTTGTTTGAGTCTTCTATCAAAAGTTACAGCTATTTCTATGAAGTTGTACAAAAACGCTTTCTTTCGCCCAGACAGTGCGTTTCTCACTGTTACATGCATTTGAATGGGGAACTCGACCGAAACAAAGTATAGGTTTTCATTATGTGAATAACTTGGAAATCTTAGCTCAAACAGCTGCAAAACCTGTTTGCCCAGCACGGAGACCTTGAGTTCTATAAGATAAAGCCATAAACATGTGTATCCGAGTCTTCTATCAAAAGTTACAGCTATTTCTATGAAGTTGTACAAAAACGCTTTCTTTCGCCAAGACAGTGCGTTTCTCACTGTTACATGCATTTGAATGGGGAACTCGACCGAAACAAAGTATAGGTTTTCATTATGTGAATAACTTGGAAATCTTAGCTCAAACAGCTGCAAAACCTGTTTTCCCAGCACGGAGACCTTGAGTTCTATAAGATAAAGCCATAAACATGTTTGTTTGAGTCTTCTATCAAAAGTTACAGCTATTTCTATGAAGTTGTACAAAAACGCTTTCTTTCGCCAAGACAGTGCGTTTCTCACTGTTACATGCATTTGAATGGGGAACTCGACCGAAACAAAGTATAAGTTTTCATTATGTGAATAACTTGGAAATCTTAGCTCAAACAGCTGCAAAACCTGTTTGCCCAGCACGGAGACCTTGAGTTCTATAAGATAAAGCCATAAACATGTTTGTTTGAGTCTTCTATCAAAAGTTACAGCTATTTCTATGAAGTTGTACAAAAACGCTTTCTTTCGCCAAGACAGTGCGTTTCTCACTGTTACATGCATTTTGAATGGGGAACTCGACCGAAACAAAGTATAGGTTTTCATTATGTGAATAACTTGGAAATCTTAGCTCAAACAGCTGCAAAACCTGTTTGCCCAGCACGGAGACCTTGAGTTCTATAAGATAAAGCCATAAACATGTTTGTTTGAGTCTTCTATCAAAAGTTACAGCTATTTCTATGAAGTTGTACAAAAACGCTTTCTTTCGCCAAGACAGTGCGTTTCTCACTGTTACATGCATTTTGAATGGGGAACTCGACCGAAACAAAGTATAGGTTTTCATTATGTGAATAACTTGGAAATCTTAGCTCAAACAGCTGCAAAACCTGTTTTCCCAGCACGGAGACCTTGAGTTCTATAAGATAAAGCCATAAACATGTTTGTTTGAGTCTTCTATCAAAAGTTACAGCTATTTCTATGAAGTTGTACAAAAACGCTTTCTTTCGCCAAGACAGTGCGTTTCTCACTGTTACATGCATTTTGAATGGGGAACTCGACCGAAACAAAGTATAGGTTTTCATTATGTGAATAACTTGGAAATCTTAGCTCAAACAGCTGCAAAACCTGTTTTCCCAGCACGGAGACCTTGAGTTCTATAAGATAAAGCCATAAACATGTTTGTTTGAGTCTTCTATCAAAAGTTACAGCTATTTCTATGAAGTTGTACAAAAACGCTTTCTTTCGCCAAGACAGTGCGTTTCTCACTGTTACATGCATTTGAATGGGGAACTCGACCGAAACAAAGTATAGGTTTTCATTATGTGAATAACTTGGAAATCTTAGCTCAAACAGCTGCAAAACCTGTTTGCCCAGCACGGAGACCTTGAGTTCTATAAGATAAAGCCATAAACATGTGTATCCGAGTCGTCTATCAAAAGTTACAGCTATTTCTATGAAGTTGTACAAAAACGCTTTCTTTCGCCAAGACAGTGCGTTTCTCACTGTTACATGCATTTGAATGGGGAACTCGACCGAAACAAAGTATAAGTTTTCATTATGTGAATAACTTGGAAATCTTAGCTCAAACAGCTGCAAAACCTGTTTGCCCAGCACGGAGACCTTGAGTTCTATAAGATAAAGCCATAAACATGTGTATCCGAGTCGTCTATCAAAAGTTACAGCTATTTCTATGAAGTTGTACAAAAACGCTTTCTTTCGCCAAGACAGTGCGTTTCTCACTGTTACATGCATTTGAATGGGGAACTCGACCGAAACAAAGTATAAGTTTTCATTATGTGAATAACTTGGAAATCTTAGCTCAAACAGCTGCAAAACCTGTTTGCCCAGCACGGAGACCTTGAGTTCTATAAGATAAAGCCATAAACATGTTTGTTTGAGTCTTCTATCAAAAGTTACAGCTATTTCTATGAAGTTGTACAAAAACGCTTTCTTTCGCCCAGACAGTGCGTTTCTCACTGTTACATGCATTTTGAATGGGGAACTCGACCGAAACAAAGTATAGGTTTTCATTATGTGAATAACTTGGAAATCTTAGCTCAAACAGCTGCAAAACCTGTTTTCCCAGCACGGAGACCTTGAGTTCTATAAGATAAAGCCATAAACATGTTTGTTTGAGTCTTCTATCAAAAGTTACAGCTATTTCTATGAAGTTGTACAAAAACGCTTTCTTTCGCCAAGACAGTGCGTTTCTCACTGTTACATGCATTTGAATGGGGAACTCGACCGAAACAAAGTATAGGTTTTCATTATGTGAATAACTTGGAAATCTTAGCTCAAACAGCTGCAAAACCTGTTTGCCCAGCACGGAGACCTTGAGTTCTATAAGATAAAGCCATAAACATGTTTGTTTGAGTCTTCTATCAAAAGTTACAGCTATTTCTATGAAGTTGTACAAAAACGCTTTCTTTCGCCAAGACAGTGCGTTTCTCACTGTTACATGCATTTGAATGGGGAACTCGACCGAAACAAAGTATAGGTTTTCATTATGTGAATAACTTGGAAATCTTAGCTCAAACAGCTGCAAAACCTGTTTGCCCAGCACGGAGACCTTGAGTTCTATAAGATAAAGCCATAAACATGTGTATCCGAGTCTTCTATCAAAAGTTACAGCTATTCATATGAAGTTGTACAAAAACGCTTTCTTTCGCCAAGACAGTGCGTTTCTCACTGTTACATGCATTTGAATGGGGAACTCGACCGAAACAAAGTATAGGTTTTCATTATGTGAATAACTTGGAAATCTTAGCTCAAACAGCTGCAAAACCTGTTTGCCCAGCACGGAGACCTTGAGTTCTATAAGATAAAGCCATAAACATGTGTATCCGAGTCTTCTATCAAAAGTTACAGCTATTTCTATGAAGTTGTACAAAAACGCTTTCTTTCGCCAAGACAGTGCGTTTCTCACTGTTACATGCATTTGAATGGGGAACTCGACCGAAACAAAGTATAAGTTTTCATTATGTGAATAACTTGGAAATCTTAGCTCAAACAGCTGCAAAACCTGTTTGCCCAGCACGGAGACCTTGAGTTCTATAAGATAAAGCCATAAACATGTGTATCCGAGTCTTCTATCAAAAGTTACAGCTATTTCTATGAAGTTGTACAAAAACGCTTTCTTTCGCCAAGACAGTGCGTTTCTCACTGTTACATGCATTTGAATGGGGAACTCGACCGAAACAAAGTATAGGTTTTCATTATGTGAATAACTTGGAAATCTTAGCTCAAACAGCTACAAAACCTGTTTGCCCAGCACGGAGACCTTGAGTTCTATAAGATAAAGCCATAAACATGTGTATCCGAGTCTTCTATCAAAAGTTACAGCTATTCATATGAAGTTGTACAAAAACGCTTTCTTTCGCCAAGACAGTGCGTTTCTCACTGTTACATGCATTTGAATGGGGAACTCGACCGAAACAAAGTATAGGTTTTCATTATGTGAATAACTTGGAAATCTTAGCTCAAACAGCTGCAAAACCTGTTTGCCCAGCACGGAGACCTTGAGTTCTATAAGATAAAGCCATAAACATGTGTATCCGAGTCTTCTATCAAAAGTTACAGCTATTCATATGAAGTTGTACAAAAACGCTTTCTTTCGCCAAGACAGTGCGTTTCTCACTGTTACATGCATTTGAATGGGGAACTCGACCGAAACAAAGTATAGGTTTTCATTATGTGAATAACTTGGAAATCTTAGCTCAAACAGCTGCAAAACCTGTTTGCCCAGCACGGAGACCTTGAGTTCTATAAGATAAAGCCATAAACATGTGTATCCGAGTCGTCTATCAAAAGTTACAGCTATTTCTATGAAGTTGTACAAAAACGCTTTCTTTCGCCAAGACAGTGCGTTTCTCACTGTTACATGCATTTGAATGGGGAACTCGACCGAAACAAAGTATAAGTTTTCATTATGTGAATAACTTGGAAATCTTAGCTCAAACAGCTGCAAAACCTGTTTGCCCAGCACGGAGACCTTGAGTTCTATAAGATAAAGCCATAAACATGTTTGTTTGAGTCTTCTATCAAAAGTTACAGCTATTTCTATGAAGTTGTACAAAAACGCTTTCTTTCGCCCAGACAGTGCGTTTCTCACTGTTACATGCATTTGAATGGGGAACTCGACCGAAACAAAGTATAGGTTTTCATTATGTGAATAACTTGGAAATCTTAGCTCAAACAGCTGCAAAACCTGTTTTCCCAGCACGGAGACCTTGAGTTCTATAAGATAAAGCCATAAACATGTTTGTTTGAGTCTTCTATCAAAAGTTACAGCTATTTCTATGAAGTTGTACAAAAACGCTTTCTTTCGCCAAGACAGTGCGTTTCTCACTGTTACATGCATTTGAATGGGGAACTCGACCGAAACAAAGTATAGGTTTTCATTATGTGAATAACTTGGAAATCTTAGCTCAAACAGCTACAAAACCTGTTTGCCCAGCACGGAGACCTTGAGTTCTATAAGATAAAGCCATAAACATGTGTATCCGAGTCTTCTATCAAAAGTTACAGCTATTCATATGAAGTTGTACAAAAACGCTTTCTTTCGCCAAGACAGTGCGTTTCTCACTGTTACATGCATTTGAATGGGGAACTCGACCGAAACAAAGTATAGGTTTTCATTATGTGAATAACTTGGAAATCTTAGCTCAAACAGCTGCAAAACCTGTTTGCCCAGCACGGAGACCTTGAGTTCTATAAGATAAAGCCATAAACATGTTTGTTTGAGTCTTCTATCAAAAGTTACAGCTATTTCTATGAAGTTGTACAAAAACGCTTTCTTTCGCCAAGACAGTGCGTTTCTCACTGTTACATGCATTTTGAATGGGGAACTCGACCGAAACAAAGTATAGGTTTTCATTATGTGAATAACTTGGAAATCTTAGCTCAAACAGCTGCAAAACCTGTTTTCCCAGCACGGAGACCTTGAGTTCTATAAGATAAAGCCATAAACATGTTTGTTTGAGTCTTCTATCAAAAGTTACAGCTATTTCTATGAAGTTGTACAAAAACGCTTTCTTTCGCCAAGACAGTGCGTTTCTCACTGTTACATGCATTTTGAATGGGGAACTCGACCGAAACAAAGTATAGGTTTTCATTATGTGAATAACTTGGAAATCTTAGCTCAAACAGCTGCAAAACCTGTTTTCCCAGCACGGAGACCTTGAGTTCTATAAGATAAAGCCATAAACATGTTTGTTTGAGTCTTCTATCAAAAGTTACAGCTATTTCTATGAAGTTGTACAAAAACGCTTTCTTTCGCCAAGACAGTGCGTTTCTCACTGTTACATGCATTTGAATGGGGAACTCGACCGAAACAAAGTATAGGTTTTCATTATGTGAATAACTTGGAAATCTTAGCTCAAACAGCTGCAAAACCTGTTTGCCCAGCACGGAGACCTTGAGTTCTATAAGATAAAGCCATAAACATGTGTATCCGAGTCTTCTATCAAAAGTTACAGCTATTTCTATGAAGTTGTACAAAAACGCTTTCTTTCGCCAAGACAGTGCGTTTCTCACTGTTACATGCATTTGAATGGGGAACTCGACCGAAACAAAGTATAAGTTTTCATTATGTGAATAACTTGGAAATCTTAGCTCAAACAGCTGCAAAACCTGTTTGCCCAGCACGGAGACCTTGAGTTCTATAAGATAAAGCCATAAACATGTGTATCCGAGTCGTCTATCAAAAGTTACAGCTATTTCTATGAAGTTGTACAAAAACGCTTTCTTTCGCCAAGACAGTGCGTTTCTCACTGTTACATGCATTTGAATGGGGAACTCGACCGAAACAAAGTATAAGTTTTCATTATGTGAATAACTTGGAAATCTTAGCTCAAACAGCTGCAAAACCTGTTTGCCCAGCACGGAGACCTTGAGTTCTATAAGATAAAGCCATAAACATGTTTGTTTGAGTCTTCTATCAAAAGTTACAGCTATTTCTATGAAGTTGTACAAAAACGCTTTCTTTCGCCCAGACAGTGCGTTTCTCACTGTTACATGCATTTTGAATGGGGAACTCGACCGAAACAAAGTATAGGTTTTCATTATGTGAATAACTTGGAAATCTTAGCTCAAACAGCTGCAAAACCTGTTTTCCCAGCACGGAGACCTTGAGTTCTATAAGATAAAGCCATAAACATGTTTGTTTGAGTCTTCTATCAAAAGTTACAGCTATTTCTATGAAGTTGTACAAAAACGCTTTCTTTCGCCAAGACAGTGCGTTTCTCACTGTTACATGCATTTTGAATGGGGAACTCGACCGAAACAAAGTATAGGTTTTCATTATGTGAATAACTTGGAAATCTTAGCTCAAACAGCTGCAAAACCTGTTTTCCCAGCACGGAGACCTTGAGTTCTATAAGATAAAGCCATAAACATGTTTGTTTGAGTCTTCTATCAAAAGTTACAGCTATTTCTATGAAGTTGTACAAAAACGCTTTCTTTCGCCAAGACAGTGCGTTTCTCACTGTTACATGCATTTGAATGGGGAACTCCACCGAAACAAAGTATAGGTTTTCATTATGTGAATAACTTGGAAATCTTAGCTCAAACAGCTGCAAAACCTGTTTGCCCAGCACGGAGACCTTGAGTTCTATAAGATAAAGCCATAAACATGTGTATCCGAGTCTTCTATCAAAAGTTACAGCTATTTCTATGAAGTTGTACAAAAACGCTTTCTTTCGCCAAGACAGTGCGTTTCTCACTGTTACATGCATTTGAATGGGGAACTCGACCGAAACAAAGTATAAGTTTTCATTATGTGAATAACTTGGAAATCTTAGCTCAAACAGCTGCAAAACCTGTTTTCCCAGCACGGAGACCTTGAGTTCTATAAGATAAAGCCATAAACATGTTTGTTTGAGTCTTCTATCAAAAGTTACAGCTATTTCTATGAAGTTGTACAAAAACGCTTTCTTTCGCCCAGACAGTGCGTTTCTCACTGTTACATGCATTTGAATGGGGAACTCGACCGAAACAAAGTATAGGTTTTCATTATGTGAATAACTTGGAAATCTTAGCTCAAACAGCTGCAAAACCTGTTTGCCCAGCACGGAGACCTTGAGTTCTATAAGATAAAGCCATAAACATGTGTATCCGAGTCTTCTATCAAAAGTTACAGCTATTTCTATGAAGTTGTACAAAAACGCTTTCTTTCGCCAAGACAGTGCGTTTCTCACTGTTACATGCATTTGAATGGGGAACTCGACCGAAACAAAGTATAGGTTTTCATTATGTGAATAACTTGGAAATCTTAGCTCAAACAGCTGCAAAACCTGTTTTCCCAGCACGGAGACCTTGAGTTCTATAAGATAAAGCCATAAACATGTTTGTTTGAGTCTTCTATCAAAAGTTACAGCTATTTCTATGAAGTTGTACAAAAACGCTTTCTTTCGCCAAGACAGTGCGTTTCTCACTGTTACATGCATTTGAATGGGGAACTCGACCGAAACAAAGTATAAGTTTTCATTATGTGAATAACTTGGAAATCTTAGCTCAAACAGCTGCAAAACCTGTTTGCCCAGCACGGAGACCTTGAGTTCTATAAGATAAAGCCATAAACATGTTTGTTTGAGTCTTCTATCAAAAGTTACAGCTATTTCTATGAAGTTGTACAAAAACGCTTTCTTTCGCCAAGACAGTGCGTTTCTCACTGTTACATGCATTTTGAATGGGGAACTCGACCGAAACAAAGTATAGGTTTTCATTATGTGAATAACTTGGAAATCTTAGCTCAAACAGCTGCAAAACCTGTTTGCCCAGCACGGAGACCTTGAGTTCTATAAGATAAAGCCATAAACATGTTTGTTTGAGTCTTCTATCAAAAGTTACAGCTATTTCTATGAAGTTGTACAAAAACGCTTTCTTTCGCCAAGACAGTGCGTTTCTCACTGTTACATGCATTTTGAATGGGGAACTCGACCGAAACAAAGTATAGGTTTTCATTATGTGAATAACTTGGAAATCTTAGCTCAAACAGCTGCAAAACCTGTTTTCCCAGCACGGAGACCTTGAGTTCTATAAGATAAAGCCATAAACATGTTTGTTTGAGTCTTCTATCAAAAGTTACAGCTATTTCTATGAAGTTGTACAAAAACGCTTTCTTTCGCCAAGACAGTGCGTTTCTCACTGTTACATGCATTTTGAATGGGGAACTCGACCGAAACAAAGTATAGGTTTTCATTATGTGAATAACTTGGAAATCTTAGCTCAAACAGCTGCAAAACCTGTTTTCCCAGCACGGAGACCTTGAGTTCTATAAGATAAAGCCATAAACATGTTTGTTTGAGTCTTCTATCAAAAGTTACAGCTATTTCTATGAAGTTGTACAAAAACGCTTTCTTTCGCCAAGACAGTGCGTTTCTCACTGTTACATGCATTTGAATGGGGAACTCGACCGAAACAAAGTATAGGTTTTCATTATGTGAATAACTTGGAAATCTTAGCTCAAACAGCTGCAAAACCTGTTTGCCCAGCACGGAGACCTTGAGTTCTATAAGATAAAGCCATAAACATGTGTATCCGAGTCGTCTATCAAAAGTTACAGCTATTTCTATGAAGTTGTACAAAAACGCTTTCTTTCGCCCAGACAGTGCGTTTCTCACTGTTACATGCATTTGAATGGGGAACTCGACCGAAACAAAGTATAAGTTTTCATTATGTGAATAACTTGGAAATCTTAGCTCAAACAGCTGCAAAACCTGTTTGCCCAGCACGGAGACCTTGAGTTCTATAAGATAAAGCCATAAACATGTTTGTTTGAGTCTTCTATCAAAAGTTACAGCTATTTCTATGAAGTTGTACAAAAACGCTTTCTTTCGCCCAGACAGTGCGTTTCTCACTGTTACATGCATTTGAATGGGGAACTCGACCGAAACAAAGTATAGGTTTTCATTATGTGAATAACTTGGAAATCTTAGCTCAAACAGCTGCAAAACCTGTTTGCCCAGCACGGAGACCTTGAGTTCTATAAGATAAAGCCATAAACATGTGTATCCGAGTCGTCTATCAAAAGTTACAGCTATTTCTATGAAGTTGTACAAAAACGCTTTCTTTCGCCAAGACAGTGCGTTTCTCACTGTTACATGCATTTGAATGGGGAACTCGACCGAAACAAAGTATAAGTTTTCATTATGTGAATAACTTGGAAATCTTAGCTCAAACAGCTGCAAAACCTGTTTGCCCAGCACGGAGACCTTGAGTTCTATAAGATAAAGCCATAAACATGTTTGTTTGAGTCTTCTATCAAAAGTTACAGCTATTTCTATGAAGTTGTACAAAAACGCTTTCTTTCGCCCAGACAGTGCGTTTCTCACTGTTACATGCATTTGAATGGGGAACTCGACCGAAACAAAGTATAGGTTTTCATTATGTGAATAACTTGGAAATCTTAGCTCAAACAGCTGCAAAACCTGTTTTCCCAGCACGGAGACCTTGAGTTCTATAAGATAAAGCCATAAACATGTTTGTTTGAGTCTTCTATCAAAAGTTACAGCTATTTCTATGAAGTTGTACAAAAACGCTTTCTTTCGCCAAGACAGTGCGTTTCTCACTGTTACATGCATTTGAATGGGGAACTCGACCGAAACAAAGTATAGGTTTTCATTATGTGAATAACTTGGAAATCTTAGCTCAAACAGCTACAAAACCTGTTTGCCCAGCACGGAGACCTTGAGTTCTATAAGATAAAGCCATAAACATGTGTATCCGAGTCTTCTATCAAAAGTTACAGCTATTCATATGAAGTTGTACAAAAACGCTTTCTTTCGCCAAGACAGTGCGTTTCTCACTGTTACATGCATTTGAATGGGGAACTCGACCGAAACAAAGTATAGGTTTTCATTATGTGAATAACTTGGAAATCTTAGCTCAAACAGCTGCAAAACCTGTTTGCCCAGCACGGAGACCTTGAGTTCTATAAGATAAAGCCATAAACATGTTTGTTTGAGTCTTCTATCAAAAGTTACAGCTATTTCTATGAAGTTGTACAAAAACGCTTTCTTTCGCCAAGACAGTGCGTTTCTCACTGTTACATGCATTTTGAATGGGGAACTCGACCGAAACAAAGTATAGGTTTTCATTATGTGAATAACTTGGAAATCTTAGCTCAAACAGCTGCAAAACCTGTTTTCCCAGCACGGAGACCTTGAGTTCTATAAGATAAAGCCATAAACATGTTTGTTTGAGTCTTCTATCAAAAGTTACAGCTATTTCTATGAAGTTGTACAAAAACGCTTTCTTTCGCCAAGACAGTGCGTTTCTCACTGTTACATGCATTTTGAATGGGGAACTCGACCGAAACAAAGTATAGGTTTTCATTATGTGAATAACTTGGAAATCTTAGCTCAAACAGCTGCAAAACCTGTTTTCCCAGCACGGAGACCTTGAGTTCTATAAGATAAAGCCATAAACATGTTTGTTTGAGTCTTCTATCAAAAGTTACAGCTATTTCTATGAAGTTGTACAAAAACGCTTTCTTTCGCCAAGACAGTGCGTTTCTCACTGTTACATGCATTTGAATGGGGAACTCGACCGAAACAAAGTATAGGTTTTCATTATGTGAATAACTTGGAAATCTTAGCTCAAACAGCTGCAAAACCTGTTTGCCCAGCACGGAGACCTTGAGTTCTATAAGATAAAGCCATAAACATGTGTATCCGAGTCTTCTATCAAAAGTTACAGCTATTTCTATGAAGTTGTACAAAAACGCTTTCTTTCGCCAAGACAGTGCGTTTCTCACTGTTACATGCATTTGAATGGGGAACTCGACCGAAACAAAGTATAAGTTTTCATTATGTGAATAACTTGGAAATCTTAGCTCAAACAGCTGCAAAACCTGTTTGCCCAGCACGGAGACCTTGAGTTCTATAAGATAAAGCCATAAACATGTGTATCCGAGTCGTCTATCAAAAGTTACAGCTATTTCTATGAAGTTGTACAAAAACGCTTTCTTTCGCCAAGACAGTGCGTTTCTCACTGTTACATGCATTTGAATGGGGAACTCGACCGAAACAAAGTATAAGTTTTCATTATGTGAATAACTTGGAAATCTTAGCTCAAACAGCTGCAAAACCTGTTTGCCCAGCACGGAGACCTTGAGTTCTATAAGATAAAGCCATAAACATGTTTGTTTGAGTCTTCTATCAAAAGTTACAGCTATTTCTATGAAGTTGTACAAAAACGCTTTCTTTCGCCCAGACAGTGCGTTTCTCACTGTTACATGCATTTTGAATGGGGAACTCGACCGAAACAAAGTATAGGTTTTCATTATGTGAATAACTTGGAAATCTTAGCTCAAACAGCTGCAAAACCTGTTTTCCCAGCACGGAGACCTTGAGTTCTATAAGATAAAGCCATAAACATGTTTGTTTGAGTCTTCTATCAAAAGTTACAGCTATTTCTATGAAGTTGTACAAAAACGCTTTCTTTCGCCAAGACAGTGCGTTTCTCACTGTTACATGCATTTTGAATGGGGAACTCGACCGAAACAAAGTATAGGTTTTCATTATGTGAATAACTTGGAAATCTTAGCTCAAACAGCTGCAAAACCTGTTTTCCCAGCACGGAGACCTTGAGTTCTATAAGATAAAGCCATAAACATGTTTGTTTGAGTCTTCTATCAAAAGTTACAGCTATTTCTATGAAGTTGTACAAAAACGCTTTCTTTCGCCAAGACAGTGCGTTTCTCACTGTTACATGCATTTGAATGGGGAACTCGACCGAAACAAAGTATAGGTTTTCATTATGTGAATAACTTGGAAATCTTAGCTCAAACAGCTGCAAAACCTGTTTGCCCAGCACGGAGACCTTGAGTTCTATAAGATAAAGCCATAAACATGTGTATCCGAGTCTTCTATCAAAAGTTACAGCTATTTCTATGAAGTTGTACAAAAACGCTTTCTTTCGCCAAGACAGTGTGTTTCTCACTGTTACATGCATTTGAATGGGGAACTCGACCGAAACAAAGTATAGGTTTTCATTATGTGAATAACTTGGAAATCTTAGCTCAAACAGCTGCAAAACCTGTTTTCCCAGCACGGAGACCTTGAGTTCTATAAGATAAAGCCATAAACATGTTTGTTTGAGTCTTCTATCAAAAGTTACAGCTATTTCTATGAAGTTGTACAAAAACGCTTTCTTTCGCCCAGACAGTGCGTTTCTCACTGTTACATGCATTTTGAATGGGGAACTCGACCGAAACAAAGTATAGGTTTTCATTATGTGAATAACTTGGAAATCTTAGCTCAAACAGCTGCAAAACCTGTTTTCCCAGCACGGAGACCTTGAGTTCTATAAGATAAAGCCATAAACATGTTTGTTTGAGTCTTCTATCAAAAGTTACAGCTATTTCTATGAAGTTGTACAAAAACGCTTTCTTTCGCCAAGACAGTGCGTTTCTCACTGTTACATGCATTTTGAATGGGGAACTCGACCGAAACAAAGTATAGGTTTTCATTATGTGAATAACTTGGAAATCTTAGCTCAAACAGCTGCAAAACCTGTTTGCCCAGCACGGAGACCTTGAGTTCTATAAGATAAAGCCATAAACATGTTTGTTTGAGTCTTCTATCAAAAGTTACAGCTATTTCTATGAAGTTGTACAAAAACGCTTTCTTTCGCCAAGACAGTGCGTTTCTCACTGTTACATGCATTTGAATGGGGAACTCCACCGAAACAAAGTATAGGTTTTCATTATGTGAATAACTTGGAAATCTTAGCTCAAACAGCTGCAAAACCTGTTTGCCCAGCACGGAGACCTTGAGTTCTATAAGATAAAGCCATAAACATGTGTATCCGAGTCTTCTATCAAAAGTTACAGCTATTTCTATGAAGTTGTACAAAAACGCTTTCTTTCGCCAAGACAGTGCGTTTCTCACTGTTACATGCATTTGAATGGGGAACTCGACCGAAACAAAGTATAAGTTTTCATTATGTGAATAACTTGGAAATCTTAGCTCAAACAGCTGCAAAACCTGTTTGCCCAGCACGGAGACCTTGAGTTCTATAAGATAAAGCCATAAACATGTTTGTTTGAGTCTTCTATCAAAAGTTACAGCTATTTCTATGAAGTTGTACAAAAACGCTTTCTTTCGCCCAGACAGTGCGTTTCTCACTGTTACATGCATTTTGAATGGGGAACTCGACCGAAACAAAGTATAGGTTTTCATTATGTGAATAACTTGGAAATCTTAGCTCAAACAGCTGCAAAACCTGTTTTCCCAGCACGGAGACCTTGAGTTCTATAAGATAAAGCCATAAACATGTTTGTTTGAGTCTTCTATCAAAAGTTACAGCTATTTCTATGAAGTTGTACAAAAACGCTTTCTTTCGCCAAGACAGTGCGTTTCTCACTGTTACATGCATTTGAATGGGGAACTCGACCGAAACAAAGTATAAGTTTTCATTATGTGAATAACTTGGAAATCTTAGCTCAAACAGCTGCAAAACCTGTTTGCCCAGCACGGAGACCTTGAGTTCTATAAGATAAAGCCATAAACATGTTTGTTTGAGTCTTCTATCAAAAGTTACAGCTATTTCTATGAAGTTGTACAAAAACGCTTTCTTTCGCCCAGACAGTGCGTTTCTCACTGTTACATGCATTTTGAATGGGGAACTCGACCGAAACAAAGTATAGGTTTTCATTATGTGAATAACTTGGAAATCTTAGCTCAAACAGCTGCAAAACCTGTTTTCCCAGCACGGAGACCTTGAGTTCTATAAGATAAAGCCATAAACATGTTTGTTTGAGTCTTCTATCAAAAGTTACAGCTATTTCTATGAAGTTGTACAAAAACGCTTTCTTTCGCCAAGACAGTGCGTTTCTCACTGTTACATGCATTTTGAATGGGGAACTCGACCGAAACAAAGTATAGGTTTTCATTATGTGAATAACTTGGAAATCTTAGCTCAAACAGCTGCAAAACCTGTTTTCCCAGCACGGAGACCTTGAGTTCTATAAGATAAAGCCATAAACATGTTTGTTTGAGTCTTCTATCAAAAGTTACAGCTATTTCTATGAAGTTGTACAAAAACGCTTTCTTTCGCCAAGACAGTGCGTTTCTCACTGTTACATGCATTTTGAATGGGGAACTCGACCGAAACAAAGTATAGGTTTTCATTATGTGAATAACTTGGAAATCTTAGCTCAAACAGCTGCAAAACCTGTTTTCCCAGCACGGAGACCTTGAGTTCTATAAGATAAAGCCATAAACATGTTTGTTTGAGTCTTCTATCAAAAGTTACAGCTATTTCTATGAAGTTGTACAAAAACGCTTTCTTTCGCCAAGACAGTGCGTTTCTCACTGTTACATGCATTTGAATGGGGAACTCGACCGAAACAAAGTATAGGTTTTCATTATGTGAATAACTTGGAAATCTTAGCTCAAACAGCTGCAAAACCTGTTTGCCCAGCACGGAGACCTTGAGTTCTATAAGATAAAGCCATAAACATGTGTATCCGAGTCTTCTATCAAAAGTTACAGCTATTTCTATGAAGTTGTACAAAAACGCTTTCTTTCGCCAAGACAGTGCGTTTCTCACTGTTACATGCATTTGAATGGGGAACTCGACCGAAACAAAGTATAAGTTTTCATTATGTGAATAACTTGGAAATCTTAGCTCAAACAGCTGCAAAACCTGTTTGCCCAGCACGGAGACCTTGAGTTCTATAAGATAAAGCCATAAACATGTGTATCCGAGTCGTCTATCAAAAGTTACAGCTATTTCTATGAAGTTGTACAAAAACGCTTTCTTTCGCCAAGACAGTGCGTTTCTCACTGTTACATGCATTTGAATGGGGAACTCGACCGAAACAAAGTATAAGTTTTCATTATGTGAATAACTTGGAAATCTTAGCTCAAACAGCTGCAAAACCTGTTTGCCCAGCACGGAGACCTTGAGTTCTATAAGATAAAGCCATAAACATGTTTGTTTGAGTCTTCTATCAAAAGTTACAGCTATTTCTATGAAGTTGTACAAAAACGCTTTCTTTCGCCCAGACAGTGCGTTTCTCACTGTTACATGCATTTTGAATGGGGAACTCGACCGAAACAAAGTATAGGTTTTCATTATGTGAATAACTTGGAAATCTTAGCTCAAACAGCTGCAAAACCTGTTTTCCCAGCACGGAGACCTTGAGTTCTATAAGATAAAGCCATAAACATGTTTGTTTGAGTCTTCTATCAAAAGTTACAGCTATTTCTATGAAGTTGTACAAAAACGCTTTCTTTCGCCAAGACAGTGCGTTTCTCACTGTTACATGCATTTTGAATGGGGAACTCGACCGAAACAAAGTATAGGTTTTCATTATGTGAATAACTTGGAAATCTTAGCTCAAACAGCTGCAAAACCTGTTTTCCCAGCACGGAGACCTTGAGTTCTATAAGATAAAGCCATAAACATGTTTGTTTGAGTCTTCTATCAAAAGTTACAGCTATTTCTATGAAGTTGTACAAAAACGCTTTCTTTCGCCAAGACAGTGCGTTTCTCACTGTTACATGCATTTGAATGGGGAACTCGACCGAAACAAAGTATAGGTTTTCATTATGTGAATAACTTGGAAATCTTAGCTCAAACAGCTGCAAAACCTGTTTGCCCAGCACGGAGACCTTGAGTTCTATAAGATAAAGCCATAAACATGTGTATCCGAGTCTTCTATCAAAAGTTACAGCTATTTCTATGAAGTTGTACAAAAACGCTTTCTTTCGCCAAGACAGTGCGTTTCTCACTGTTACATGCATTTTGAATGGGGAACTCGACCGAAACAAAGTATAGGTTTTCATTATGTGAATAACTTGGAAATCTTAGCTCAAACAGCTGCAAAACCTGTTTTCCCAGCACGGAGACCTTGAGTTCTATAAGATAAAGCCATAAACATGTTTGTTTGAGTCTTCTATCAAAAGTTACAGCTATTTCTATGAAGTTGTACAAAAACGCTTTCTTTCGCCAAGACAGTGCGTTTCTCACTGTTACATGCATTTGAATGGGGAACTCGACCGAAACAAAGTATAGGTTTTCATTATGTGAATAACTTGGAAATCTTAGCTCAAACAGCTGCAAAACCTGTTTGCCCAGCACGGAGACCTTGAGTTCTATAAGATAAAGCCATAAACATGTGTATCCGAGTCTTCTATCAAAAGTTACAGCTATTTCTATGAAGTTGTACAAAAACGCTTTCTTTCGCCAAGACAGTGTGTTTCTCACTGTTACATGCATTTGAATGGGGAACTCGACCGAAACAAAGTATAGGTTTTCATTATGTGAATAACTTGGAAATCTTAGCTCAAACAGCTGCAAAACCTGTTTTCCCAGCACGGAGACCTTGAGTTCTATAAGATAAAGCCATAAACATGTTTGTTTGAGTCTTCTATCAAAAGTTACAGCTATTTCTATGAAGTTGTACAAAAACGCTTTCTTTCGCCCAGACAGTGCGTTTCTCACTGTTACATGCATTTTGAATGGGGAACTCGACCGAAACAAAGTATAGGTTTTCATTATGTGAATAACTTGGAAATCTTAGCTCAAACAGCTGCAAAACCTGTTTTCCCAGCACGGAGACCTTGAGTTCTATAAGATAAAGCCATAAACATGTTTGTTTGAGTCTTCTATCAAAAGTTACAGCTATTTCTATGAAGTTGTACAAAAACGCTTTCTTTCGCCAAGACAGTGCGTTTCTCACTGTTACATGCATTTTGAATGGGGAACTCGACCGAAACAAAGTATAGGTTTTCATTATGTGAATAACTTGGAAATCTTAGCTCAAACAGCTGCAAAACCTGTTTGCCCAGCACGGAGACCTTGAGTTCTATAAGATAAAGCCATAAACATGTTTGTTTGAGTCTTCTATCAAAAGTTACAGCTATTTCTATGAAGTTGTACAAAAACGCTTTCTTTCGCCAAGACAGTGCGTTTCTCACTGTTACATGCATTTGAATGGGGAACTCCACCGAAACAAAGTATAGGTTTTCATTATGTGAATAACTTGGAAATCTTAGCTCAAACAGCTGCAAAACCTGTTTGCCCAGCACGGAGACCTTGAGTTCTATAAGATAAAGCCATAAACATGTGTATCCGAGTCTTCTATCAAAAGTTACAGCTATTTCTATGAAGTTGTACAAAAACGCTTTCTTTCGCCAAGACAGTGCGTTTCTCACTGTTACATGCATTTGAATGGGGAACTCGACCGAAACAAAGTATAAGTTTTCATTATGTGAATAACTTGGAAATCTTAGCTCAAACAGCTGCAAAACCTGTTTGCCCAGCACGGAGACCTTGAGTTCTATAAGATAAAGCCATAAACATGTTTGTTTGAGTCTTCTATCAAAAGTTACAGCTATTTCTATGAAGTTGTACAAAAACGCTTTCTTTCGCCCAGACAGTGCGTTTCTCACTGTTACATGCATTTTGAATGGGGAACTCGACCGAAACAAAGTATAGGTTTTCATTATGTGAATAACTTGGAAATCTTAGCTCAAACAGCTGCAAAACCTGTTTTCCCAGCACGGAGACCTTGAGTTCTATAAGATAAAGCCATAAACATGTTTGTTTGAGTCTTCTATCAAAAGTTACAGCTATTTCTATGAAGTTGTACAAAAACGCTTTCTTTCGCCCAGACAGTGCGTTTCTCACTGTTACATGCATTTTGAATGGGGAACTCGACCGAAACAAAGTATAGGTTTTCATTATGTGAATAACTTGGAAATCTTAGCTCAAACAGCTGCAAAACCTGTTTTCCCAGCACGGAGACCTTGAGTTCTATAAGATAAAGCCATAAACATGTTTGTTTGAGTCTTCTATCAAAAGTTACAGCTATTTCTATGAAGTTGTACAAAAACGCTTTCTTTCGCCAAGACAGTGCGTTTCTCACTGTTACATGCATTTTGAATGGGGAACTCGACCGAAACAAAGTATAGGTTTTCATTATGTGAATAACTTGGAAATCTTAGCTCAAACAGCTGCAAAACCTGTTTTCCCAGCACGGAGACCTTGAGTTCTATAAGATAAAGCCATAAACATGTTTGTTTGAGTCTTCTATCAAAAGTTACAGCTATTTCTATGAAGTTGTACAAAAACGCTTTCTTTCGCCAAGACAGTGCGTTTCTCACTGTTACATGCATTTGAATGGGGAACTCGACCGAAACAAAGTATAGGTTTTCATTATGTGAATAACTTGGAAATCTTAGCTCAAACAGCTGCAAAACCTGTTTGCCCAGCACGGAGACCTTGAGTTCTATAAGATAAAGCCATAAACATGTGTATCCGAGTCTTCTATCAAAAGTTACAGCTATTTCTATGAAGTTGTACAAAAACGCTTTCTTTCGCCAAGACAGTGCGTTTCTCACTGTTACATGCATTTGAATGGGGAACTCGACCGAAACAAAGTATAGGTTTTCATTATGTGAATAACTTGGAAATCTTAGCTCAAACAGCTGCAAAACCTGTTTTCCCAGCACGGAGACCTTGAGTTCTATAAGATAAAGCCATAAACATGTTTGTTTGAGTCTTCTATCAAAAGTTACAGCTATTTCTATGAAGTTGTACAAAAACGCTTTCTTTCGCCAAGACAGTGCGTTTCTCACTGTTACATGCATTTGAATGGGGAACTCGACCGAAACAAAGTATAAGTTTTCATTATGTGAATAACTTGGAAATCTTAGCTCAAACAGCTGCAAAACCTGTTTGCCCAGCACGGAGACCTTGAGTTCTATAAGATAAAGCCATAAACATGTTTGTTTGAGTCTTCTATCAAAAGTTACAGCTATTTCTATGAAGTTGTACAAAAACGCTTTCTTTCGCCAAGACAGTGCGTTTCTCACTGTTACATGCATTTTGAATGGGGAACTCGACCGAAACAAAGTATAGGTTTTCATTATGTGAATAACTTGGAAATCTTAGCTCAAACAGCTGCAAAACCTGTTTTCCCAGCACGGAGACCTTGAGTTCTATAAGATAAAGCCATAAACATGTTTGTTTGAGTCTTCTATCAAAAGTTACAGCTATTTCTATGAAGTTGTACAAAAACGCTTTCTTTCGCCAAGACAGTGCGTTTCTCACTGTTACATGCATTTTGAATGGGGAACTCGACCGAAACAAAGTATAGGTTTTCATTATGTGAATAACTTGGAAATCTTAGCTCAAACAGCTGCAAAACCTGTTTTCCCAGCACGGAGACCTTGAGTTCTATAAGATAAAGCCATAAACATGTTTGTTTGAGTCTTCTATCAAAAGTTACAGCTATTTCTATGAAGTTGTACAAAAACGCTTTCTTTCGCCAAGACAGTGCGTTTCTCACTGTTACATGCATTTGAATGGGGAACTCGACCGAAACAAAGTATAGGTTTTCATTATGTGAATAACTTGGAAATCTTAGCTCAAACAGCTGCAAAACCTGTTTGCCCAGCACGGAGACCTTGAGTTCTATAAGATAAAGCCATGAACATGTGTATCCGAGTCTTCTATCAAAAGTTACAGCTATTTCTATGAAGTTGTACAAAAACGCTTTCTTTCGCCAAGACAGTGCGTTTCTCACTGTTACATGCATTTGAATGGGGAACTCGACCGAAACAAAGTATAAGTTTTCATTATGTGAATAACTTGGAAATCTTAGCTCAAACAGCTGCAAAACCTGTTTGCCCAGCACGGAGACCTTGAGTTCTATAAGATAAAGCCATAAACATGTGTATCCGAGTCTTCTATCAAAAGTTACAGCTATTCATATGAAGTTGTACAAAAACGCTTTCTTTCGCCAAGACAGTGCGTTTCTCACTGT
The DNA here is from genome assembly GCF_057381915.1 of Diplotaxodon limnothrissa. Taxonomy (NCBI): domain Eukaryota; kingdom Metazoa; phylum Chordata; class Actinopteri; order Cichliformes; family Cichlidae; genus Diplotaxodon; species Diplotaxodon limnothrissa. The sequence continues at coordinate 35,550,242 of NC_140608.1, read as the reverse complement.
TACATGCATTTGAATGGGGAACTCGACCGAAACAAAGTATAAGTTTTCATTATGTGAATAACTTGGAAATCTTAGCTCAAACAGCTGCAAAACCTGTTTTCCCAGCACGGAGACCTTGAGTTCTATAAGATAAAGCCATAAACATGTTTGTTTGAGTCTTCTATCAAAAGTTACAGCTATTTCTATGAAGTTGTACAAAAACGCTTTCTTTCGCCAAGACAGTGCGTTTCTCACTGTTACATGCATTTTGAATGGGGAACTCGACCGAAACAAAGTATAGGTTTTCATTATGTGAATAACTTGGAAATCTTAGCTCAAACAGCTGCAAAACCTGTTTGCCCAGCACGGAGACCTTGAGTTCTATAAGATAAAGCCATAAACATGTGTATCCGAGTCTTCTATCAAAAGTTACAGCTATTTCTATGAAGTTGTACAAAAACGCTTTCTTTCGCCAAGACAGTGCGTTTCTCACTGTTACATGCATTTTGAATGGGGAACTCGACCGAAACAAAGTATAGGTTTTCATTATGTGAATAACTTGGAAATCTTAGCTCAAACAGCTGCAAAACCTGTTTTCCCAGCACGGAGACCTTGAGTTCTATAAGATAAAGCCATAAACATGTTTGTTTGAGTCTTCTATCAAAAGTTACAGCTATTTATATGAAGTTGTACAAAAACGCTTTCTTTCGCCAAGACAGTGCGTTTCTCACTGTTACATGCATTTGAATGGGGAACTCGACCGAAACAAAGTATAGGTTTTCATTATGTGAATAACTTGGAAATCTTAGCTCAAACAGCTGCAAAACCTGTTTGCCCAGCACGGAGACCTTGAGTTCTATAAGATAAAGCCATAAACATGTGTATCCGAGTCTTCTATCAAAAGTTACAGCTATTTCTATGAAGTTGTACAAAAACGCTTTCTTTCGCCAAGACAGTGCGTTTCTCACTGTTACATGCATTTTGAATGGGGAACTCGACCGAAACAAAGTATAGGTTTTCATTATGTGAATAACTTGGAAATCTTAGCTCAAACAGCTGCAAAACCTGTTTTCCCAGCACGGAGACCTTGAGTTCTATAAGATAAAGCCATAAACATGTTTGTTTGAGTCTTCTATCAAAAGTTACAGCTATTTCTATGAAGTTGTACAAAAACGCTTTCTTTCGCCAAGACAGTGCGTTTCTCACTGTTACATGCATTTTGAATGGGGAACTCGACCGAAACAAAGTATAGGTTTTCATTATGTGAATAACTTGGAAATCTTAGCTCAAACAGCTGCAAAACCTGTTTTCCCAGCACGGAGACCTTGAGTTCTATAAGATAAAGCCATAAACATGTTTGTTTGAGTCTTCTATCAAAAGTTACAGCTATTTCTATGAAGTTGTACAAAAACGCTTTCTTTCGCCAAGACAGTGCGTTTCTCACTGTTACATGCATTTGAATGGGGAACTCGACCGAAACAAAGTATAGGTTTTCATTATGTGAATAACTTGGAAATCTTAGCTCAAACAGCTGCAAAACCTGTTTGCCCAGCACGGAGACCTTGAGTTCTATAAGATAAAGCCATAAACATGTGTATCCGAGTCTTCTATCAAAAGTTACAGCTATTTCTATGAAGTTGTACAAAAACGCTTTCTTTCGCCAAGACAGTGCGTTTCTCACTGTTACATGCATTTGAATGGGGAACTCGACCGAAACAAAGTATAAGTTTTCATTATGTGAATAACTTGGAAATCTTAGCTCAAACAGCTGCAAAACCTGTTTGCCCAGCACGGAGACCTTGAGTTCTATAAGATAAAGCCATAAACATGTGTATCCGAGTCGTCTATCAAAAGTTACAGCTATTTCTATGAAGTTGTACAAAAACGCTTTCTTTCGCCAAGACAGTGCGTTTCTCACTGTTACATGCATTTGAATGGGGAACTCGACCGAAACAAAGTATAAGTTTTCATTATGTGAATAACTTGGAAATCTTAGCTCAAACAGCTGCAAAACCTGTTTGCCCAGCACGGAGACCTTGAGTTCTATAAGATAAAGCCATAAACATGTTTGTTTGAGTCTTCTATCAAAAGTTACAGCTATTTCTATGAAGTTGTACAAAAACGCTTTCTTTCGCCCAGACAGTGCGTTTCTCACTGTTACATGCATTTTGAATGGGGAACTCGACCGAAACAAAGTATAGGTTTTCATTATGTGAATAACTTGGAAATCTTAGCTCAAACAGCTGCAAAACCTGTTTTCCCAGCACGGAGACCTTGAGTTCTATAAGATAAAGCCATAAACATGTTTGTTTGAGTCTTCTATCAAAAGTTACAGCTATTTCTATGAAGTTGTACAAAAACGCTTTCTTTCGCCAAGACAGTGCGTTTCTCACTGTTACATGCATTTTGAATGGGGAACTCGACCGAAACAAAGTATAGGTTTTCATTATGTGAATAACTTGGAAATCTTAGCTCAAACAGCTGCAAAACCTGTTTTCCCAGCACGGAGACCTTGAGTTCTATAAGATAAAGCCATAAACATGTTTGTTTGAGTCTTCTATCAAAAGTTACAGCTATTTCTATGAAGTTGTACAAAAACGCTTTCTTTCGCCAAGACAGTGCGTTTCTCACTGTTACATGCATTTGAATGGGGAACTCGACCGAAACAAAGTATAGGTTTTCATTATGTGAATAACTTGGAAATCTTAGCTCAAACAGCTGCAAAACCTGTTTGCCCAGCACGGAGACCTTGAGTTCTATAAGATAAAGCCATAAACATGTGTATCCGAGTCTTCTATCAAAAGTTACAGCTATTTCTATGAAGTTGTACAAAAACGCTTTCTTTCGCCAAGACAGTGTGTTTCTCACTGTTACATGCATTTGAATGGGGAACTCGACCGAAACAAAGTATAGGTTTTCATTATGTGAATAACTTGGAAATCTTAGCTCAAACAGCTGCAAAACCTGTTTTCCCAGCACGGAGACCTTGAGTTCTATAAGATAAAGCCATAAACATGTTTGTTTGAGTCTTCTATCAAAAGTTACAGCTATTTCTATGAAGTTGTACAAAAACGCTTTCTTTCGCCCAGACAGTGCGTTTCTCACTGTTACATGCATTTTGAATGGGGAACTCGACCGAAACAAAGTATAGGTTTTCATTATGTGAATAACTTGGAAATCTTAGCTCAAACAGCTGCAAAACCTGTTTTCCCAGCACGGAGACCTTGAGTTCTATAAGATAAAGCCATAAACATGTTTGTTTGAGTCTTCTATCAAAAGTTACAGCTATTTCTATGAAGTTGTACAAAAACGCTTTCTTTCGCCAAGACAGTGCGTTTCTCACTGTTACATGCATTTTGAATGGGGAACTCGACCGAAACAAAGTATAGGTTTTCATTATGTGAATAACTTGGAAATCTTAGCTCAAACAGCTGCAAAACCTGTTTGCCCAGCACGGAGACCTTGAGTTCTATAAGATAAAGCCATAAACATGTTTGTTTGAGTCTTCTATCAAAAGTTACAGCTATTTCTATGAAGTTGTACAAAAACGCTTTCTTTCGCCAAGACAGTGCGTTTCTCACTGTTACATGCATTTGAATGGGGAACTCCACCGAAACAAAGTATAGGTTTTCATTATGTGAATAACTTGGAAATCTTAGCTCAAACAGCTGCAAAACCTGTTTGCCCAGCACGGAGACCTTGAGTTCTATAAGATAAAGCCATAAACATGTGTATCCGAGTCTTCTATCAAAAGTTACAGCTATTTCTATGAAGTTGTACAAAAACGCTTTCTTTCGCCAAGACAGTGCGTTTCTCACTGTTACATGCATTTGAATGGGGAACTCGACCGAAACAAAGTATAAGTTTTCATTATGTGAATAACTTGGAAATCTTAGCTCAAACAGCTGCAAAACCTGTTTGCCCAGCACGGAGACCTTGAGTTCTATAAGATAAAGCCATAAACATGTTTGTTTGAGTCTTCTATCAAAAGTTACAGCTATTTCTATGAAGTTGTACAAAAACGCTTTCTTTCGCCCAGACAGTGCGTTTCTCACTGTTACATGCATTTTGAATGGGGAACTCGACCGAAACAAAGTATAGGTTTTCATTATGTGAATAACTTGGAAATCTTAGCTCAAACAGCTGCAAAACCTGTTTTCCCAGCACGGAGACCTTGAGTTCTATAAGATAAAGCCATAAACATGTTTGTTTGAGTCTTCTATCAAAAGTTACAGCTATTTCTATGAAGTTGTACAAAAACGCTTTCTTTCGCCCAGACAGTGCGTTTCTCACTGTTACATGCATTTTGAATGGGGAACTCGACCGAAACAAAGTATAGGTTTTCATTATGTGAATAACTTGGAAATCTTAGCTCAAACAGCTGCAAAACCTGTTTTCCCAGCACGGAGACCTTGAGTTCTATAAGATAAAGCCATAAACATGTTTGTTTGAGTCTTCTATCAAAAGTTACAGCTATTTCTATGAAGTTGTACAAAAACGCTTTCTTTCGCCAAGACAGTGCGTTTCTCACTGTTACATGCATTTTGAATGGGGAACTCGACCGAAACAAAGTATAGGTTTTCATTATGTGAATAACTTGGAAATCTTAGCTCAAACAGCTGCAAAACCTGTTTTCCCAGCACGGAGACCTTGAGTTCTATAAGATAAAGCCATAAACATGTTTGTTTGAGTCTTCTATCAAAAGTTACAGCTATTTCTATGAAGTTGTACAAAAACGCTTTCTTTCGCCAAGACAGTGCGTTTCTCACTGTTACATGCATTTGAATGGGGAACTCGACCGAAACAAAGTATAGGTTTTCATTATGTGAATAACTTGGAAATCTTAGCTCAAACAGCTGCAAAACCTGTTTGCCCAGCACGGAGACCTTGAGTTCTATAAGATAAAGCCATAAACATGTGTATCCGAGTCTTCTATCAAAAGTTACAGCTATTTCTATGAAGTTGTACAAAAACGCTTTCTTTCGCCAAGACAGTGCGTTTCTCACTGTTACATGCATTTGAATGGGGAACTCGACCGAAACAAAGTATAGGTTTTCATTATGTGAATAACTTGGAAATCTTAGCTCAAACAGCTGCAAAACCTGTTTTCCCAGCACGGAGACCTTGAGTTCTATAAGATAAAGCCATAAACATGTTTGTTTGAGTCTTCTATCAAAAGTTACAGCTATTTCTATGAAGTTGTACAAAAACGCTTTCTTTCGCCAAGACAGTGCGTTTCTCACTGTTACATGCATTTGAATGGGGAACTCGACCGAAACAAAGTATAAGTTTTCATTATGTGAATAACTTGGAAATCTTAGCTCAAACAGCTGCAAAACCTGTTTGCCCAGCACGGAGACCTTGAGTTCTATAAGATAAAGCCATAAACATGTTTGTTTGAGTCTTCTATCAAAAGTTACAGCTATTTCTATGAAGTTGTACAAAAACGCTTTCTTTCGCCAAGACAGTGCGTTTCTCACTGTTACATGCATTTTGAATGGGGAACTCGACCGAAACAAAGTATAGGTTTTCATTATGTGAATAACTTGGAAATCTTAGCTCAAACAGCTGCAAAACCTGTTTTCCCAGCACGGAGACCTTGAGTTCTATAAGATAAAGCCATAAACATGTTTGTTTGAGTCTTCTATCAAAAGTTACAGCTATTTCTATGAAGTTGTACAAAAACGCTTTCTTTCGCCAAGACAGTGCGTTTCTCACTGTTACATGCATTTTGAATGGGGAACTCGACCGAAACAAAGTATAGGTTTTCATTATGTGAATAACTTGGAAATCTTAGCTCAAACAGCTGCAAAACCTGTTTTCCCAGCACGGAGACCTTGAGTTCTATAAGATAAAGCCATAAACATGTTTGTTTGAGTCTTCTATCAAAAGTTACAGCTATTTCTATGAAGTTGTACAAAAACGCTTTCTTTCGCCAAGACAGTGCGTTTCTCACTGTTACATGCATTTGAATGGGGAACTCGACCGAAACAAAGTATAGGTTTTCATTATGTGAATAACTTGGAAATCTTAGCTCAAACAGCTGCAAAACCTGTTTGCCCAGCACGGAGACCTTGAGTTCTATAAGATAAAGCCATGAACATGTGTATCCGAGTCTTCTATCAAAAGTTACAGCTATTTCTATGAAGTTGTACAAAAACGCTTTCTTTCGCCAAGACAGTGCGTTTCTCACTGTTACATGCATTTGAATGGGGAACTCGACCGAAACAAAGTATAAGTTTTCATTATGTGAATAACTTGGAAATCTTAGCTCAAACAGCTGCAAAACCTGTTTGCCCAGCACGGAGACCTTGAGTTCTATAAGATAAAGCCATAAACATGTGTATCCGAGTCTTCTATCAAAAGTTACAGCTATTCATATGAAGTTGTACAAAAACGCTTTCTTTCGCCAAGACAGTGCGTTTCTCACTGTTACATGCATTTGAATGGGGAACTCGACCGAAACAAAGTATAAGTTTTCATTATGTGAATAACTTGGAAATCTTAGCTCAAACAGCTGCAAAACCTGTTTTCCCAGCACGGAGACCTTGAGTTCTATAAGATAAAGCCATAAACATGTTTGTTTGAGTCTTCTATCAAAAGTTACAGCTATTTCTATGAAGTTGTACAAAAACGCTTTCTTTCGCCAAGACAGTGCGTTTCTCACTGTTACATGCATTTTGAATGGGGAACTCGACCGAAACAAAGTATAGGTTTTCATTATGTGAATAACTTGGAAATCTTAGCTCAAACAGCTGCAAAACCTGTTTGCCCAGCACGGAGACCTTGAGTTCTATAAGATAAAGCCATAAACATGTGTATCCGAGTCTTCTATCAAAAGTTACAGCTATTTCTATGAAGTTGTACAAAAACGCTTTCTTTCGCCAAGACAGTGCGTTTCTCACTGTTACATGCATTTTGAATGGGGAACTCGACCGAAACAAAGTATAGGTTTTCATTATGTGAATAACTTGGAAATCTTAGCTCAAACAGCTGCAAAACCTGTTTTCCCAGCACGGAGACCTTGAGTTCTATAAGATAAAGCCATAAACATGTTTGTTTGAGTCTTCTATCAAAAGTTACAGCTATTTATATGAAGTTGTACAAAAACGCTTTCTTTCGCCAAGACAGTGCGTTTCTCACTGTTACATGCATTTGAATGGGGAACTCGACCGAAACAAAGTATAGGTTTTCATTATGTGAATAACTTGGAAATCTTAGCTCAAACAGCTGCAAAACCTGTTTGCCCAGCACGGAGACCTTGAGTTCTATAAGATAAAGCCATAAACATGTGTATCCGAGTCTTCTATCAAAAGTTACAGCTATTTCTATGAAGTTGTACAAAAACGCTTTCTTTCGCCAAGACAGTGCGTTTCTCACTGTTACATGCATTTGAATGGGGAACTCGACCGAAACAAAGTATAAGTTTTCATTATGTGAATAACTTGGAAATCTTAGCTCAAACAGCTGCAAAACCTGTTTGCCCAGCACGGAGACCTTGAGTTCTATAAGATAAAGCCATAAACATGTTTGTTTGAGTCTTCTATCAAAAGTTACAGCTATTTCTATGAAGTTGTACAAAAACGCTTTCTTTCGCCAAGACAGTGCGTTTCTCACTGTTACATGCATTTGAATGGGGAACTCGACCGAAACAAAGTATAGGTTTTCATTATGTGAATAACTTGGAAATCTTAGCTCAAACAGCTGCAAAACCTGTTTGCCCAGCACGGAGACCTTGAGTTCTATAAGATAAAGCCATAAACATGTTTGTTTGAGTCTTCTATCAAAAGTTACAGCTATTTATATGAAGTTGTACAAAAACGCTTTCTTTCGCCAAGACAGTGCGTTTCTCACTGTTACATGCATTTGAATGGGGAACTCGACCGAAACAAAGTATAGGTTTTCATTATGTGAATAACTTGGAAATCTTAGCTCAAACAGCTGCAAAACCTGTTTGCCCAGCACGGAGACCTTGAGTTCTATAAGATAAAGCCATAAACATGTGTATCCGAGTCTTCTATCAAAAGTTACAGCTATTTATATGAAGTTGTACAAAAACGCTTTCTTTCGTCAAGACAGTGCGTTTCTCACTGTTACATGCATTTGAATGGGGAACTCGACCGAAACAAAGTATAAGTTTTCATTATGTGAATAACTTGGAAATCTTAGCTCAAACAGCTGCAAAACCTGTTTTCCCAGCACGGAGACCTTGAGTTCTATAAGATAAAGCCATAAACATGTTTGTTTGAGTCTTCTATCAAAAGTTACAGCTATTTCTATGAAGTTGTACAAAAACGCTTTCTTTCGCCAAGACAGTGCGTTTCTCACTGTTACATGCATTTTGAATGGGGAACTCGACCGAAACAAAGTATAGGTTTTCATTATGTGAATAACTTGGAAATCTTAGCTCAAACAGCTGCAAAACCTGTTTGCCCAGCACGGAGACCTTGAGTTCTATAAGATAAAGCCATAAACATGTGTATCCGAGTCTTCTATCAAAAGTTACAGCTATTTCTATGAAGTTGTACAAAAACGCTTTCTTTCGCCAAGACAGTGCGTTTCTCACTGTTACATGCATTTTGAATGGGGAACTCGACCGAAACAAAGTATAGGTTTTCATTATGTGAATAACTTGGAAATCTTAGCTCAAACAGCTGCAAAACCTGTTTTCCCAGCACGGAGACCTTGAGTTCTATAAGATAAAGCCATAAACATGTTTGTTTGAGTCTTCTATCAAAAGTTACAGCTATTTATATGAAGTTGTACAAAAACGCTTTCTTTCGCCAAGACAGTGCGTTTCTCACTGTTACATGCATTTGAATGGGGAACTCGACCGAAACAAAGTATAGGTTTTCATTATGTGAATAACTTGGAAATCTTAGCTCAAACAGCTGCAAAACCTGTTTGCCCAGCACGGAGACCTTGAGTTCTATAAGATAAAGCCATAAACATGTGTATCCGAGTCTTCTATCAAAAGTTACAGCTATTTCTATGAAGTTGTACAAAAACGCTTTCTTTCGCCAAGACAGTGCGTTTCTCACTGTTACATGCATTTGAATGGGGAACTCGACCGAAACAAAGTATAAGTTTTCATTATGTGAATAACTTGGAAATCTTAGCTCAAACAGCTGCAAAACCTGTTTGCCCAGCACGGAGACCTTGAGTTCTATAAGATAAAGCCATAAACATGTTTGTTTGAGTCTTCTATCAAAAGTTACAGCTATTTCTATGAAGTTGTACAAAAACGCTTTCTTTCGCCAAGACAGTGCGTTTCTCACTGTTACATGCATTTGAATGGGGAACTCGACCGAAACAAAGTATAGGTTTTCATTATGTGAATAACTTGGAAATCTTAGCTCAAACAGCTGCAAAACCTGTTTGCCCAGCACGGAGACCTTGAGTTCTATAAGATAAAGCCATAAACATGTTTGTTTGAGTCTTCTATCAAAAGTTACAGCTATTTATATGAAGTTGTACAAAAACGCTTTCTTTCGCCAAGACAGTGCGTTTCTCACTGTTACATGCATTTGAATGGGGAACTCGACCGAAACAAAGTATAGGTTTTCATTATGTGAATAACTTGGAAATCTTAGCTCAAACAGCTGCAAAACCTGTTTGCCCAGCACGGAGACCTTGAGTTCTATAAGATAAAGCCATAAACATGTGTATCCGAGTCTTCTATCAAAAGTTACAGCTATTTATATGAAGTTGTACAAAAACGCTTTCTTTCGTCAAGACAGTGCGTTTCTCACTGTTACATGCATTTGAATGGGGAACTCGACCGAAACAAAGTATAAGTTTTCATTATGTGAATAACTTGGAAATCTTAGCTCAAACAGCTGCAAAACCTGTTTTCCCAGCACGGAGACCTTGAGTTCTATAAGATAAAGCCATAAACATGTTTGTTTGAGTCTTCTATCAAAAGTTACAGCTATTTCTATGAAGTTGTACAAAAACGCTTTCTTTCGCCAAGACAGTGCGTTTCTCACTGTTACATGCATTTTGAATGGGGAACTCGACCGAAACAAAGTATAGGTTTTCATTATGTGAATAACTTGGAAATCTTAGCTCAAACAGCTGCAAAACCTGTTTGCCCAGCACGGAGACCTTGAGTTCTATAAGATAAAGCCATAAACATGTGTATCCGAGTCTTCTATCAAAAGTTACAGCTATTTCTATGAAGTTGTACAAAAACGCTTTCTTTCGCCAAGACAGTGCGTTTCTCACTGTTACATGCATTTTGAATGGGGAACTCGACCGAAACAAAGTATAGGTTTTCATTATGTGAATAACTTGGAAATCTTAGCTCAAACAGCTGCAAAACCTGTTTTCCCAGCACGGAGACCTTGAGTTCTATAAGATAAAGCCATAAACATGTTTGTTTGAGTCTTCTATCAAAAGTTACAGCTATTTATATGAAGTTGTACAAAAACGCTTTCTTTCGCCAAGACAGTGCGTTTCTCACTGTTACATGCATTTGAATGGGGAACTCGACCGAAACAAAGTATAGGTTTTCATTATGTGAATAACTTGGAAATCTTAGCTCAAACAGCTGCAAAACCTGTTTGCCCAGCACGGAGACCTTGAGTTCTATAAGATAAAGCCATAAACATGTGTATCCGAGTCTTCTATCAAAAGTTACAGCTATTTCTATGAAGTTGTACAAAAACGCTTTCTTTCGCCAAGACAGTGCGTTTCTCACTGTTACATGCATTTGAATGGGGAACTCGACCGAAACAAAGTATAAGTTTTCATTATGTGAATAACTTGGAAATCTTAGCTCAAACAGCTGCAAAACCTGTTTGCCCAGCACGGAGACCTTGAGTTCTATAAGATAAAGCCATAAACATGTTTGTTTGAGTCTTCTATCAAAAGTTACAGCTATTTCTATGAAGTTGTACAAAAACGCTTTCTTTCGCCAAGACAGTGCGTTTCTCACTGTTACATGCATTTGAATGGGGAACTCGACCGAAACAAAGTATAGGTTTTCATTATGTGAATAACTTGGAAATCTTAGCTCAAACAGCTGCAAAACCTGTTTGCCCAGCACGGAGACCTTGAGTTCTATAAGATAAAGCCATAAACATGTTTGTTTGAGTCTTCTATCAAAAGTTACAGCTATTTATATGAAGTTGTACAAAAACGCTTTCTTTCGCCAAGACAGTGCGTTTCTCACTGTTACATGCATTTGAATGGGGAACTCGACCGAAACAAAGTATAGGTTTTCATTATGTGAATAACTTGGAAATCTTAGCTCAAACAGCTGCAAAACCTGTTTGCCCAGCACGGAGACCTTGAGTTCTATAAGATAAAGCCATAAACATGTGTATCCGAGTCTTCTATCAAAAGTTACAGCTATTTCTATGAAGTTGTACAAAAACGCTTTCTTTCGCCAAGACAGTGCGTTTCTCACTGTTACATGCATTTGAATGGGGAACTCGACCGAAACAAAGTATAAGTTTTCATTATGTGAATAACTTGGAAATCTTAGCTCAAACAGCTGCAAAACCTGTTTTCCCAGCACGGAGACCTTGAGTTCTATAAGATAAAGCCATAAACATGTTTGTTTGAGTCTTCTATCAAAAGTTACAGCTATTTCTATGAAGTTGTACAAAAACGCTTTCTTTCGCCAAGACAGTGCGTTTCTCACTGTTACATGCATTTGAATGGGGAACTCGACCGAAACAAAGTATAGGTTTTCATTATGTGAATAACTTGGAAATCTTAGCTCAAACAGCTGCAAAACCTGTTTGCCCAGCACGGAGACCTTGAGTTCTATAAGATAAAGCCATAAACATGTGTATCCGAGTCTTCTATCAAAAGTTACAGCTATTTCTATGAAGTTGTACAAAAACGCTTTCTTTCGCCAAGACAGTGCGTTTCTCACTGTTACATGCATTTGAATGGGGAACTCCACCGAAACAAAGTATAGGTTTTCATTATGTGAATAACTTGGAAATCTTAGCTCAAACAGCTGCAAAACCTGTTTTCCCAGCACGGAGACCTTGAGTTCTATAAGATAAAGCCATAAACATGTTTGTTTGAGTCTTCTATCAAAAGTTACAGCTATTTCTATGAAGTTGTACAAAAACGCTTTCTTTCGCCAAGACAGTGCGTTTCTCACTGTTACATGCATTTGAATGGGGAACTCGACCGAAACAAAGTATAAGTTTTCATTATGTGAATAACTTGGAAATCTTAGCTCAAACAGCTGCAAAACCTGTTTGCCCAGCACGGAGACCTTGAGTTCTATAAGATAAAGCCATAAACATGTTTGTTTGAGTCTTCTATCAAAAGTTACAGCTATTTCTATGAAGTTGTACAAAAACGCTTTCTTTCGCCAAGACAGTGCGTTTCTCACTGTTACATGCATTTTGAATGGGGAACTCGACCGAAACAAAGTATAGGTTTTCATTATGTGAATAACTTGGAAATCTTAGCTCAAACAGCTGCAAAACCTGTTTTCCCAGCACGGAGACCTTGAGTTCTATAAGATAAAGCCATAAACATGTTTGTTTGAGTCTTCTATCAAAAGTTACAGCTATTTCTATGAAGTTGTACAAAAACGCTTTCTTTCGCCAAGACAGTGCGTTTCTCACTGTTACATGCATTTTGAATGGGGAACTCGACCGAAACAAAGTATAGGTTTTCATTATGTGAATAACTTGGAAATCTTAGCTCAAACAGCTGCAAAACCTGTTTTCCCAGCACGGAGACCTTGAGTTCTATAAGATAAAGCCATAAACATGTTTGTTTGAGTCTTCTATCAAAAGTTACAGCTATTTCTATGAAGTTGTACAAAAACGCTTTCTTTCGCCAAGACAGTGCGTTTCTCACTGTTACATGCATTTGAATGGGGAACTCGACCGAAACAAAGTATAGGTTTTCATTATGTGAATAACTTGGAAATCTTAGCTCAAACAGCTGCAAAACCTGTTTGCCCAGCACGGAGACCTTGAGTTCTATAAGATAAAGCCATGAACATGTGTATCCGAGTCTTCTATCAAAAGTTACAGCTATTTCTATGAAGTTGTACAAAAACGCTTTCTTTCGCCAAGACAGTGCGTTTCTCACTGTTACATGCATTTGAATGGGGAACTCGACCGAAACAAAGTATAAGTTTTCATTATGTGAATAACTTGGAAATCTTAGCTCAAACAGCTGCAAAACCTGTTTGCCCAGCACGGAGACCTTGAGTTCTATAAGATAAAGCCATAAACATGTGTATCCGAGTCTTCTATCAAAAGTTACAGCTATTCATATGAAGTTGTACAAAAACGCTTTCTTTCGCCAAGACAGTGCGTTTCTCACTGTTACATGCATTTGAATGGGGAACTCGACCGAAACAAAGTATAAGTTTTCATTATGTGAATAACTTGGAAATCTTAGCTCAAACAGCTGCAAAACCTGTTTTCCCAGCACGGAGACCTTGAGTTCTATAAGATAAAGCCATAAACATGTTTGTTTGAGTCTTCTATCAAAAGTTACAGCTATTTCTATGAAGTTGTACAAAAACGCTTTCTTTCGCCAAGACAGTGCGTTTCTCACTGTTACATGCATTTTGAATGGGGAACTCGACCGAAACAAAGTATAGGTTTTCATTATGTGAATAACTTGGAAATCTTAGCTCAAACAGCTGCAAAACCTGTTTGCCCAGCACGGAGACCTTGAGTTCTATAAGATAAAGCCATAAACATGTGTATCCGAGTCTTCTATCAAAAGTTACAGCTATTTCTATGAAGTTGTACAAAAACGCTTTCTTTCGCCAAGACAGTGCGTTTCTCACTGTTACATGCATTTTGAATGGGGAACTCGACCGAAACAAAGTATAGGTTTTCATTATGTGAATAACTTGGAAATCTTAGCTCAAACAGCTGCAAAACCTGTTTTCCCAGCACGGAGACCTTGAGTTCTATAAGATAAAGCCATAAACATGTTTGTTTGAGTCTTCTATCAAAAGTTACAGCTATTTATATGAAGTTGTACAAAAACGCTTTCTTTCGCCAAGACAGTGCGTTTCTCACTGTTACATGCATTTGAATGGGGAACTCGACCGAAACAAAGTATAGGTTTTCATTATGTGAATAACTTGGAAATCTTAGCTCAAACAGCTGCAAAACCTGTTTGCCCAGCACGGAGACCTTGAGTTCTATAAGATAAAGCCATAAACATGTGTATCCGAGTCTTCTATCAAAAGTTACAGCTATTTCTATGAAGTTGTACAAAAACGCTTTCTTTCGCCAAGACAGTGCGTTTCTCACTGTTACATGCATTTGAATGGGGAACTCGACCGAAACAAAGTATAAGTTTTCATTATGTGAATAACTTGGAAATCTTAGCTCAAACAGCTGCAAAACCTGTTTGCCCAGCACGGAGACCTTGAGTTCTATAAGATAAAGCCATAAACATGTTTGTTTGAGTCTTCTATCAAAAGTTACAGCTATTTCTATGAAGTTGTACAAAAACGCTTTCTTTCGCCAAGACAGTGCGTTTCTCACTGTTACATGCATTTGAATGGGGAACTCGACCGAAACAAAGTATAGGTTTTCATTATGTGAATAACTTGGAAATCTTAGCTCAAACAGCTGCAAAACCTGTTTGCCCAGCACGGAGACCTTGAGTTCTATAAGATAAAGCCATAAACATGTTTGTTTGAGTCTTCTATCAAAAGTTACAGCTATTTATATGAAGTTGTACAAAAACGCTTTCTTTCGCCAAGACAGTGCGTTTCTCACTGTTACATGCATTTGAATGGGGAACTCGACCGAAACAAAGTATAGGTTTTCATTATGTGAATAACTTGGAAATCTTAGCTCAAACAGCTGCAAAACCTGTTTGCCCAGCACGGAGACCTTGAGTTCTATAAGATAAAGCCATAAACATGTGTATCCGAGTCTTCTATCAAAAGTTACAGCTATTTCTATGAAGTTGTACAAAAACGCTTTCTTTCGTCAAGACAGTGCGTTTCTCACTGTTACATGCATTTGAATGGGGAACTCGACCGAAACAAAGTATAAGTTTTCATTATGTGAATAACTTGGAAATCTTAGCTCAAACAGCTGCAAAACCTGTTTTCCCAGCACGGAGACCTTGAGTTCTATAAGATAAAGCCATAAACATGTTTGTTTGAGTCTTCTATCAAAAGTTACAGCTATTTCTATGAAGTTGTACAAAAACGCTTTCTTTCGCCAAGACAGTGCGTTTCTCACTGTTACATGCATTTTGAATGGGGAACTCGACCGAAACAAAGTATAGGTTTTCATTATGTGAATAACTTGGAAATCTTAGCTCAAACAGCTGCAAAACCTGTTTGCCCAGCACGGAGACCTTGAGTTCTATAAGATAAAGCCATAAACATGTGTATCCGAGTCTTCTATCAAAAGTTACAGCTATTTCTATGAAGTTGTACAAAAACGCTTTCTTTCGCCAAGACAGTGCGTTTCTCACTGTTACATGCATTTGAATGGGGAACTCGACCGAAACAAAGTATAAGTTTTCATTATGTGAATAACTTGGAAATCTTAGCTCAAACAGCTGCAAAACCTGTTTTCCCAGCACGGGAACCTTGAGTTCTATAAGATAAAGCCATAAACATGTGTATCCGAGTCTTCTATCAAAAGTTACAGCTATTTCTATGAAGTTGTACAAAAACGCTTTCTTTCGCCAAGACAGTGCGTTTCTCACTGTTACATGCATTTGAATGGGGAACTCGACCGAAACAAAGTATAAGTTTTCATTATGTGAATAACTTGGAAATCTTAGCTCAAACAGCTGCAAAACCTGTTTGCCCAGCACGGAGACCTTGAGTTCTATAAGATAAAGCCATAAACATGTTTGTTTGAGTCTTCTATCAAAAGTTACAGCTATTTCTATGAAGTTGTACAAAAACGCTTTCTTTCGCCAAGACAGTGCGTTTCTCACTGTTACATGCATTTTGAATGGGGAACTCGACCGAAACAAAGTATAGGTTTTCATTATGTGAATAACTTGGAAATCTTAGCTCAAACAGCTGCAAAACCTGTTTTCCCAGCACGGAGACCTTGAGTTCTATAAGATAAAGCCATAAACATGTTTGTTTGAGTCTTCTATCAAAAGTTACAGCTATTTCTATGAAGTTGTACAAAAACGCTTTCTTTCGCCAAGACAGTGCGTTTCTCACTGTTACATGCATTTGAATGGGGAACTCGACCGAAACAAAGTATAGGTTTTCATTATGTGAATAACTTGGAAATCTTAGCTCAAACAGCTGCAAAACCTGTTTGCCCAGCACGGAGACCTTGAGTTCTATAAGATAAAGCCATAAACATGTGTATCCGAGTCTTCTATCAAAAGTTACAGCTATTCATATGAAGTTGTACAAAAACGCTTTCTTTCGCCAAGACAGTGCGTTTCTCACTGTTACATGCATTTGAATGGGGAACTCGACCGAAACAAAGTATAAGTTTTCATTATGTGAATAACTTGGAAATCTTAGCTCAAACAGCTGCAAAACCTGTTTTCCCAGCACGGAGACCTTGAGTTCTATAAGTTAAAGCCATAAACATGTTTGTTTGAGTCTTCTATCAAAAGTTACAGCTATTTCTATGAAGTTGTACAAAAACGCTTTCTTTCGCCAAGACAGTGCGTTTCTCACTGTTACATGCATTTTGAATGGGGAACTCGACCGAAACAAAGTATAGGTTTTCATTATGTGAATAACTTGGAAATCTTAGCTCAAACAGCTGCAAAACCTGTTTGCCCAGCACGGAGACCTTGAGTTCTATAAGATAAAGCCATAAACATGTGTATCCGAGTCTTCTATCAAAAGTTACAGCTATTTCTATGAAGTTGTACAAAAACGCTTTCTTTCGCCAAGACAGTGCGTTTCTCACTGTTACATGCATTTTGAATGGGGAACTCGACCGAAACAAAGTATAGGTTTTCATTATGTGAATAACTTGGAAATCTTAGCTCAAACAGCTGCAAAACCTGTTTTCCCAGCACGGAGACCTTGAGTTCTATAAGATAAAGCCATAAACATGTTTGTTTGAGTCTTCTATCAAAAGTTACAGCTATTTATATGAAGTTGTACAAAAACGCTTTCTTTCGCCAAGACAGTGCGTTTCTCACTGTTACATGCATTTGAATGGGGAACTCGACCGAAACAAAGTATAGGTTTTCATTATGTGAATAACTTGGAAATCTTAGCTCAAACAGCTGCAAAACCTGTTTGCCCAGCACGGAGACCTTGAGTTCTATAAGATAAAGCCATAAACATGTGTATCCGAGTCTTCTATCAAAAGTTACAGCTATTTCTATGAAGTTGTACAAAAACGCTTTCTTTCGCCAAGACAGTGCGTTTCTCACTGTTACATGCATTTGAATGGGGAACTCGACCGAAACAAAGTATAAGTTTTCATTATGTGAATAACTTGGAAATCTTAGCTCAAACAGCTGCAAAACCTGTTTGCCCAGCACGGAGACCTTGAGTTCTATAAGATAAAGCCATAAACATGTTTGTTTGAGTCTTCTATCAAAAGTTACAGCTATTTCTATGAAGTTGTACAAAAACGCTTTCTTTCGCCAAGACAGTGCGTTTCTCACTGTTACATGCATTTGAATGGGGAACTCGACCGAAACAAAGTATAGGTTTTCATTATGTGAATAACTTGGAAATCTTAGCTCAAACAGCTGCAAAACCTGTTTGCCCAGCACGGAGACCTTGAGTTCTATAAGATAAAGCCATAAACATGTTTGTTTGAGTCTTCTATCAAAAGTTACAGCTATTTATATGAAGTTGTACAAAAACGCTTTCTTTCGCCAAGACAGTGCGTTTCTCACTGTTACATGCATTTGAATGGGGAACTCGACCGAAACAAAGTATAGGTTTTCATTATGTGAATAACTTGGAAATCTTAGCTCAAACAGCTGCAAAACCTGTTTGCCCAGCACGGAGACCTTGAGTTCTATAAGATAAAGCCATAAACATGTGTATCCGAGTCTTCTATCAAAAGTTACAGCTATTTCTATGAAGTTGTACAAAAACGCTTTCTTTCGCCAAGACAGTGCGTTTCTCACTGTTACATGCATTTGAATGGGGAACTCGACCGAAACAAAGTATAAGTTTTCATTATGTGAATAACTTGGAAATCTTAGCTCAAACAGCTGCAAAACCTGTTTTCCCAGCACGGAGACCTTGAGTTCTATAAGATAAAGCCATAAACATGTTTGTTTGAGTCTTCTATCAAAAGTTACAGCTATTTCTATGAAGTTGTACAAAAACGCTTTCTTTCGCCAAGACAGTGCATTTCTCACTGTTACATGCATTTTGAATGGGGAACTCGACCGAAACAAAGTATAGGTTTTCATTATGTGAATAACTTGGAAATCTTAGCTCAAACAGCTGCAAAACCTGTTTGCCCAGCACGGAGACCTTGAGTTCTATAAGATAAAGCCATAAACATGTGTATCCGAGTCTTCTATCAAAAGTTACAGCTATTTCTATGAAGTTGTACAAAAACGCTTTCTTTCGCCAAGACAGTGCGTTTCTCACTGTTACATGCATTTGAATGGGGAACTCGACCGAAACAAAGTATAAGTTTTCATTATGTGAATAACTTGGAAATCTTAGCTCAAACAGCTACAAAACCTGTTTTCCCAGCACGGGAACCTTGAGTTCTATAAGATAAAGCCATAAACATGTGTATCCGAGTCTTCTATCAAAAGTTACAGCTATTTCTATGAAGTTGTACAAAAACGCTTTCTTTCGCCAAGACAGTGCGTTTCTCACTGTTACATGCATTTGAATGGGGAACTCGACCGAAACAAAGTATAAGTTTTCATTATGTGAATAACTTGGAAATCTTAGCTCAAACAGCTGCAAAACCTGTTTGCCCAGCACGGAGACCTTGAGTTCTATAAGATAAAGCCATAAACATGTTTGTTTGAGTCTTCTATCAAAAGTTACAGCTATTTCTATGAAGTTGTACAAAAACGCTTTCTTTCGCCAAGACAGTGCGTTTCTCACTGTTACATGCATTTGAATGGGGAACTCGACCGAAACAAAGTATAGGTTTTCATTATGTGAATAACTTGGAAATCTTAGCTCAAACAGCTGCAAAACCTGTTTGCCCAGCACGGAGACCTTGAGTTCTATAAGATAAAGCCATAAACATGTGTATCCGAGTCTTCTATCAAAAGTTACAGCTATTTCTATGAAGTTGTACAAAAACGCTTTCTTTCGCCAAGACAGTGCGTTTCTCACTGTTACATGCATTTGAATGGGGAACTCGACCGAAACAAAGTATAGGTTTTCATTATGTGAATAACTTGGAAATCTTAGCTCAAACAGCTGCAAAACCTGTTTGCCCAGCACGGAGACCTTGAGTTCTATAAGATAAAGCCATAAACATGTGTATCCGAGTCTTCTATCAAAAGTTACAGCTATTTCTATGAAGTTGTACAAAAACGCTTTCTTTCGCCAAGACAGTGCGTTTCTCACTGTTACATGCATTTGAATGGGGAACTCGACCGAAACAAAGTATAAGTTTTCATTATGTGAATAACTTGGAAATCTTAGCTCAAACAGCTGCAAAACCTGTTTGCCCAGCACGGAGACCTTGAGTTCTATAAGATAAAGCCATAAACATGTTTGTTTGAGTCTTCTATCAAAAGTTACAGCTATTTCTATGAAGTTGTACAAAAACGCTTTCTTTCGCCAAGACAGTGCGTTTCTCACTGTTACATGCATTTGAATGGGGAACTCGACCGAAACAAAGTATAGGTTTTCATTATGTGAATAACTTGGAAATCTTAGCTCAAACAGCTGCAAAACCTGTTTGCCCAGCACGGAGACCTTGAGTTCTATAAGATAAAGCCATAAACATGTTTGTTTGAGTCTTCTATCAAAAGTTACAGCTATTTATATGAAGTTGTACAAAAACGCTTTCTTTCGCCAAGACAGTGCGTTTCTCACTGTTACATGCATTTGAATGGGGAACTCGACCGAAACAAAGTATAGGTTTTCATTATGTGAATAACTTGGAAATCTTAGCTCAAACAGCTGCAAAACCTGTTTGCCCAGCACGGAGACCTTGAGTTCTATAAGATAAAGCCATAAACATGTGTATCCGAGTCTTCTATCAAAAGTTACAGCTATTTCTATGAAGTTGTACAAAAACGCTTTCTTTCGCCAAGACAGTGCGTTTCTCACTGTTACATGCATTTGAATGGGGAACTCGACCGAAACAAAGTATAAGTTTTCATTATGTGAATAACTTGGAAATCTTAGCTCAAACAGCTGCAAAACCTGTTTTCCCAGCACGGAGACCTTGAGTTCTATAAGATAAAGCCATAAACATGTTTGTTTGAGTCTTCTATCAAAAGTTACAGCTATTTCTATGAAGTTGTACAAAAACGCTTTCTTTCGCCAAGACAGTGCGTTTCTCACTGTTACATGCATTTGAATGGGGAACTCGACCGAAACAAAGTATAGGTTTTCATTATGTGAATAACTTGGAAATCTTAGCTCAAACAGCTGCAAAACCTGTTTGCCCAGCACGGAGACCTTGAGTTCTATAAGATAAAGCCATAAACATGTGTATCCGAGTCTTCTATCAAAAGTTACAGCTATTTCTATGAAGTTGTACAAAAACGCTTTCTTTCGCCAAGACAGTGCGTTTCTCACTGTTACATGCATTTGAATGGGGAACTCGACCGAAACAAAGTATAGGTTTTCATTATGTGAATAACTTGGAAATCTTAGCTCAAACAGCTGCAAAACCTGTTTTCCCAGCACGGAGACCTTGAGTTCTATAAGATAAAGCCATAAACATGTTTGTTTGAGTCTTCTATCAAAAGTTACAGCTATTTCTATGAAGTTGTACAAAAACGCTTTCTTTCGCCAAGACAGTGCGTTTCTCACTGTTACATGCATTTGAATGGGGAACTCGACCGAAACAAAGTATAAGTTTTCATTATGTGAATAACTTGGAAATCTTAGCTCAAACAGCTGCAAAACCTGTTTGCCCAGCACGGAGACCTTGAGTTCTATAAGATAAAGCCATAAACATGTTTGTTTGAGTCTTCTATCAAAAGTTACAGCTATTTCTATGAAGTTGTACAAAAACGCTTTCTTTCGCCAAGACAGTGCGTTTCTCACTGTTACATGCATTTTGAATGGGGAACTCGACCGAAACAAAGTATAGGTTTTCATTATGTGAATAACTTGGAAATCTTAGCTCAAACAGCTGCAAAACCTGTTTTCCCAGCACGGAGACCTTGAGTTCTATAAGATAAAGCCATAAACATGTTTGTTTGAGTCTTCTATCAAAAGTTACAGCTATTTCTATGAAGTTGTACAAAAACGCTTTCTTTCGCCAAGACAGTGCGTTTCTCACTGTTACATGCATTTTGAATGGGGAACTCGACCGAAACAAAGTATAGGTTTTCATTATGTGAATAACTTGGAAATCTTAGCTCAAACAGCTGCAAAACCTGTTTTCCCAGCACGGAGACCTTGAGTTCTATAAGATAAAGCCATAAACATGTTTGTTTGAGTCTTCTATCAAAAGTTACAGCTATTTCTATGAAGTTGTACAAAAACGCTTTCTTTCGCCAAGACAGTGCGTTTCTCACTGTTACATGCATTTGAATGGGGAACTCGACCGAAACAAAGTATAGGTTTTCATTATGTGAATAACTTGGAAATCTTAGCTCAAACAGCTGCAAAACCTGTTTGCCCAGCACGGAGACCTTGAGTTCTATAAGATAAAGCCATGAACATGTGTATCCGAGTCTTCTATCAAAAGTTACAGCTATTTCTATGAAGTTGTACAAAAACGCTTTCTTTCGCCAAGACAGTGCGTTTCTCACTGTTACATGCATTTGAATGGGGAACTCGACCGAAACAAAGTATAAGTTTTCATTATGTGAATAACTTGGAAATCTTAGCTCAAACAGCTGCAAAACCTGTTTGCCCAGCACAGAGACCTTGAGTTCTATAAGATAAAGCCATAAACATGTGTATCCGAGTCTTCTATCAAAAGTTACAGCTATTCATATGAAGTTGTACAAAAACGCTTTCTTTCGCCAAGACAGTGCGTTTCTCACTGTTACATGCATTTGAATGGGGAACTCGACCGAAACAAAGTATAGGTTTTCATTATGTGAATAACTTGGAAATCTTAGCTCAAACAGCTGCAAAACCTGTTTTCCCAGCACGGAGACCTTGAGTTCTATAAGATAAAGCCATAAACATGTTTGTTTGAGTCTTCTATCAAAAGTTACAGCTATTTCTATGAAGTTGTACAAAAACGCTTTCTTTCGCCAAGACAGTGCGTTTCTCACTGTTACATGCATTTTGAATGGGGAACTCGACCGAAACAAAGTATAGGTTTTCATTATGTGAATAACTTGGAAATCTTAGCTCAAACAGCTGCAAAACCTGTTTGCCCAGCACGGAGACCTTGAGTTCTATAAGATAAAGCCATAAACATGTGTATCCGAGTCTTCTATCAAAAGTTACAGCTATTTCTATGAAGTTGTACAAAAACGCTTTCTTTCGCCAAGACAGTGCGTTTCTCACTGTTACATGCATTTTGAATGGGGAACTCGACCGAAACAAAGTATAGGTTTTCATTATGTGAATAACTTGGAAATCTTAGCTCAAACAGCTGCAAAACCTGTTTTCCCAGCACGGAGACCTTGAGTTCTATAAGATAAAGCCATAAACATGTTTGTTTGAGTCTTCTATCAAAAGTTACAGCTATTTATATGAAGTTGTACAAAAACGCTTTCTTTCGCCAAGACAGTGCGTTTCTCACTGTTACATGCATTTGAATGGGGAACTCGACCGAAACAAAGTATAGGTTTTCATTATGTGAATAACTTGGAAATCTTAGCTCAAACAGCTGCAAAACCTGTTTGCCCAGCACGGAGACCTTGAGTTCTATAAGATAAAGCCATAAACATGTGTATCCGAGTCTTCTATCAAAAGTTACAGCTATTTCTATGAAGTTGTACAAAAACGCTTTCTTTCGCCAAGACAGTGCGTTTCTCACTGTTACATGCATTTGAATGGGGAACTCGACCGAAACAAAGTATAAGTTTTCATTATGTGAATAACTTGGAAATCTTAGCTCAAACAGCTGCAAAACCTGTTTGCCCAGCACGGAGACCTTGAGTTCTATAAGATAAAGCCATAAACATGTTTGTTTGAGTCTTCTATCAAAAGTTACAGCTATTTCTATGAAGTTGTACAAAAACGCTTTCTTTCGCCAAGACAGTGCGTTTCTCACTGTTACATGCATTTGAATGGGGAACTCGACCGAAACAAAGTATAGGTTTTCATTATGTGAATAACTTGGAAATCTTAGCTCAAACAGCTGCAAAACCTGTTTGCCCAGCACGGAGACCTTGAGTTCTATAAGATAAAGCCATAAACATGTTTGTTTGAGTCTTCTATCAAAAGTTACAGCTATTTATATGAAGTTGTACAAAAACGCTTTCTTTCGCCAAGACAGTGCGTTTCTCACTGTTACATGCATTTGAATGGGGAACTCGACCGAAACAAAGTATAGGTTTTCATTATGTGAATAACTTGGAAATCTTAGCTCAAACAGCTGCAAAACCTGTTTGCCCAGCACGGAGACCTTGAGTTCTATAAGATAAAGCCATAAACATGTGTATCCGAGTCTTCTATCAAAAGTTACAGCTATTTCTATGAAGTTGTACAAAAACGCTTTCTTTCGTCAAGACAGTGCGTTTCTCACTGTTACATGCATTTGAATGGGGAACTCGACCGAAACAAAGTATAAGTTTTCATTATGTGAATAACTTGGAAATCTTAGCTCAAACAGCTGCAAAACCTGTTTTCCCAGCACGGAGACCTTGAGTTCTATAAGATAAAGCCATAAACATGTTTGTTTGAGTCTTCTATCAAAAGTTACAGCTATTTTTATGAAGTTGTACAAAAACGCTTTCTTTCGCCAAGACAGTGCGTTTCTCACTGTTACATGCATTTTGAATGGGGAACTCGACCGAAACAAAGTATAGGTTTTCATTATGTGAATAACTTGGAAATCTTAGCTCAAACAGCTGCAAAACCTGTTTGCCCAGCACGGAGACCTTGAGTTCTATAAGATAAAGCCATAAACATGTGTATCCGAGTCTTCTATCAAAAGTTACAGCTATTTCTATGAAGTTGTACAAAAACGCTTTCTTTCGCCAAGACAGTGCGTTTCTCACTGTTACATGCATTTTGAATGGGGAACTCGACCGAAACAAAGTATAGGTTTTCATTATGTGAATAACTTGGAAATCTTAGCTCAAACAGCTGCAAAACCTGTTTTCCCAGCACGGAGACCTTGAGTTCTATAAGATAAAGCCATAAACATGTTTGTTTGAGTCTTCTATCAAAAGTTACAGCTATTTATATGAAGTTGTACAAAAACGCTTTCTTTCGCCAAGACAGTGCGTTTCTCACTGTTACATGCATTTGAATGGGGAACTCGACCGAAACAAAGTATAGGTTTTCATTATGTGAATAACTTGGAAATCTTAGCTCAAACAGCTGCAAAACCTGTTTGCCCAGCACGGAGACCTTGAGTTCTATAAGATAAAGCCATAAACATGTGTATCCGAGTCTTCTATCAAAAGTTACAGCTATTTCTATGAAGTTGTACAAAAACGCTTTCTTTCGCCAAGACAGTGCGTTTCTCACTGTTACATGCATTTGAATGGGGAACTCGACCGAAACAAAGTATAAGTTTTCATTATGTGAATAACTTGGAAATCTTAGCTCAAACAGCTGCAAAACCTGTTTGCCCAGCACGGAGACCTTGAGTTCTATAAGATAAAGCCATAAACATGTTTGTTTGAGTCTTCTATCAAAAGTTACAGCTATTTCTATGAAGTTGTACAAAAACGCTTTCTTTCGCCAAGACAGTGCGTTTCTCACTGTTACATACATTTGAATGGGGAACTCGACCGAAACAAAGTATAGGTTTTCATTATGTGAATAACTTGGAAATCTTAGCTCAAACAGCTGCAAAACCTGTTTTCCCAGCACGGAGACCTTGAGTTCTATAAGATAAAGCCATAAACATGTTTGTTTGAGTCTTCTATCAAAAGTTACAGCTATTTCTATGAAGTTGTACAAAAACGCTTTCTTTCGCCAAGACAGTGCATTTCTCACTGTTACATGCATTTTGAATGGGGAACTCGACCGAAACAAAGTATAGGTTTTCATTATGTGAATAACTTGGAAATCTTAGCTCAAACAGCTGCAAAACCTGTTTTCCCAGCACGGAGACCTTGAGTTCTATAAGATAAAGCCATAAACATGTTTGTTTGAGTCTTCTATCAAAAGTTACAGCTATTTCTATGAAGTTGTACAAAAACGCTTTCTTTCGCCAAGACAGTGCGTTTCTCACTGTTACATGCATTTGAATGGGGAACTCGACCGAAACAAAGTATAGGTTTTCATTATGTGAATAACTTGGAAATCTTAGCTCAAACAGCTGCAAAACCTGTTTGCCCAGCACGGAGACCTTGAGTTCTATAAGATAAAGCCATGAACATGTGTATCCGAGTCTTCTATCAAAAGTTACAGCTATTTCTATGAAGTTGTACAAAAACGCTTTCTTTCGCCAAGACAGTGCGTTTCTCACTGTTACATGCATTTGAATGGGGAACTCGACCGAAACAAAGTATAGGTTTTCATTATGTGAATAACTTGGAAATCTTAGCTCAAACAGCTGCAAAACCTGTTTTCCCAGCACGGAGACCTTGAGTTCTATAAGATAAAGCCATAAACATGTTTGTTTGAGTCTTCTATCAAAAGTTACAGCTATTTCTATGAAGTTGTACAAAAACGCTTTCTTTCGCCAAGACAGTGCGTTTCTCACTGTTACATGCATTTTGAATGGGGAACTCGACCGAAACAAAGTATAGGTTTTCATTATGTGAATAACTTGGAAATCTTAGCTCAAACAGCTGCAAAACCTGTTTGCCCAGCACGGAGACCTTGAGTTCTATAAGATAAAGCCATAAACATGTGTATCCGAGTCTTCTATCAAAAGTTACAGCTATTTCTATGAAGTTGTACAAAAACGCTTTCTTTCGCCAAGACAGTGCGTTTCTCACTGTTACATGCATTTTGAATGGGGAACTCGACCGAAACAAAGTATAGGTTTTCATTATGTGAATAACTTGGAAATCTTAGCTCAAACAGCTGCAAAACCTGTTTTCCCAGCACGGAGACCTTGAGTTCTATAAGATAAAGCCATAAACATGTTTGTTTGAGTCTTCTATCAAAAGTTACAGCTATTTATATGAAGTTGTACAAAAACGCTTTCTTTCGCCAAGACAGTGCGTTTCTCACTGTTACATGCATTTGAATGGGGAACTCGACCGAAACAAAGTATAGGTTTTCATTATGTGAATAACTTGGAAATCTTAGCTCAAACAGCTGCAAAACCTGTTTGCCCAGCACGGAGACCTTGAGTTCTATAAGATAAAGCCATAAACATGTGTATCCGAGTCTTCTATCAAAAGTTACAGCTATTTCTATGAAGTTGTACAAAAACGCTTTCTTTCGCCAAGACAGTGCGTTTCTCACTGTTACATGCATTTGAATGGGGAACTCGACCGAAACAAAGTATAAGTTTTCATTATGTGAATAACTTGGAAATCTTAGCTCAAACAGCTGCAAAACCTGTTTGCCCAGCACGGAGACCTTGAGTTCTATAAGATAAAGCCATAAACATGTTTGTTTGAGTCTTCTATCAAAAGTTACAGCTATTTCTATGAAGTTGTACAAAAACGCTTTCTTTCGCCAAGACAGTGCGTTTCTCACTGTTACATGCATTTGAATGGGGAACTCGACCGAAACAAAGTATAGGTTTTCATTATGTGAATAACTTGGAAATCTTAGCTCAAACAGCTGCAAAACCTGTTTGCCCAGCACGGAGACCTTGAGTTCTATAAGATAAAGCCATAAACATGTTTGTTTGAGTCTTCTATCAAAAGTTACAGCTATTTATATGAAGTTGTACAAAAACGCTTTCTTTCGCCAAGACAGTGCGTTTCTCACTGTTACATGCATTTGAATGGGGAACTCGACCGAAACAAAGTATAGGTTTTCATTATGTGAATAACTTGGAAATCTTAGCTCAAACAGCTGCAAAACCTGTTTGCCCAGCACGGAGACCTTGAGTTCTATAAGATAAAGCCATAAACATGTGTATCCGAGTCTTCTATCAAAAGTTACAGCTATTTCTATGAAGTTGTACAAAAACGCTTTCTTTCGTCAAGACAGTGCGTTTCTCACTGTTACATGCATTTGAATGGGGAACTCGACCGAAACAAAGTATAAGTTTTCATTATGTGAATAACTTGGAAATCTTAGCTCAAACAGCTGCAAAACCTGTTTTCCCAGCACGGAGACCTTGAGTTCTATAAGATAAAGCCATAAACATGTTTGTTTGAGTCTTCTATCAAAAGTTACAGCTATTTCTATGAAGTTGTACAAAAACGCTTTCTTTCGCCAAGACAGTGCGTTTCTCACTGTTACATGCATTTTGAATGGGGAACTCGACCGAAACAAAGTATAGGTTTTCATTATGTGAATAACTTGGAAATCTTAGCTCAAACAGCTGCAAAACCTGTTTGCCCAGCACGGAGACCTTGAGTTCTATAAGATAAAGCCATAAACATGTGTATCCGAGTCTTCTATCAAAAGTTACAGCTATTTCTATGAAGTTGTACAAAAACGCTTTCTTTCGCCAAGACAGTGCGTTTCTCACTGTTACATGCATTTTGAATGGGGAACTCGACCGAAACAAAGTATAGGTTTTCATTATGTGAATAACTTGGAAATCTTAGCTCAAACAGCTGCAAAACCTGTTTTCCCAGCACGGAGACCTTGAGTTCTATAAGATAAAGCCATAAACATGTTTGTTTGAGTCTTCTATCAAAAGTTACAGCTATTTATATGAAGTTGTACAAAAACGCTTTCTTTCGCCAAGACAGTGCGTTTCTCACTGTTACATGCATTTGAATGGGGAACTCGACCGAAACAAAGTATTGGTTTTCATTATGTGAATAACTTGGAAATCTTAGCTCAAACAGCTGCAAAACCTGTTTGCCCAGCACGGAGACCTTGAGTTCTATAAGATAAAGCCATAAACATGTGTATCCGAGTCTTCTATCAAAAGTTACAGCTATTTCTATGAAGTTGTACAAAAACGCTTTCTTTCGCCAAGACAGTGCGTTTCTCACTGTTACATGCATTTGAATGGGGAACTCGACCGAAACAAAGTATAAGTTTTCATTATGTGAATAACTTGGAAATCTTAGCTCAAACAGCTGCAAAACCTGTTTGCCCAGCACGGAGACCTTGAGTTCTATAAGATAAAGCCATAAACATGTTTGTTTGAGTCTTCTATCAAAAGTTACAGCTATTTCTATGAAGTTGTACAAAAACGCTTTCTTTCGCCAAGACAGTGCGTTTCTCACTGTTACATGCATTTGAATGGGGAACTCGACCGAAACAAAGTATAGGTTTTCATTATGTGAATAACTTGGAAATCTTAGCTCAAACAGCTGCAAAACCTGTTTGCCCAGCACGGAGACCTTGAGTTCTATAAGATAAAGCCATAAACATGTTTGTTTGAGTCTTCTATCAAAAGTTACAGCTATTTATATGAAGTTGTACAAAAACGCTTTCTTTCGCCAAGACAGTGCGTTTCTCACTGTTACATGCATTTGAATGGGGAACTCGACCGAAACAAAGTATAGGTTTTCATTATGTGAATAACTTGGAAATCTTAGCTCAAACAGCTGCAAAACCTGTTTGCCCAGCACGGAGACCTTGAGTTCTATAAGATAAAGCCATAAACATGTGTATCCGAGTCTTCTATCAAAAGTTACAGCTATTTCTATGAAGTTGTACAAAAACGCTTTCTTTCGCCAAGACAGTGCGTTTCTCACTGTTACATGCATTTGAATGGGGAACTCGACCGAAACAAAGTATAAGTTTTCATTATGTGAATAACTTGGAAATCTTAGCTCAAACAGCTGCAAAACCTGTTTTCCCAGCACGGAGACCTTGAGTTCTATAAGATAAAGCCATAAACATGTTTGTTTGAGTCTTCTATCAAAAGTTACAGCTATTTCTATGAAGTTGTACAAAAACGCTTTCTTTCGCCAAGACAGTGCGTTTCTCACTGTTACATGCATTTGAATGGGGAACTCGACCGAAACAAAGTATAGGTTTTCATTATGTGAATAACTTGGAAATCTTAGCTCAAACAGCTGCAAAACCTGTTTGCCCAGCACGGAGACCTTGAGTTCTATAAGATAAAGCCATAAACATGTGTATCCGAGTCTTCTATCAAAAGTTACAGCTATTTCTATGAAGTTGTACAAAAACGCTTTCTTTCGCCAAGACAGTGCGTTTCTCACTGTTACATGCATTTGAATGGGGAACTCGACCGAAACAAAGTATAGGTTTTCATTATGTGAATAACTTGGAAATCTTAGCTCAAACAGCTGCAAAACCTGTTTTCCCAGCACGGAGACCTTGAGTTCTATAAGATAAAGCCATAAACATGTTTGTTTGAGTCTTCTATCAAAAGTTACAGCTATTTCTATGAAGTTGTACAAAAACGCTTTCTTTCGCCAAGACAGTGCGTTTCTCACTGTTACATGCATTTGAATGGGGAACTCGACCGAAACAAAGTATAAGTTTTCATTATGTGAATAACTTGGAAATCTTAGCTCAAACAGCTGCAAAACCTGTTTGCCCAGCACGGAGACCTTGAGTTCTATAAGATAAAGCCATAAACATGTTTGTTTGAGTCTTCTATCAAAAGTTACAGCTATTTCTATGAAGTTGTACAAAAACGCTTTCTTTCGCCAAGACAGTGCGTTTCTCACTGTTACATGCATTTTGAATGGGGAACTCGACCGAAACAAAGTATAGGTTTTCATTATGTGAATAACTTGGAAATCTTAGCTCAAACAGCTGCAAAACCTGTTTTCCCAGCACGGAGACCTTGAGTTCTATAAGATAAAGCCATAAACATGTTTGTTTGAGTCTTCTATCAAAAGTTACAGCTATTTCTATGAAGTTGTACAAAAACGCTTTCTTTCGCCAAGACAGTGCGTTTCTCACTGTTACATGCATTTTGAATGGGGAACTCGACCGAAACAAAGTATAGGTTTTCATTATGTGAATAACTTGGAAATCTTAGCTCAAACAGCTGCAAAACCTGTTTTCCCAGCACGGAGACCTTGAGTTCTATAAGATAAAGCCATAAACATGTTTGTTTGAGTCTTCTATCAAAAGTTACAGCTATTTCTATGAAGTTGTACAAAAACGCTTTCTTTCGCCAAGACAGTGCGTTTCTCACTGTTACATGCATTTGAATGGGGAACTCGACCGAAACAAAGTATAGGTTTTCATTATGTGAATAACTTGGAAATCTTAGCTCAAACAGCTGCAAAACCTGTTTGCCCAGCACGGAGACCTTGAGTTCTATAAGATAAAGCCATGAACATGTGTATCCGAGTCTTCTATCAAAAGTTACAGCTATTTCTATGAAGTTGTACAAAAACGCTTTCTTTCGCCAAGACAGTGCGTTTCTCACTGTTACATGCATTTGAATGGGGAACTCGACCGAAACAAAGTATAAGTTTTCATTATGTGAATAACTTGGAAATCTTAGCTCAAACAGCTGCAAAACCTGTTTGCCCAGCACGGAGACCTTGAGTTCTATAAGATAAAGCCATAAACATGTGTATCCGAGTCTTCTATCAAAAGTTACAGCTATTCATATGAAGTTGTACAAAAACGCTTTCTTTCGCCAAGACAGTGCGTTTCTCACTGTTACATGCATTTGAATGGGGAACTCGACCGAAACAAAGTATAAGTTTTCATTATGTGAATAACTTGGAAATCTTAGCTCAAACAGCTGCAAAACCTGTTTTCCCAGCACGGAGACCTTGAGTTCTATAAGATAAAGCCATAAACATGTTTGTTTGAGTCTTCTATCAAAAGTTACAGCTATTTCTATGAAGTTGTACAAAAACGCTTTCTTTCGCCAAGACAGTGCGTTTCTCACTGTTACATGCATTTTGAATGGGGAACTCGACCGAAACAAAGTATAGGTTTTCATTATGTGAATAACTTGGAAATCTTAGCTCAAACAGCTGCAAAACCTGTTTGCCCAGCACGGAGACCTTGAGTTCTATAAGATAAAGCCATAAACATGTGTATCCGAGTCTTCTATCAAAAGTTACAGCTATTTCTATGAAGTTGTACAAAAACGCTTTCTTTCGCCAAGACAGTGCGTTTCTCACTGTTACATGCATTTTGAATGGGGAACTCGACCGAAACAAAGTATAGGTTTTCATTATGTGAATAACTTGGAAATCTTAGCTCAAACAGCTGCAAAACCTGTTTTCCCAGCACGGAGACCTTGAGTTCTATAAGATAAAGCCATAAACATGTTTGTTTGAGTCTTCTATCAAAAGTTACAGCTATTTATATGAAGTTGTACAAAAACGCTTTCTTTCGCCAAGACAGTGCGTTTCTCACTGTTACATGCATTTGAATGGGGAACTCGACCGAAACAAAGTATAGGTTTTCATTATGTGAATAACTTGGAAATCTTAGCTCAAACAGCTGCAAAACCTGTTTGCCCAGCACGGAGACCTTGAGTTCTATAAGATAAAGCCATAAACATGTGTATCCGAGTCTTCTATCAAAAGTTACAGCTATTTCTATGAAGTTGTACAAAAACGCTTTCTTTCGCCAAGACAGTGCGTTTCTCACTGTTACATGCATTTGAATGGGGAACTCGACCGAAACAAAGTATAAGTTTTCATTATGTGAATAACTTGGAAATCTTAGCTCAAACAGCTGCAAAACCTGTTTGCCCAGCACGGAGACCTTGAGTTCTATAAGATAAAGCCATAAACATGTTTGTTTGAGTCTTCTATCAAAAGTTACAGCTATTTCTATGAAGTTGTACAAAAACGCTTTCTTTCGCCAAGACAGTGCGTTTCTCACTGTTACATGCATTTGAATGGGGAACTCGACCGAAACAAAGTATAGGTTTTCATTATGTGAATAACTTGGAAATCTTAGCTCAAACAGCTGCAAAACCTGTTTGCCCAGCACGGAGACCTTGAGTTCTATAAGATAAAGCCATAAACATGTTTGTTTGAGTCTTCTATCAAAAGTTACAGCTATTTATATGAAGTTGTACAAAAACGCTTTCTTTCGCCAAGACAGTGCGTTTCTCACTGTTACATGCATTTGAATGGGGAACTCGACCGAAACAAAGTATAGGTTTTCATTATGTGAATAACTTGGAAATCTTAGCTCAAACAGCTGCAAAACCTGTTTGCCCAGCACGGAGACCTTGAGTTCTATAAGATAAAGCCATAAACATGTGTATCCGAGTCTTCTATCAAAAGTTACAGCTATTTCTATGAAGTTGTACAAAAACGCTTTCTTTCGTCAAGACAGTGCGTTTCTCACTGTTACATGCATTTGAATGGGGAACTCGACCGAAACAAAGTATAAGTTTTCATTATGTGAATAACTTGGAAATCTTAGCTCAAACAGCTGCAAAACCTGTTTTCCCAGCACGGAGACCTTGAGTTCTATAAGATAAAGCCATAAACATGTTTGTTTGAGTCTTCTATCAAAAGTTACAGCTATTTCTATGAAGTTGTACAAAAACGCTTTCTTTCGCCAAGACAGTGCGTTTCTCACTGTTACATGCATTTTGAATGGGGAACTCGACCGAAACAAAGTATAGGTTTTCATTATGTGAATAACTTGGAAATCTTAGCTCAAACAGCTGCAAAACCTGTTTGCCCAGCACGGAGACCTTGAGTTCTATAAGATAAAGCCATAAACATGTGTATCCGAGTCTTCTATCAAAAGTTACAGCTATTTCTATGAAGTTGTACAAAAACGCTTTCTTTCGCCAAGACAGTGCGTTTCTCACTGTTACATGCATTTGAATGGGGAACTCGACCGAAACAAAGTATAAGTTTTCATTATGTGAATAACTTGGAAATCTTAGCTCAAACAGCTGCAAAACCTGTTTTCCCAGCACGGGAACCTTGAGTTCTATAAGATAAAGCCATAAACATGTGTATCCGAGTCTTCTATCAAAAGTTACAGCTATTTCTATGAAGTTGTACAAAAACGCTTTCTTTCGCCAAGACAGTGCGTTTCTCACTGTTACATGCATTTGAATGGGGAACTCGACCGAAACAAAGTATAAGTTTTCATTATGTGAATAACTTGGAAATCTTAGCTCAAACAGCTGCAAAACCTGTTTGCCCAGCACGGAGACCTTGAGTTCTATAAGATAAAGCCATAAACATGTTTGTTTGAGTCTTCTATCAAAAGTTACAGCTATTTCTATGAAGTTGTACAAAAACGCTTTCTTTCGCCAAGACAGTGCGTTTCTCACTGTTACATGCATTTTGAATGGGGAACTCGACCGAAACAAAGTATAGGTTTTCATTATGTGAATAACTTGGAAATCTTAGCTCAAACAGCTGCAAAACCTGTTTTCCCAGCACGGAGACCTTGAGTTCTATAAGATAAAGCCATAAACATGTTTGTTTGAGTCTTCTATCAAAAGTTACAGCTATTTCTATGAAGTTGTACAAAAACGCTTTCTTTCGCCAAGACAGTGCGTTTCTCACTGTTACATGCATTTGAATGGGGAACTCGACCGAAACAAAGTATAGGTTTTCATTATGTGAATAACTTGGAAATCTTAGCTCAAACAGCTGCAAAACCTGTTTGCCCAGCACGGAGACCTTGAGTTCTATAAGATAAAGCCATGAACATGTGTATCCGAGTCTTCTATCAAAAGTTACAGCTATTTCTATGAAGTTGTACAAAAACGCTTTCTTTCGCCAAGACAGTGCGTTTCTCACTGTTACATGCATTTGAATGGGGAACTCGACCGAAACAAAGTATAAGTTTTCATTATGTGAATAACTTGGAAATCTTAGCTCAAACAGCTGCAAAACCTGTTTGCCCAGCACGGAGACCTTGAGTTCTATAAGATAAAGCCATAAACATGTGTATCCGAGTCTTCTATCAAAAGTTACAGCTATTCATATGAAGTTGTACAAAAACGCTTTCTTTCGCCAAGACAGTGCGTTTCTCACTGTTACATGCATTTGAATGGGGAACTCGACCGAAACAAAGTATAAGTTTTCATTATGTGAATAACTTGGAAATCTTAGCTCAAACAGCTGCAAAACCTGTTTTCCCAGCACGGAGACCTTGAGTTCTATAAGTTAAAGCCATAAACATGTTTGTTTGAGTCTTCTATCAAAAGTTACAGCTATTTCTATGAAGTTGTACAAAAACGCTTTCTTTCGCCAAGACAGTGCGTTTCTCACTGTTACATGCATTTTGAATGGGGAACTCGACCGAAACAAAGTATAGGTTTTCATTATGTGAATAACTTGGAAATCTTAGCTCAAACAGCTGCAAAACCTGTTTGCCCAGCACGGAGACCTTGAGTTCTATAAGATAAAGCCATAAACATGTGTATCCGAGTCTTCTATCAAAAGTTACAGCTATTTCTATGAAGTTGTACAAAAACGCTTTCTTTCGCCAAGACAGTGCGTTTCTCACTGTTACATGCATTTTGAATGGGGAACTCGACCGAAACAAAGTATAGGTTTTCATTATGTGAATAACTTGGAAATCTTAGCTCAAACAGCTGCAAAACCTGTTTTCCCAGCACGGAGACCTTGAGTTCTATAAGATAAAGCCATAAACATGTTTGTTTGAGTCTTCTATCAAAAGTTACAGCTATTTATATGAAGTTGTACAAAAACGCTTTCTTTCGCCAAGACAGTGCGTTTCTCACTGTTACATGCATTTGAATGGGGAACTCGACCGAAACAAAGTATAGGTTTTCATTATGTGAATAACTTGGAAATCTTAGCTCAAACAGCTGCAAAACCTGTTTGCCCAGCACGGAGACCTTGAGTTCTATAAGATAAAGCCATAAACATGTGTATCCGAGTCTTCTATCAAAAGTTACAGCTATTTCTATGAAGTTGTACAAAAACGCTTTCTTTCGCCAAGACAGTGCGTTTCTCACTGTTACATGCATTTGAATGGGGAACTCGACCGAAACAAAGTATAAGTTTTCATTATGTGAATAACTTGGAAATCTTAGCTCAAACAGCTGCAAAACCTGTTTGCCCAGCACGGAGACCTTGAGTTCTATAAGATAAAGCCATAAACATGTTTGTTTGAGTCTTCTATCAAAAGTTACAGCTATTTCTATGAAGTTGTACAAAAACGCTTTCTTTCGCCAAGACAGTGCGTTTCTCACTGTTACATGCATTTGAATGGGGAACTCGACCGAAACAAAGTATAGGTTTTCATTATGTGAATAACTTGGAAATCTTAGCTCAAACAGCTGCAAAACCTGTTTGCCCAGCACGGAGACCTTGAGTTCTATAAGATA
The DNA here is from genome assembly GCF_057381915.1 of Diplotaxodon limnothrissa. NCBI lineage: Eukaryota > Metazoa > Chordata > Actinopteri > Cichliformes > Cichlidae > Diplotaxodon > Diplotaxodon limnothrissa. The sequence continues at coordinate 35,514,750 of NC_140608.1, read as the reverse complement.
AAGCCATAAACATGTTTGTTTGAGTCTTCTATCAAAAGTTACAGCTATTTATATGAAGTTGTACAAAAACGCTTTCTTTCGCCAAGACAGTGCGTTTCTCACTGTTACATGCATTTGAATGGGGAACTCGACCGAAACAAAGTATAGGTTTTCATTATGTGAATAACTTGGAAATCTTAGCTCAAACAGCTGCAAAACCTGTTTGCCCAGCACGGAGACCTTGAGTTCTATAAGATAAAGCCATAAACATGTGTATCCGAGTCTTCTATCAAAAGTTACAGCTATTTCTATGAAGTTGTACAAAAACGCTTTCTTTCGCCAAGACAGTGCGTTTCTCACTGTTACATGCATTTGAATGGGGAACTCGACCGAAACAAAGTATAAGTTTTCATTATGTGAATAACTTGGAAATCTTAGCTCAAACAGCTGCAAAACCTGTTTTCCCAGCACGGAGACCTTGAGTTCTATAAGATAAAGCCATAAACATGTTTGTTTGAGTCTTCTATCAAAAGTTACAGCTATTTCTATGAAGTTGTACAAAAACGCTTTCTTTCGCCAAGACAGTGCATTTCTCACTGTTACATGCATTTTGAATGGGGAACTCGACCGAAACAAAGTATAGGTTTTCATTATGTGAATAACTTGGAAATCTTAGCTCAAACAGCTGCAAAACCTGTTTGCCCAGCACGGAGACCTTGAGTTCTATAAGATAAAGCCATAAACATGTGTATCCGAGTCTTCTATCAAAAGTTACAGCTATTTCTATGAAGTTGTACAAAAACGCTTTCTTTCGCCAAGACAGTGCGTTTCTCACTGTTACATGCATTTGAATGGGGAACTCGACCGAAACAAAGTATAAGTTTTCATTATGTGAATAACTTGGAAATCTTAGCTCAAACAGCTGCAAAACCTGTTTGCCCAGCACGGAGACCTTGAGTTCTATAAGATAAAGCCATAAACATGTTTGTTTGAGTCTTCTATCAAAAGTTACAGCTATTTCTATGAAGTTGTACAAAAACGCTTTCTTTCGCCAAGACAGTGCGTTTCTCACTGTTACATGCATTTGAATGGGGAACTCGACCGAAACAAAGTATAGGTTTTCATTATGTGAATAACTTGGAAATCTTAGCTCAAACAGCTGCAAAACCTGTTTGCCCAGCACGGAGACCTTGAGTTCTATAAGATAAAGCCATGAACATGTGTATCCGAGTCTTCTATCAAAAGTTACAGCTATTTCTATGAAGTTGTACAAAAACGCTTTCTTTCGCCAAGACAGTGCGTTTCTCACTGTTACATGCATTTGAATGGGGAACTCGACCGAAACAAAGTATAAGTTTTCATTATGTGAATAACTTGGAAATCTTAGCTCAAACAGCTGCAAAACCTGTTTGCCCAGCACGGAGACCTTGAGTTCTATAAGATAAAGCCATAAACATGTGTATCCGAGTCTTCTATCAAAAGTTACAGCTATTCATATGAAGTTGTACAAAAACGCTTTCTTTCGCCAAGACAGTGCGTTTCTCACTGTTACATGCATTTGAATGGGGAACTCGACCGAAACAAAGTATAAGTTTTCATTATGTGAATAACTTGGAAATCTTAGCTCAAACAGCTGCAAAACCTGTTTTCCCAGCACGGAGACCTTGAGTTCTATAAGTTAAAGCCATAAACATGTTTGTTTGAGTCTTCTATCAAAAGTTACAGCTATTTCTATGAAGTTGTACAAAAACGCTTTCTTTCGCCAAGACAGTGCGTTTCTCACTGTTACATGCATTTTGAATGGGGAACTCGACCGAAACAAAGTATAGGTTTTCATTATGTGAATAACTTGGAAATCTTAGCTCAAACAGCTGCAAAACCTGTTTGCCCAGCACGGAGACCTTGAGTTCTATAAGATAAAGCCATAAACATGTGTATCTGAGTCTTCTATCAAAAGTTACAGCTATTTCTATGAAGTTGTACAAAAACGCTTTCTTTCGCCAAGACAGTGCGTTTCTCACTGTTACATGCATTTTGAATGGGGAACTCGACCGAAACAAAGTATAGGTTTTCATTATGTGAATAACTTGGAAATCTTAGCTCAAACAGCTGCAAAACCTGTTTTCCCAGCACGGAGACCTTGAGTTCTATAAGATAAAGCCATAAACATGTTTGTTTGAGTCTTCTATCAAAAGTTACAGCTATTTATATGAAGTTGTACAAAAACGCTTTCTTTCGCCAAGACAGTGCGTTTCTCACTGTTACATGCATTTGAATGGGGAACTCGACCGAAACAAAGTATAGGTTTTCATTATGTGAATAACTTGGAAATCTTAGCTCAAACAGCTGCAAAACCTGTTTACCCAGCACGGAGACCTTGAGTTCTATAAGATAAAGCCATAAACATGTGTATCCGAGTCTTCTATCAAAAGTTACAGCTATTTCTATGAAGTTGTACAAAAACGCTTTCTTTCGCCAAGACAGTGCGTTTCTCACTGTTACATGCATTTGAATGGGGAACTCGACCGAAACAAAGTATAAGTTTTCATTATGTGAATAACTTGGAAATCTTAGCTCAAACAGCTGCAAAACCTGTTTGCCCAGCACGGAGACCTTGAGTTCTATAAGATAAAGCCATAAACATGTTTGTTTGAGTCTTCTATCAAAAGTTACAGCTATTTCTATGAAGTTGTACAAAAACGCTTTCTTTCGCCAAGACAGTGCGTTTCTCACTGTTACATGCATTTGAATGGGGAACTCGACCGAAACAAAGTATAGGTTTTCATTATGTGAATAACTTGGAAATCTTAGCTCAAACAGCTGCAAAACCTGTTTGCCCAGCACGGAGACCTTGAGTTCTATAAGATAAAGCCATAAACATGTTTGTTTGAGTCTTCTATCAAAAGTTACAGCTATTTATATGAAGTTGTACAAAAACGCTTTCTTTCGCCAAGACAGTGCGTTTCTCACTGTTACATGCATTTGAATGGGGAACTCGACCGAAACAAAGTATAGGTTTTCATTATGTGAATAACTTGGAAATCTTAGCTCAAACAGCTGCAAAACCTGTTTGCCCAGCACGGAGACCTTGAGTTCTATAAGATAAAGCCATAAACATGTGTATCCGAGTCTTCTATCAAAAGTTACAGCTATTTCTATGAAGTTGTACAAAAACGCTTTCTTTCGCCAAGACAGTGCGTTTCTCACTGTTACATGCATTTGAATGGGGAACTCGACCGAAACAAAGTATAAGTTTTCATTATGTGAATAACTTGGAAATCTTAGCTCAAACAGCTGCAAAACCTGTTTTCCCAGCACGGAGACCTTGAGTTCTATAAGATAAAGCCATAAACATGTTTGTTTGAGTCTTCTATCAAAAGTTACAGCTATTTCTATGAAGTTGTACAAAAACGCTTTCTTTCGCCAAGACAGTGCATTTCTCACTGTTACATGCATTTTGAATGGGGAACTCGACCGAAACAAAGTATAGGTTTTCATTATGTGAATAACTTGGAAATCTTAGCTCAAACAGCTGCAAAACCTGTTTGCCCAGCACGGAGACCTTGAGTTCTATAAGATAAAGTCATAAACATGTGTATCCGAGTCTTCTATCAAAAGTTACAGCTATTTCTATGAAGTTGTACAAAAACGCTTTCTTTCGCCAAGACAGTGCGTTTCTCACTGTTACATGCATTTGAATGGGGAACTCGACCGAAACAAAGTATAAGTTTTCATTATGTGAATAACTTGGAAATCTTAGCTCAAACAGCTGCAAAACCTGTTTGCCCAGCACGGAGACCTTGAGTTCTATAAGATAAAGCCATAAACATGTTTGTTTGAGTCTTCTATCAAAAGTTACAGCTATTTCTATGAAGTTGTACAAAAACGCTTTCTTTCGCCAAGACAGTGCGTTTCTCACTGTTACATGCATTTGAATGGGGAACTCGACCGAAACAAAGTATAGGTTTTCATTATGTGAATAACTTGGAAATCTTAGCTCAAACAGCTGCAAAACCTGTTTGCCCAGCACGGAGACCTTGAGTTCTATAAGATAAAGCCATAAACATGTGTATCCGAGTCTTCTATCAAAAGTTACAGCTATTTCTATGAAGTTGTACAAAAACGCTTTCTTTCGCCAAGACAGTGCGTTTCTCACTGTTACATGCATTTGAATGGGGAACTCGACCGAAACAAAGTATAGGTTTTCATTATGTGAATAACTTGGAAATCTTAGCTCAAACAGCTGCAAAACCTGTTTGCCCAGCACGGAGACCTTGAGTTCTATAAGATAAAGCCATAAACATGTGTATCCGAGTCTTCTATCAAAAGTTACAGCTATTTCTATGAAGTTGTACAAAAACGCTTTCTTTCGCCAAGACAGTGCGTTTCTCACTGTTACATGCATTTGAATGGGGAACTCGACCGAAACAAAGTATAAGTTTTCATTATGTGAATAACTTGGAAATCTTAGCTCAAACAGCTGCAAAACCTGTTTTCCCAGCACGGAGACCTTGAGTTCTATAAGATAAAGCCATAAACATGTTTGTTTGAGTCTTCTATCAAAAGTTACAGCTATTTCTATGAAGTTGTACAAAAACGCTTTCTTTCGCCAAGACAGTGCGTTTCTCACTGTTACATGCATTTTGAATGGGGAACTCGACCGAAACAAAGTATAGGTTTTCATTATGTGAATAACTTGGAAATCTTAGCTCAAACAGCTGCAAAACCTGTTTGCCCAGCACGGAGACCTTGAGTTCTATAAGATAAAGCCATAAACATGTGTATCCGAGTCTTCTATCAAAAGTTACAGCTATTTCTATGAAGTTGTACAAAAACGCTTTCTTTCGCCAAGACAGTGCGTTTCTCACTGTTACATGCATTTGAATGGGGAACTCGACCGAAACAAAGTATAAGTTTTCATTATGTGAATAACTTGGAAATCTTAGCTCAAACAGCTGCAAAACCTGTTTGCCCAGCACGGAGACCTTGAGTTCTATAAGATAAAGCCATAAACATGTGTATCCGAGTCTTCTATCAAAAGTTACAGCTATTTCTATGAAGTTGTACAAAAACGCTTTCTTTCGCCAAGACAGTGCGTTTCTCACTGTTACATGCATTTGAATGGGGAACTCGACCGAAACAAAGTATAAGTTTTCATTATGTGAATAACTTGGAAATCTTAGCTCAAACAGCTGCAAAACCTGTTTTCCCAGCACGGAGACCTTGAGTTCTATAAGATAAAGCCATAAACATGTTTGTTTGAGTCTTCTATCAAAAGTTACAGCTATTTATATGAAGTTGTACAAAAACGCTTTCTTTCGCCAAGACAGTGCGTTTCTCACTGTTACATGCATTTGAATGGGGAACTCGACCGAAACAAAGTATAGGTTTTCATTATGTGAATAACTTGGAAATCTTAGCTCAAACAGCTGCAAAACCTGTTTGCCCAGCACGGAGACCTTGAGTTCTATAAGATAAAGCCATAAACATGTGTATCCGAGTCTTCTATCAAAAGTTACAGCTATTTCTATGAAGTTGTACAAAAACGCTTTCTTTCGCCAAGACAGTGCGTTTCTCACTGTTACATGCATTTGAATGGGGAACTCGACCGAAACAAAGTATAAGTTTTCATTATGTGAATAACTTGGAAATCTTAGCTCAAACAGCTGCAAAACCTGTTTTCCCAGCACGGAGACCTTGAGTTCTATAAGATAAAGCCATAAACATGTTTGTTTGAGTCTTCTATCAACAGTTACAGCTATTTATATGAAGTTGTACAAAAACGCTTTCTTTCGCCAAGACAGTGCGTTTCTCACTGTTACATGCATTTGAATGGGGAACTCGACCGAAACAAAGTATAAGTTTTCATTATGTGAATAACTTGGAAATCTTAGCTCAAACAGCTGCAAAACCTGTTTTCCCAGCACGGAGACCTTGAGTTCTATAAGATAAAGCCATAAACATGTTTGTTTGAGTCTTCTATCAAAAGTTACAGCTATTTCTATGAAGTTGTACAAAAACGCTTTCTTTCGCCAAGACAGTGCGTTTCTCACTGTTACATGCATTTTGAATGGGGAACTCGACCGAAACAAAGTATAGGTTTTCATTATGTGAATAACTTGGAAATCTTAGCTCAAACAGCTGCAAAACCTGTTTTCCCAGCACGGGAACCTTGAGTTCTATAAGATAAAGCCATAAACATGTGTATCCGAGTCTTCTATCAAAAGTTACAGCTATTCATATGAAGTTGTACAAAAACGCTTTCTTTCGCCAAGACAGTGCGTTTCTCACTGTTACATGCATTTTGAATGGGGAACTCGACCGAAACAAAGTATAGGTTTTCATTATGTGAATAACTTGGAAATCTTAGCTCAAACAGCTGCAAAACCTGTTTTCCCAGCACGGAGACCTTGAGTTCTATAAGATAAAGCCATAAACATGTTTGTTTGAGTCTTCTATCAAAAGTTACAGCTATTTCTATGAAGTTGTACAAAAACGCTTTCTTTCGCCAAGACAGTGCGTTTCTCACTGTTACATGCATTTGAATGGGGAACTCGACCGAAACAAAGTATAAGTTTTCATTATGTGAATAACTTGGAAATCTTAGCTCAAACAGCTGCAAAACCTGTTTTCCCAGCACGGAGACCTTGAGTTCTATAAGATAAAGCCATAAACATGTTTGTTTGAGTCTTCTATCAAAAGTTACAGCTATTTCTATGAAGTTGTACAAAAACGCTTTCTTTCGCCAAGACAGTGCGTTTCTCACTGTTACATGCATTTTGAATGGGGAACTCGACCGAAACAAAGTATAGGTTTTCATTATGTGAATAACTTGGAAATCTTAGCTCAAACAGCTGCAAAACCTGTTTTCCCAGCACGGGAACCTTGAGTTCTATAAGATAAAGCCATAAACATGTGTATCCGAGTCTTCTATCAAAAGTTACAGCTATTCATATGAAGTTGTACAAAAACGCTTTCTTTCGCCAAGACAGTGCGTTTCTCACTGTTACATGCATTTTGAATGGGGAACTCGACCGAAACAAAGTATAGGTTTTCATTATGTGAATAACTTGGAAATCTTAGCTCAAACAGCTGCAAAACCTGTTTGCCCAGCACGGAGACCTTGAGTTCTATAAGATAAAGCCATAAACATGTGTATCCGAGTCTTCTATCAAAAGTTACAGCTATTTCTATGAAGTTGTACAAAAACGCTTTCTTTCGCCAAGACAGTGCGTTTCTCACTGTTACATGCATTTTGAATGGGGAACTCGACCGAAACAAAGTATAGGTTTTCATTATGTGAATAACTTGGAAATCTTAGCTCAAACAGCTGCAAAACCTGTTTTCCCAGCACGGAGACCTTGAGTTCTATAAGATAAAGCCATAAACATGTTTGTTTGAGTCTTCTATCAAAAGTTACAGCTATTTCTATGAAGTTGTACAAAAACGCTTTCTTTCGCCAAGACAGTGCGTTTCTCACTGTTACATGCATTTTGAATGGGGAACTCGACCGAAACAAAGTATAGGTTTTCATTATGTGAATAACTTGGAAATCTTAGCTCAAACAGCTGCAAAACCTGTTTGCCCAGCACGGAGACCTTGAGTTCTATAAGATAAAGCCATAAACATGTGTATCCGAGTCTTCTATCAAAAGTTACAGCTATTTCTATGAAGTTGTACAAAAACGCTTTCTTTCGCCAAGACAGTGCGTTTCTCACTGTTACATGCATTTGAATGGGGAACTCGACCGAAACAAAGTATAAGTTTTCATTATGTGAATAACTTGGAAATCTTAGCTCAAACAGCTGCAAAACCTGTTTGCCCAGCACGGAGACCTTGAGTTCTATAAGATAAAGCCATAAACATGTGTATCCGAGTCTTCTATCAAAAGTTACAGCTATTTCTATGAAGTTGTACAAAAACGCTTTCTTTCGCCAAGACAGTGCGTTTCTCACTGTTACATGCATTTGAATGGGGAACTCGACCGAAACAAAGTATAAGTTTTCATTATGTGAATAACTTGGAAATCTTAGCTCAAACAGCTGCAAAACCTGTTTTCCCAGCACGGAGACCTTGAGTTCTATAAGATAAAGCCATAAACATGTTTGTTTGAGTCTTCTATCAAAAGTTACAGCTATTTATATGAAGTTGTACAAAAACGCTTTCTTTCGCCAAGACAGTGCGTTTCTCACTGTTACATGCATTTGAATGGGGAACTCGACCGAAACAAAGTATAGGTTTTCATTATGTGAATAACTTGGAAATCTTAGCTCAAACAGCTGCAAAACCTGTTTGCCCAGCACGGAGACCTTGAGTTCTATAAGATAAAGCCATAAACATGTGTATCCGAGTCTTCTATCAAAAGTTACAGCTATTTCTATGAAGTTGTACAAAAACGCTTTCTTTCGCCAAGACAGTGCGTTTCTCACTGTTACATGCATTTGAATGGGGAACTCGACCGAAACAAAGTATAAGTTTTCATTATGTGAATAACTTGGAAATCTTAGCTCAAACAGCTGCAAAACCTGTTTTCCCAGCACGGAGACCTTGAGTTCTATAAGATAAAGCCATAAACATGTTTGTTTGAGTCTTCTATCAACAGTTACAGCTATTTATATGAAGTTGTACAAAAACGCTTTCTTTCGCCAAGACAGTGCGTTTCTCACTGTTACATGCATTTGAATGGGGAACTCGACCGAAACAAAGTATAAGTTTTCATTATGTGAATAACTTGGAAATCTTAGCTCAAACAGCTGCAAAACCTGTTTTCCCAGCACGGAGACCTTGAGTTCTATAAGATAAAGCCATAAACATGTGTATCCGAGTCTTCTATCAAAAGTTACAGCTATTTCTATGAAGTTGTACAAAAACGCTTTCTTTCGCCAAGACAGTGCGTTTCTCACTGTTACATGCATTTGAATGGGGAACTCGACTGAAACAAAGTATAAGTTTTCATTATGTGAATAACTTGGAAATCTTAGCTCAAACAGCTGCAAAACCTGTTTTCCCAGCACGGGAACCTTGAGTTCTATAAGATAAAGCCATAAACATGTGTATCCGAGTCTTCTATCAAAAGTTACAGCTATTCATATGAAGTTGTACAAAAACGCTTTCTTTCGCCAAGACAGTGCGTTTCTCACTGTTACATGCATTTGAATGGGGAACTCGACCGAAACAAAGTATAAGTTTTCATTATGTGAATAACTTGGAAATCTTAGCTCAAACAGCTGCAAAACCTGTTTTCCCAGCACGGAGACCTTGAGTTCTATAAGATAAAGCCATAAACATGTTTGTTTGAGTCTTCTATCAAAAGTTACAGCTATTTCTATGAAGTTGTACAAAAACCCTTTCTTTCGCCAAGACAGTGCGTTTCTCACTGTTACATGCATTTTGAATGGGGAACTCGACCGAAACAAAGTATAGGTTTTCATTATGTGAATAACTTGGAAATCTTAGCTCAAACAGCTGCAAAACCTGTTTGCCCAGCACGGAGACCTTGAGTTCTATAAGATAAAGCCATAAACATGTGTATCCGAGTCTTCTATCAAAAGTTACAGCTATTTCTATGAAGTTGTACAAAAACGCTTTCTTTCGCCAAGACAGTGCGTTTCTCACTGTTACATGCATTTTGAATGGGGAACTCGACCGAAACAAAGTATAGGTTTTCATTATGTGAATAACTTGGAAATCTTAGCTCAAACAGCTGCAAAACCTGTTTTCCCAGCACGGAGACCTTGAGTTCTATAAGATAAAGCCATAAACATGTTTGTTTGAGTCTTCTATCAAAAGTTACAGCTATTTCTATGAAGTTGTACAAAAACGCTTTCTTTCGCCAAGACAGTGCGTTTCTCACTGTTACATGCATTTTGAATGGGGAACTCGACCGAAACAAAGTATAGGTTTTCATTATGTGAATAACTTGGAAATCTTAGCTCAAACAGCTGCAAAACCTGTTTGCCCAGCACGGAGACCTTGAGTTCTATAAGATAAAGCCATAAACATGTTTGTCCGAGTCTTCTATCAAAAGTTACAGCTATTTCTATGAAGTTGTACAAAAACGCTTTCTTTCGCCAAGACAGTGCGTTTCTCACTGTTACATGCATTTTGAATGGGGAACTCGACCGAAACAAAGTATAGGTTTTCATTATGTGAATAACTTGGAAATCTTAGCTCAAACAGCTGCAAAACCTGTTTTCCCAGCACGGAGACCTTGAGTTCTATAAGATAAAGCCATAAACATGTTTGTTTGAGTCTTCTATCAAAAGTTACAGCTATTTATATGAAGTTGTACAAAAACGCTTTCTTTCGCCAAGACAGTGCGTTTCTCACTGTTACATGCATTTGAATGGGGAACTCGACCGAAACAAAGTATAGGTTTTCATTATGTGAATAACTTGGAAATCTTAGCTCAAACAGCTGCAAAACCTGTTTGCCCAGCACGGAGACCTTGAGTTCTATAAGATAAAGCCATAAACATGTGTATCCGAGTCTTCTATCAAAAGTTACAGCTATTTCTATGAAGTTGTACAAAAACGCTTTCTTTCGCCAAGACAGTGCGTTTCTCACTGTTACATGCATTTGAATGGGGAACTCGACCGAAACAAAGTATAGGTTTTCATTATGTGAATAACTTGGAAATCTTAGCTCAAACAGCTGCAAAACCTGTTTGCCCAGCACGGAGACCTTGAGTTCTATAAGATAAAGCCATAAACATGTTTGTTTGAGTCTTCTATCAAAAGTTACAGCTATTTCTATGAAGTTGTACAAAAACGCTTTCTTTCGCCAAGACAGTGCGTTTCTCACTGTTACATGCATTTGAATGGGGAACTTGACCGAAACAAAGTATAGGTTTTCATTATGTGAATAACTTGGAAATCTTAGCTCAAACAGCTGCAAAACCTGTTTGCCCAGCACGGAGACCTTGAGTTCTATAAGATAAAGCCATAAACATGTTTGTTTGAGTCTTCTATCAAAAGTTACAGCTATTTATATGAAGTTGTACAAAAACGCTTTCTTTCGCCAAGACAGTGCGTTTCTCACTGTTACATGCATTTGAATGGGGAACTCGACTGAAACAAAGTATAGGTTTTCATTATGTGAATAACTTGGAAATCTTAGCTCAAACAGCTGCAAAACCTGTTTGCCCAGCACGGAGACCTTGAGTTCTATAAGATAAAGCCATAAACATGTGTATCCGAGTCTTCTATCAAAAGTTACAGCTATTTCTATGAAGTTGTACAAAAACGCTTTCTTTCGCCAAGACAGTGCGTTTCTCACTGTTACATGCATTTTGAATGGGGAACTCGACCGAAACAAAGTATAGGTTTTCATTATGTGAATAACTTGTAAATCTTAGCTCAAACAGCTGCAAAACCTGTTTTCCCAGCACGGAGACCTTGAGTTCTATAAGATAAAGCCATAAACATGTTTGTTTGAGTCTTCTATCAAAAGTTACAGCTATTTATATGAAGTTGTACAAAAACGCTTTCTTTCGCCAAGACAGTGCGTTTCTCACTGTTACATGCATTTGAATGGGGAACTCGACCGAAACAAAGTATAGGTTTTCATTATGTGAATAACTTGGAAATCTTAGCTCAAACAGCTGCAAAACCTGTTTGCCCAGCACGGAGACCTTGAGTTCTATAAGATAAAGCCATAAACATGTGTATCCGAGTCTTCTATCAAAAGTTACAGCTATTTCTATGAAGTTGTACAAAAACGCTTTCTTTCGCCAAGACAGTGCGTTTCTCACTGTTACATGCATTTGAATGGGGAACTCGACCGAAACAAAGTATAAGTTTTCATTATGTGAATAACTTGGAAATCTTAGCTCAAACAGCTGCAAAACCTGTTTTCCCAGCACGGAGACCTTGAGTTCTATAAGATAAAGCCATAAACATGTTTGTCTGAGTCTTCTATCAAAAGTTACAGCTATTTATATGAAGTTGTACAAAAACGCTTTCTTTCGCCAAGACAGTGCGTTTCTCACTGTTACATGCATTTGAATGGGGAACTCGACCGAAACAAAGTATAAGTTTTCATTATGTGAATAACTTGGAAATCTTAGCTCAAACAGCTGCAAAACCTGTTTTCCCAGCACGGAGACCTTGAGTTCTATAAGATAAAGCCATAAACATGTGTATCCGAGTCTTCTATCAAAAGTTACAGCTATTTATATGAAGTTGTACAAAATAGCTTTCTTTTGCCAAGACAGTGCGTTTCTCACTGTTACATGCATTTTGAATGGGGAACTCGACCGAAACAAAGTATAGGTTTTCATTATGTGAATAACTTGGAAATCTTAGCTCAAACAGCTGCAAAACCTGTTTGCCCAGCACGGGAACCTTGAGTTCTATAAGATAAAGCCATAAACATGTGTATCCGAGTCTTCTATCAAAAGTTACAGCTATTCATATGAAGTTGTACAAAAACGCTTTCTTTCGCCAAGACAGTGCGTTTCTCACTGTTACATGCATTTGAATGGGGAACTCCACCGAAACAAAGTATAAGTTTTCATTATGTGAATAACTTGGAAATCTTAGCTCAAACAGCTGCAAAACCTGTTTGCCCAGCACGGAGACCTTGAGTTCTATAAGATAAAGCCATAAACATGTTTGTCTGAGTCTTCTATCAAAAGTTACAGCTATTTCTATGAAGTTGTACAAAAACGCTTTCTTTCGCCAAGACAGTGCGTTTCTCACTGTTACATGCATTTGAATGGGGAACTCGACCGAAACAAAGTATAGGTTTTCATTATGTGAATAACTTGGAAATCTTAGCTCAAACAGCTGCAAAACCTATTTGCCCAGCACGGAGACCTTGAGTTCTATAAGATAAAGCCATAAACATGTGTATCCGAGTCTTCTATCAAAAGTTACAGCTATTTATATGAAGTTGTACAAAATAGCTTTCTTTCGCCAAGAGAGTGCGTTTCTCACTGTTACATGCATTTTGAATGGGGAACTCGACCGAAACAAAGTATAGGTTTTCATTATGTGAATAACTTGGAAATCTTAGCTCAAACAGCTGCAAAACCTGTTTTCCCAGCACGGAGACCTTGAGTTCTATAAGATAAAGCCATAAACATGTGTATCCGAGTCTTCTATCAAAAGTTACAGCTATTTATATGAAGTTGTACAAAAACGTTTTCTTTCGCCAAGACAGTGCGTTTCTCACTGTTACATGCATTTTGAATGGGGAACTCGACCGAAACAAAGTATAGGTTTTCATTATGTGAATAACTTGGAAATCTTAGCTCAAACAGCTGCAAAACCTGTTTTCCCAGCACGGAGACCTTGAGTTCTATAAGATAAAGCCATAAACATGTTTGTCTGAGTCTTCTATCAAAAGTTACAGCTATTTATATGAAGTTGTACAAAAACGCTTTCTTTCGCCAAGACAGTGCGTTTCTCACTGTTACATGCATTTGAATGGGGAACTCGACCGAAACAAAGTATAGGTTTTCATTATGTGAATAACTTGGAAATCTTAGCTCAAACAGCTGCAAAACCTGTTTGCCCAGCACGGAGACCTTGAGTTCTATAAGATAAAGCCATAAACATGTTTGTTTGAGTCTTCTATCAAAAGTTACAGCTATTTCTATGAAGTTGTACAAAAACGCTTTCTTTCGCCAAGACAGTGCGTTTCTCACTGTTACATGCATTTGAATGGGGAACTCGACCGAAACAAAGTATAAGTTTTCATTATGTGAATAACTTGGAAATCTTAGCTCAAACAGCTGCAAAACCTGTTTTCCCAGCACGGAGACCTTGAGTTCTATAAGATAAAGCCATAAACATGTTTGTTTGAGTCTTCTATCAAAAGTTACAGCTATTTCTATGAAGTTGTACAAAAACGCTTTCTTTCGCCAAGACAGTGCGTTTCTCACTGTTACATGCATTTTGAATGGGGAACTCGACCGAAACAAAGTATAGGTTTTCATTATGTGAATAACTTGGAAATCTTAGCTCAAACAGCTGCAAAACCTGTTTTCCCAGCACGGGAACCTTGAGTTCTATAAGATAAAGCCATAAACATGTGTATCCGAGTCTTCTATCAAAAGTTACAGCTATTCATATGAAGTTGTACAAAAACGCTTTCTTTCGCCAAGACAGTGCGTTTCTCACTGTTACATGCATTTTGAATGGGGAACTCGACCGAAACAAAGTATAGGTTTTCATTATGTGAATAACTTGGAAATCTTAGCTCAAACAGCTGCAAAACCTGTTTGCCCAGCACGGAGACCTTGAGTTCTATAAGATAAAGCCATAAACATGTGTATCCGAGTCTTCTATCAAAAGTTACAGCTATTTCTATGAAGTTGTACAAAAACGCTTTCTTTCGCCAAGACAGTGCGTTTCTCACTGTTACATGCATTTTGAATGGGGAACTCGACCGAAACAAAGTATAGGTTTTCATTATGTGAATAACTTGGAAATCTTAGCTCAAACAGCTGCAAAACCTGTTTTCCCAGCACGGAGACCTTGAGTTCTATAAGATAAAGCCATAAACATGTTTGTTTGAGTCTTCTATCAAAAGTTACAGCTATTTCTATGAAGTTGTACAAAAACGCTTTCTTTCGCCAAGACAGTGCGTTTCTCACTGTTACATGCATTTTGAATGGGGAACTCGACCGAAACAAAGTATAGGTTTTCATTATGTGAATAACTTGGAAATCTTAGCTCAAACAGCTGCAAAACCTGTTTGCCCAGCACGGAGACCTTGAGTTCTATAAGATAAAGCCATAAACATGTGTATCCGAGTCTTCTATCAAAAGTTACAGCTATTTCTATGAAGTTGTACAAAAACGCTTTCTTTCGCCAAGACAGTGCGTTTCTCACTGTTACATGCATTTGAATGGGGAACTCGACCGAAACAAAGTATAAGTTTTCATTATGTGAATAACTTGGAAATCTTAGCTCAAACAGCTGCAAAACCTGTTTGCCCAGCACGGAGACCTTGAGTTCTATAAGATAAAGCCATAAACATGTGTATCCGAGTCTTCTATCAAAAGTTACAGCTATTTCTATGAAGTTGTACAAAAACGCTTTCTTTCGCCAAGACAGTGCGTTTCTCACTGTTACATGCATTTGAATGGGGAACTCGACCGAAACAAAGTATAAGTTTTCATTATGTGAATAACTTGGAAATCTTAGCTCAAACAGCTGCAAAACCTGTTTTCCCAGCACGGAGACCTTGAGTTCTATAAGATAAAGCCATAAACATGTTTGTTTGAGTCTTCTATCAAAAGTTACAGCTATTTATATGAAGTTGTACAAAAACGCTTTCTTTCGCCAAGACAGTGCGTTTCTCACTGTTACATGCATTTGAATGGGGAACTCGACCGAAACAAAGTATAGGTTTTCATTATGTGAATAACTTGGAAATCTTAGCTCAAACAGCTGCAAAACCTGTTTGCCCAGCACGGAGACCTTGAGTTCTATAAGATAAAGCCATAAACATGTGTATCCGAGTCTTCTATCAAAAGTTACAGCTATTTCTATGAAGTTGTACAAAAACGCTTTCTTTCGCCAAGACAGTGCGTTTCTCACTGTTACATGCATTTGAATGGGGAACTCGACCGAAACAAAGTATAAGTTTTCATTATGTGAATAACTTGGAAATCTTAGCTCAAACAGCTGCAAAACCTGTTTTCCCAGCACGGAGACCTTGAGTTCTATAAGATAAAGCCATAAACATGTTTGTTTGAGTCTTCTATCAACAGTTACAGCTATTTATATGAAGTTGTACAAAAACGCTTTCTTTCGCCAAGACAGTGCGTTTCTCACTGTTACATGCATTTTGAATGGGGAACTCGACCGAAACAAAGTATAGGTTTTCATTATGTGAATAACTTGGAAATCTTAGCTCAAACAGCTGCAAAACCTGTTTGCCCAGCACGGAGACCTTGAGTTCTATAAGATAAAGCCATAAACATGTGTATCCGAGTCTTCTATCAAAAGTTACAGCTATTTCTATGAAGTTGTACAAAAACGCTTTCTTTCGCCAAGACAGTGCGTTTCTCACTGTTACATGCATTTTGAATGGGGAACTCGACCGAAACAAAGTATAGGTTTTCATTATGTGAATAACTTGGAAATCTTAGCTCAAACAGCTGCAAAACCTGTTTTCCCAGCACGGAGACCTTGAGTTCTATAAGATAAAGCCATAAACATGTTTGTTTGAGTCTTCTATCAAAAGTTACAGCTATTTCTATGAAGTTGTACAAAAACGCTTTCTTTCGCCAAGACAGTGCGTTTCTCACTGTTACATGCATTTTGAATGGGGAACTCGACCGAAACAAAGTATAGGTTTTCATTATGTGAATAACTTGGAAATCTTAGCTCAAACAGCTGCAAAACCTGTTTGCCCAGCACGGAGACCTTGAGTTCTATAAGATAAAGCCATAAACATGTTTGTTTGAGTCTTCTATCAAAAGTTACAGCTATTTATATGAAGTTGTACAAAAACGCTTTCTTTCGCCAAGACAGTGCGTTTCTCACTGTTACATGCATTTGAATGGGGAACTCGACTGAAACAAAGTATAGGTTTTCATTATGTGAATAACTTGGAAATCTTAGCTCAAACAGCTGCAAAACCTGTTTGCCCAGCACGGAGACCTTGAGTTCTATAAGATAAAGCCATAAACATGTGTATCCGAGTCTTCTATCAAAAGTTACAGCTATTTCTATGAAGTTGTACAAAAACGCTTTCTTTCGCCAAGACAGTGCGTTTCTCACTGTTACATGCATTTTGAATGGGGAACTCGACCGAAACAAAGTATAGGTTTTCATTATGTGAATAACTTGTAAATCTTAGCTCAAACAGCTGCAAAACCTGTTTTCCCAGCACGGAGACCTTGAGTTCTATAAGATAAAGCCATAAACATGTTTGTTTGAGTCTTCTATCAAAAGTTACAGCTATTTATATGAAGTTGTACAAAAACGCTTTCTTTCGCCAAGACAGTGCGTTTCTCACTGTTACATGCATTTGAATGGGGAACTCGACCGAAACAAAGTATAGGTTTTCATTATGTGAATAACTTGGAAATCTTAGCTCAAACAGCTGCAAAACCTGTTTGCCCAGCACGGAGACCTTGAGTTCTATAAGATAAAGCCATAAACATGTGTATCCGAGTCTTCTATCAAAAGTTACAGCTATTTCTATGAAGTTGTACAAAAACGCTTTCTTTCGCCAAGACAGTGCGTTTCTCACTGTTACATGCATTTGAATGGGGAACTCGACCGAAACAAAGTATAAGTTTTCATTATGTGAATAACTTGGAAATCTTAGCTCAAACAGCTGCAAAACCTGTTTTCCCAGCACGGAGACCTTGAGTTCTATAAGATAAAGCCATAAACATGTTTGTCTGAGTCTTCTATCAAAAGTTACAGCTATTTATATGAAGTTGTACAAAAACGCTTTCTTTCGCCAAGACAGTGCGTTTCTCACTGTTACATGCATTTGAATGGGGAACTCGACCGAAACAAAGTATAAGTTTTCATTATGTGAATAACTTGGAAATCTTAGCTCAAACAGCTGCAAAACCTGTTTTCCCAGCACGGAGACCTTGAGTTCTATAAGATAAAGCCATAAACATGTGTATCCGAGTCTTCTATCAAAAGTTACAGCTATTTATATGAAGTTGTACAAAAACGCTTTCTTTCGCCAAGACAGTGCGTTTCTCACTGTTACATGCATTTTGAATGGGGAACTCGACCGAAACAAAGTATAGGTTTTCATTATGTGAATAACTTGGAAATCTTAGCTCAAACAGCTGCAAAACCTGTTTGCCCAGCACGGAGACCTTGAGTTCTATAAGATAAAGCCATAAACATGTGTATCCGAGTCTTCTATCAAAAGTTACAGCTATTTCTATGAAGTTGTACAAAAACGCTTTCTTTCGCCAAGACAGTGCGTTTCTCACTGTTACATGCATTTTGAATGGGGAACTCGACCGAAACAAAGTATAGGTTTTCATTATGTGAATAACTTGGAAATCTTAGCTCAAACAGCTGCAAAACCTGTTTTCCCAGCACGGAGACCTTGAGTTCTATAAGATAAAGCCATAAACATGTTTGTTTGAGTCTTCTATCAAAAGTTACAGCTATTTATATGAAGTTGTACAAAAACGCTTTCTTTCGCCAAGACAGTGCGTTTCTCACTGTTACATGCATTTGAATGGGGAACTCGACCGAAACAAAGTATAGGTTTTCATTATGTGAATAACTTGGAAATCTTAGCTCAAACAGCTGCAAAACCTGTTTGCCCAGCACGGAGACCTTGAGTTCTATAAGATAAAGCCATAAACATGTGTATCCGAGTCTTCTATCAAAAGTTACAGCTATTTCTATGAAGTTGTACAAAAACGCTTTCTTTCGCCAAGACAGTGCGTTTCTCACTGTTACATGCATTTGAATGGGGAACTCGACCGAAACAAAGTATAGGTTTTCATTATGTGAATAACTTGGAAATCTTAGCTCAAACAGCTGCAAAACCTGTTTGCCCAGCACGGAGACCTTGAGTTCTATAAGATAAAGCCATAAACATGTTTGTTTGAGTCTTCTATCAAAAGTTACAGCTATTTCTATGAAGTTGTACAAAAACGCTTTCTTTCGCCAAGACAGTGCGTTTCTCACTGTTACATGCATTTGAATGGGGAACTTGACCGAAACAAAGTATAGGTTTTCATTATGTGAATAACTTGGAAATCTTAGCTCAAACAGCTGCAAAACCTGTTTGCCCAGCACGGAGACCTTGAGTTCTATAAGATAAAGCCATAAACATGTTTGTTTGAGTCTTCTATCAAAAGTTACAGCTATTTATATGAAGTTGTACAAAAACGCTTTCTTTCGCCAAGACAGTGCGTTTCTCACTGTTACATGCATTTGAATGGGGAACTCGACTGAAACAAAGTATAGGTTTTCATTATGTGAATAACTTGGAAATCTTAGCTCAAACAGCTGCAAAACCTGTTTGCCCAGCACGGAGACCTTGAGTTCTATAAGATAAAGCCATAAACATGTGTATCCGAGTCTTCTATCAAAAGTTACAGCTATTTCTATGAAGTTGTACAAAAACGCTTTCTTTCGCCAAGACAGTGCGTTTCTCACTGTTACATGCATTTTGAATGGGGAACTCGACCGAAACAAAGTATAGGTTTTCATTATGTGAATAACTTGTAAATCTTAGCTCAAACAGCTGCAAAACCTGTTTTCCCAGCACGGAGACCTTGAGTTCTATAAGATAAAGCCATAAACATGTTTGTTTGAGTCTTCTATCAAAAGTTACAGCTATTTATATGAAGTTGTACAAAAACGCTTTCTTTCGCCAAGACAGTGCGTTTCTCACTGTTACATGCATTTGAATGGGGAACTCGACCGAAACAAAGTATAGGTTTTCATTATGTGAATAACTTGGAAATCTTAGCTCAAACAGCTGCAAAACCTGTTTGCCCAGCACGGAGACCTTGAGTTCTATAAGATAAAGCCATAAACATGTGTATCCGAGTCTTCTATCAAAAGTTACAGCTATTTCTATGAAGTTGTACAAAAACGCTTTCTTTCGCCAAGACAGTGCGTTTCTCACTGTTACATGCATTTGAATGGGGAACTCGACCGAAACAAAGTATAAGTTTTCATTATGTGAATAACTTGGAAATCTTAGCTCAAACAGCTGCAAAACCTGTTTTCCCAGCACGGAGACCTTGAGTTCTATAAGATAAAGCCATAAACATGTTTGTCTGAGTCTTCTATCAAAAGTTACAGCTATTTATATGAAGTTGTACAAAAACGCTTTCTTTCGCCAAGACAGTGCGTTTCTCACTGTTACATGCATTTGAATGGGGAACTCGACCGAAACAAAGTATAAGTTTTCATTATGTGAATAACTTGGAAATCTTAGCTCAAACAGCTGCAAAACCTGTTTTCCCAGCACGGAGACCTTGAGTTCTATAAGATAAAGCCATAAACATGTGTATCCGAGTCTTCTATCAAAAGTTACAGCTATTTATATGAAGTTGTACAAAATAGCTTTCTTTTGCCAAGACAGTGCGTTTCTCACTGTTACATGCATTTTGAATGGGGAACTCGACCGAAACAAAGTATAGGTTTTCATTATGTGAATAACTTGGAAATCTTAGCTCAAACAGCTGCAAAACCTGTTTGCCCAGCACGGGAACCTTGAGTTCTATAAGATAAAGCCATAAACATGTGTATCCGAGTCTTCTATCAAAAGTTACAGCTATTCATATGAAGTTGTACAAAAACGCTTTCTTTCGCCAAGACAGTGCGTTTCTCACTGTTACATGCATTTGAATGGGGAACTCCACCGAAACAAAGTATAAGTTTTCATTATGTGAATAACTTGGAAATCTTAGCTCAAACAGCTGCAAAACCTGTTTGCCCAGCACGGAGACCTTGAGTTCTATAAGATAAAGCCATAAACATGTTTGTCTGAGTCTTCTATCAAAAGTTACAGCTATTTCTATGAAGTTGTACAAAAACGCTTTCTTTCGCCAAGACAGTGCGTTTCTCACTGTTACATGCATTTGAATGGGGAACTCGACCGAAACAAAGTATAGGTTTTCATTATGTGAATAACTTGGAAATCTTAGCTCAAACAGCTGCAAAACCTATTTGCCCAGCACGGAGACCTTGAGTTCTATAAGATAAAGCCATAAACATGTGTATCCGAGTCTTCTATCAAAAGTTACAGCTATTTATATGAAGTTGTACAAAATAGCTTTCTTTCGCCAAGAGAGTGCGTTTCTCACTGTTACATGCATTTTGAATGGGGAACTCGACCGAAACAAAGTATAGGTTTTCATTATGTGAATAACTTGGAAATCTTAGCTCAAACAGCTGCAAAACCTGTTTTCCCAGCACGGAGACCTTGAGTTCTATAAGATAAAGCCATAAACATGTGTATCCGAGTCTTCTATCAAAAGTTACAGCTATTTATATGAAGTTGTACAAAAACGTTTTCTTTCGCCAAGACAGTGCGTTTCTCACTGTTACATGCATTTTGAATGGGGAACTCGACCGAAACAAAGTATAGGTTTTCATTATGTGAATAACTTGGAAATCTTAGCTCCAACAGCTGCAAAACCTGTTTTCCCAGCACGGAGACCTTGAGTTCTATAAGATAAAGCCATAAACATGTTTGTCTGAGTCTTCTATCAAAAGTTACAGCTATTTATATGAAGTTGTACAAAAACGCTTTCTTTCGCCAAGACAGTGCGTTTCTCACTGTTACATGCATTTGAATGGGGAACTCGACCGAAACAAAGTATAGGTTTTCATTATGTGAATAACTTGGAAATCTTAGCTCAAACAGCTGCAAAACCTGTTTGCCCAGCACGGAGACCTTGAGTTCTATAAGATAAAGCCATAAACATGTTTGTTTGAGTCTTCTATCAAAAGTTACAGCTATTTCTATGAAGTTGTACAAAAACGCTTTCTTTCGCCAAGACAGTGCGTTTCTCACTGTTACATGCATTTGAATGGGGAACTCGACCGAAACAAAGTATAAGTTTTCATTATGTGAATAACTTGGAAATCTTAGCTCAAACAGCTGCAAAACCTGTTTTCCCAGCACGGAGACCTTGAGTTCTATAAGATAAAGCCATAAACATGTTTGTTTGAGTCTTCTATCAAAAGTTACAGCTATTTCTATGAAGTTGTACAAAAACGCTTTCTTTCGCCAAGACAGTGCGTTTCTCACTGTTACATGCATTTTGAATGGGGAACTCGACCGAAACAAAGTATAGGTTTTCATTATGTGAATAACTTGGAAATCTTAGCTCAAACAGCTGCAAAACCTGTTTTCCCAGCACGGGAACCTTGAGTTCTATAAGATAAAGCCATAAACATGTGTATCCGAGTCTTCTATCAAAAGTTACAGCTATTCATATGAAGTTGTACAAAAACGCTTTCTTTCGCCAAGACAGTGCGTTTCTCACTGTTACATGCATTTTGAATGGGGAACTCGACCGAAACAAAGTATAGGTTTTCATTATGTGAATAACTTGGAAATCTTAGCTCAAACAGCTGCAAAACCTGTTTGCCCAGCACGGAGACCTTGAGTTCTATAAGATAAAGCCATAAACATGTGTATCCGAGTCTTCTATCAAAAGTTACAGCTATTTCTATGAAGTTGTACAAAAACGCTTTCTTTCGCCAAGACAGTGCGTTTCTCACTGTTACATGCATTTTGAATGGGGAACTCGACCGAAACAAAGTATAGGTTTTCATTATGTGAATAACTTGGAAATCTTAGCTCAAACAGCTGCAAAACCTGTTTTCCCAGCACGGAGACCTTGAGTTCTATAAGATAAAGCCATAAACATGTTTGTTTGAGTCTTCTATCAAAAGTTACAGCTATTTCTATGAAGTTGTACAAAAACGCTTTCTTTCGCCAAGACAGTGCGTTTCTCACTGTTACATGCATTTGAATGGGGAACTCGACCGAAACAAAGTATAGGTTTTCATTATGTGAATAACTTGGAAATCTTAGCTCAAACAGCTGCAAAACCTATTTGCCCAGCACGGAGACCTTGAGTTCTATAAGATAAAGCCATAAACATGTGTATCCGAGTCTTCTATCAAAAGTTACAGCTATTTATATGAAGTTGTACAAAATAGCTTTCTTTCGCCAAGAGAGTGCGTTTCTCACTGTTACATGCATTTTGAATGGGGAACTCGACCGAAACAAAGTATAGGTTTTCATTATGTGAATAACTTGGAAATCTTAGCTCAAACAGCTGCAAAACCTGTTTTCCCAGCACGGAGACCTTGAGTTCTATAAGATAAAGCCATAAACATGTGTATCCGAGTCTTCTATCAAAAGTTACAGCTATTTATATGAAGTTGTACAAAAACGTTTTCTTTCGCCAAGACAGTGCGTTTCTCACTGTTACATGCATTTTGAATGGGGAACTCGACCGAAACAAAGTATAGGTTTTCATTATGTGAATAACTTGGAAATCTTAGCTCCAACAGCTGCAAAACCTGTTTTCCCAGCACGGAGACCTTGAGTTCTATAAGATAAAGCCATAAACATGTTTGTCTGAGTCTTCTATCAAAAGTTACAGCTATTTATATGAAGTTGTACAAAAACGCTTTCTTTCGCCAAGACAGTGCGTTTCTCACTGTTACATGCATTTGAATGGGGAACTCGACCGAAACAAAGTATAGGTTTTCATTATGTGAATAACTTGGAAATCTTAGCTCAAACAGCTGCAAAACCTGTTTGCCCAGCACGGAGACCTTGAGTTCTATAAGATAAAGCCATAAACATGTTTGTTTGAGTCTTCTATCAAAAGTTACAGCTATTTCTATGAAGTTGTACAAAAACGCTTTCTTTCGCCAAGACAGTGCGTTTCTCACTGTTACATGCATTTGAATGGGGAACTCGACCGAAACAAAGTATAAGTTTTCATTATGTGAATAACTTGGAAATCTTAGCTCAAACAGCTGCAAAACCTGTTTTCCCAGCACGGAGACCTTGAGTTCTATAAGATAAAGCCATAAACATGTTTGTTTGAGTCTTCTATCAAAAGTTACAGCTATTTCTATGAAGTTGTACAAAAACGCTTTCTTTCGCCAAGACAGTGCGTTTCTCACTGTTACATGCATTTTGAATGGGGAACTCGACCGAAACAAAGTATAGGTTTTCATTATGTGAATAACTTGGAAATCTTAGCTCAAACAGCTGCAAAACCTGTTTTCCCAGCACGGGAACCTTGAGTTCTATAAGATAAAGCCATAAACATGTGTATCCGAGTCTTCTATCAAAAGTTACAGCTATTCATATGAAGTTGTACAAAAACGCTTTCTTTCGCCAAGACAGTGCGTTTCTCACTGTTACATGCATTTTGAATGGGGAACTCGACCGAAACAAAGTATAGGTTTTCATTATGTGAATAACTTGGAAATCTTAGCTCAAACAGCTGCAAAACCTGTTTGCCCAGCACGGAGACCTTGAGTTCTATAAGATAAAGCCATAAACATGTGTATCCGAGTCTTCTATCAAAAGTTACAGCTATTTCTATGAAGTTGTACAAAAACGCTTTCTTTCGCCAAGACAGTGCGTTTCTCACTGTTACATGCATTTTGAATGGGGAACTCGACCGAAACAAAGTATAGGTTTTCATTATGTGAATAACTTGGAAATCTTAGCTCAAACAGCTGCAAAACCTGTTTTCCCAGCACGGAGACCTTGAGTTCTATAAGATAAAGCCATAAACATGTTTGTTTGAGTCTTCTATCAAAAGTTACAGCTATTTCTATGAAGTTGTACAAAAACGCTTTCTTTCGCCAAGACAGTGCGTTTCTCACTGTTACATGCATTTTGAATGGGGAACTCGACCGAAACAAAGTATAGGTTTTCATTATGTGAATAACTTGGAAATCTTAGCTCAAACAGCTGCAAAACCTGTTTGCCCAGCACGGAGACCTTGAGTTCTATAAGATAAAGCCATAAACATGTGTATCCGAGTCTTCTATCAAAAGTTACAGCTATTTCTATGAAGTTGTACAAAAACGCTTTCTTTCGCCAAGACAGTGCGTTTCTCACTGTTACATGCATTTGAATGGGGAACTCGACCGAAACAAAGTATAAGTTTTCATTATGTGAATAACTTGGAAATCTTAGCTCAAACAGCTGCAAAACCTGTTTGCCCAGCACGGAGACCTTGAGTTCTATAAGATAAAGCCATAAACATGTGTATCCGAGTCTTCTATCAAAAGTTACAGCTATTTCTATGAAGTTGTACAAAAACGCTTTCTTTCGCCAAGACAGTGCGTTTCTCACTGTTACATGCATTTGAATGGGGAACTCGACCGAAACAAAGTATAAGTTTTCATTATGTGAATAACTTGGAAATCTTAGCTCAAACAGCTGCAAAACCTGTTTTCCCAGCACGGAGACCTTGAGTTCTATAAGATAAAGCCATAAACATGTTTGTTTGAGTCTTCTATCAAAAGTTACAGCTATTTATATGAAGTTGTACAAAAACGCTTTCTTTCGCCAAGACAGTGCGTTTCTCACTGTTACATGCATTTGAATGGGGAACTCGACCGAAACAAAGTATAGGTTTTCATTATGTGAATAACTTGGAAATCTTAGCTCAAACAGCTGCAAAACCTGTTTGCCCAGCACGGAGACCTTGAGTTCTATAAGATAAAGCCATAAACATGTGTATCCGAGTCTTCTATCAAAAGTTACAGCTATTTCTATGAAGTTGTACAAAAACGCTTTCTTTCGCCAAGACAGTGCGTTTCTCACTGTTACATGCATTTGAATGGGGAACTCGACCGAAACAAAGTATAAGTTTTCATTATGTGAATAACTTGGAAATCTTAGCTCAAACAGCTGCAAAACCTGTTTTCCCAGCACGGAGACCTTGAGTTCTATAAGATAAAGCCATAAACATGTTTGTTTGAGTCTTCTATCAACAGTTACAGCTATTTATATGAAGTTGTACAAAAACGCTTTCTTTCGCCAAGACAGTGCGTTTCTCACTGTTACATGCATTTTGAATGGGGAACTCGACCGAAACAAAGTATAGGTTTTCATTATGTGAATAACTTGGAAATCTTAGCTCAAACAGCTGCAAAACCTGTTTGCCCAGCACGGAGACCTTGAGTTCTATAAGATAAAGCCATAAACATGTGTATCCGAGTCTTCTATCAAAAGTTACAGCTATTTCTATGAAGTTGTACAAAAACGCTTTCTTTCGCCAAGACAGTGCGTTTCTCACTGTTACATGCATTTTGAATGGGGAACTCGACCGAAACAAAGTATAGGTTTTCATTATGTGAATAACTTGGAAATCTTAGCTCAAACAGCTGCAAAACCTGTTTTCCCAGCACGGAGACCTTGAGTTCTATAAGATAAAGCCATAAACATGTTTGTTTGAGTCTTCTATCAAAAGTTACAGCTATTTCTATGAAGTTGTACAAAAACGCTTTCTTTCGCCAAGACAGTGCGTTTCTCACTGTTACATGCATTTTGAATGGGGAACTCGACCGAAACAAAGTATAGGTTTTCATTATGTGAATAACTTGGAAATCTTAGCTCAAACAGCTGCAAAACCTGTTTGCCCAGCACGGAGACCTTGAGTTCTATAAGATAAAGCCATAAACATGTTTGTTTGAGTCTTCTATCAAAAGTTACAGCTATTTATATGAAGTTGTACAAAAACGCTTTCTTTCGCCAAGACAGTGCGTTTCTCACTGTTACATGCATTTGAATGGGGAACTCGACTGAAACAAAGTATAGGTTTTCATTATGTGAATAACTTGGAAATCTTAGCTCAAACAGCTGCAAAACCTGTTTGCCCAGCACGGAGACCTTGAGTTCTATAAGATAAAGCCATAAACATGTGTATCCGAGTCTTCTATCAAAAGTTACAGCTATTTCTATGAAGTTGTACAAAAACGCTTTCTTTCGCCAAGACAGTGCGTTTCTCACTGTTACATGCATTTTGAATGGGGAACTCGACCGAAACAAAGTATAGGTTTTCATTATGTGAATAACTTGTAAATCTTAGCTCAAACAGCTGCAAAACCTGTTTTCCCAGCACGGAGACCTTGAGTTCTATAAGATAAAGCCATAAACATGTTTGTTTGAGTCTTCTATCAAAAGTTACAGCTATTTATATGAAGTTGTACAAAAACGCTTTCTTTCGCCAAGACAGTGCGTTTCTCACTGTTACATGCATTTGAATGGGGAACTCGACCGAAACAAAGTATAGGTTTTCATTATGTGAATAACTTGGAAATCTTAGCTCAAACAGCTGCAAAACCTGTTTGCCCAGCACGGAGACCTTGAGTTCTATAAGATAAAGCCATAAACATGTGTATCCGAGTCTTCTATCAAAAGTTACAGCTATTTCTATGAAGTTGTACAAAAACGCTTTCTTTCGCCAAGACAGTGCGTTTCTCACTGTTACATGCATTTGAATGGGGAACTCGACCGAAACAAAGTATAAGTTTTCATTATGTGAATAACTTGGAAATCTTAGCTCAAACAGCTGCAAAACCTGTTTTCCCAGCACGGAGACCTTGAGTTCTATAAGATAAAGCCATAAACATGTTTGTCTGAGTCTTCTATCAAAAGTTACAGCTATTTATATGAAGTTGTACAAAAACGCTTTCTTTCGCCAAGACAGTGCGTTTCTCACTGTTACATGCATTTGAATGGGGAACTCGACCGAAACAAAGTATAAGTTTTCATTATGTGAATAACTTGGAAATCTTAGCTCAAACAGCTGCAAAACCTGTTTTCCCAGCACGGAGACCTTGAGTTCTATAAGATAAAGCCATAAACATGTGTATCCGAGTCTTCTATCAAAAGTTACAGCTATTTATATGAAGTTGTACAAAATAGCTTTCTTTTGCCAAGACAGTGCGTTTCTCACTGTTACATGCATTTTGAATGGGGAACTCGACCGAAACAAAGTATAGGTTTTCATTATGTGAATAACTTGGAAATCTTAGCTCAAACAGCTGCAAAACCTGTTTGCCCAGCACGGGAACCTTGAGTTCTATAAGATAAAGCCATAAACATGTGTATCCGAGTCTTCTATCAAAAGTTACAGCTATTCATATGAAGTTGTACAAAAACGCTTTCTTTCGCCAAGACAGTGCGTTTCTCACTGTTACATGCATTTGAATGGGGAACTCCACCGAAACAAAGTATAAGTTTTCATTATGTGAATAACTTGGAAATCTTAGCTCAAACAGCTGCAAAACCTGTTTGCCCAGCACGGAGACCTTGAGTTCTATAAGATAAAGCCATAAACATGTTTGTCTGAGTCTTCTATCAAAAGTTACAGCTATTTATATGAAGTTGTACAAAAACGCTTTCTTTCGCCAAGACAGTGCGTTTCTCACTGTTACATGCATTTGAATGGGGAACTCGACCGAAACAAAGTATAGGTTTTCATTATGTGAATAACTTGGAAATCTTAGCTCAAACAGCTGCAAAACCTGTTTTCCCAGCACGGAGACCTTGAGTTCTATAATATAAGGCCATAAACATGTTTGTCTGAGTCTTCTATCAAAAGTTACAGCTATTTCTATGAAGTTGTACAAAAACGTTTTCTTTCGCCAAGACAGTGCGTTTCTCACTGTTACATGCATTTTGAATGGAGAACTCGACCGAAACAAAGTATAGGTTTTCATTATGTGAATAACTTGGAAATCTTAGCTCAAACAGCTGCAAAACCTGTTTTCCCAGCACGGAGACCTTGAGTTCTATAAGATAAAGCCATAAACATGTTTGTCTGAGTCTTCTATCAAAAGTTACAGCTATTTATATGAAGTTGTACAAAAACGCTTTCTTTCGCCAAGACAGTGCGTTTCTCACTGTTACATGCATTTGAATGGGGAACTCGACCGAAACAAAGTATAGGTTTTCATTATGTGAATAACTTGGAAATCTTAGCTCAAACAGCTGCAAAACCTGTTTGCCCAGCACGGAGACCTTGAGTTCTATAAGATAAAGCCATAAACATGTGTATCCGAGTCTTCTATCAAAAGTTACAGCTATTTCTATGAAGTTGTACAAAAACGCTTTCTTTCGCCAAGACAGTGCGTTTCTCACTGTTACATGCATTTGAATGGGGAACTCGACCGAAACAAAGTATAAGGTTTCATTATGTGAATAACTTGGAAATCTTAGCTCAAACAGCTGCAAAACCTGTTTTCCCAGCACGGAGACCTTGAGTTCTATAATATAAGGCCATAAACATGTTTGTCTGAGTCTTCTATCAAAAGTTACAGCTATTTATATGAAGTTGTACAAAAACGTTTTCTTTCGCCAAGACAGTGCGTTTCTCACTGTTACATGCATTTGAATGGGGAACTCGACCGAAACAAAGTATAGGTTTTCATTATGTGAATAACTTGGAAATCTTAGCTCAAACAGCTGCAAAACCTATTTGCCCAGCACGGAGACCTTGAGTTCTATAATATAAGGCCATAAACATGTTTGTCTGAATCTTCTATCAAAAGTTACAGCTATTTATATGAAGTTGTACAAAAACGCTTTCTTTCGCCAAGACAGTGCGTTTCTCACTGTTACATGCATTTGAATGGGGAACTCGACCGAAACAAAGTATAGGTTTTCATTATGTGAATAACTTGGAAATCTTAGCTCAAACAGCTGCAAAACCTGTTTGCCCAGCACGGAGACCTTGAGTTCTATAAGATAAAGCCATAAACATGTGTATCCGAGTCTTCTATCAAAAGTTACAGCTATTTCTATGAAGTTGTACAAAAACGCTTTCTTTCGCCAAGACAGTGCGTTTCTCACTGTTACATGCATTTGAATGGGGAACTCGACCGAAACAAAGTATAAGGTTTCATTATGTGAATAACTTGGAAATCTTAGCTCAAACAGCTGCAAAACCTGTTTTCCCAGCATGGAGACCTTGAGTTCTATAATATAAGGCCATAAACATGTGTATCCGAGTCTTCTATCAAAAGTTACAGCTATTTATATGAAGTTGTACAAAAACGCTTTCTTTCGCCAAGACAGTGCGTTTCTCACTGTTACATGCATTTGAATGGGGAACTCCACCGAAACAAAGTATAAGTTTTCATTATGTGAATAACTTGGAAATCTTAGCTCAAACAGCTGCAAAACCTGTTTTCCCAGCACGGAGACCTTGAGTTCTATAAGATAAAGCCATAAACATGTTTGTTTGAGTCTTCTATCAACAGTTACAGCTATTTATATGAAGTTGTACAAAAACACTTTCTTTTGCCAAGACAGTGCGTTTCTCACTGTTACATGCATTTGAATGGGGAACTCGACCGAAACAAAGTATAGGTTTTCATTATGTGAATAACTTGGAAATCTTAGCTCAAACAGCTGCAAAACCTGTTTGCCCAGCACGGAGACCTTGAGTTCTATAAGATAAAGCCATAAACATGTGTATCCGAGTCTTCTATCAAAAGTTACAGCTATTTCTATGAAGTTGTACAAAAACGCTTTCTTTCGCCAAGACAGTGCGTTTCTCACTGTTACATGCATTTGAATGGGGAACTCGACCGAAACAAAGTATAGGTTTTCATTATGTGAATAACTTGGAAATCTTAGCTCAAACAGCTGCAAAACCTGTTTTCCCAGCACGGAGACCTTGAGTTCTATAAGATAAAGCCATAAACATGTTTGTCTGAGTCTTCTATCAAAAGTTACAGCTATTTATATGAAGTTGTACAAAAACGCTTTCTTTCGCCAAGACAGTGCGTTTCTCACTGTTACATGCATTTGAATGGGGAACTCGACCGAAACAAAGTATAGGTTTTCATTATGTGAATAACTTGGAAATCTTAGCTCAAACAGCTACAAAACCTGTTTTCCCAGCACGGAGACCTTGAGTTCTATAAGATAAAGCCATAAACATGTTTGTCTGAGTCTTCTATCAAAAGTTACAGCTATTTCTATGAAGTTGTACAAAAACGCTTTCTTTCGCCAAGACAGTGCGTTTCTCACTGTTACATGCATTTGAATGGGGAACTCGACCGAAACAAAGTATAGGTTTTCATTATGTGAATAACTTGGAAATCTTAGCTCAAACAGCTGCAAAACCTGTTTGCCCAGCACGGAGACCTTGAGTTCTATAAGATAAAGCCATAAACATGTTTGTTTGAGTCTTCTATCAAAAGTTACAGCTATTTCTATGAAGTTGTACAAAAACGCTTTCTTTCGCCAAGACAGTGCGTTTCTCACTGTTACATGCATTTTGAATGGGGAACTCGACCGAAACAAAGTATAGGTTTTCATTATGTGAATAACTTGGAAATCTTAGCTCAAACAGCTGCAAAACCTGTTTGCCCAGCACGGAGACCTTGAGTTCTATAAGATAAAGCCATAAACATGTGTATCCGAGTCTTCTATCAAAAGTTACAGCTATTTCTATGAAGTTGTACAAAAACGCTTTCTTTCGCCAAGACAGTGCGTTTCTCACTGTTACATGCATTTTGAATGGGGAACTCGACCGAAACAAAGTATAGGTTTTCATTATGTGAATAACTTGTAAATCTTAGCTCAAACAGCTGCAAAACCTGTTTTCCCAGCACGGAGACCTTGAGTTCTATAAGATAAAGCCATAAACATGTTTGTTTGAGTCTTCTATCAAAAGTTACAGCTATTTATATGAAGTTGTACAAAAACGCTTTCTTTCGCCAAGACAGTGCGTTTCTCACTGTTACATGCATTTGAATGGGGAACTCGACCGAAACAAAGTATAGGTTTTCATTATGTGAATAACTTGGAAATCTTAGCTCAAACAGCTGCAAAACCTGTTTTCCCAGCACGGAGACCTTGAGTTCTATAAGATAAAGCCATAAACATGTTTGTCTGAGTCTTCTATCAAAAGTTACAGCTATTTATATGAAGTTGTACAAAAACGCTTTCTTTCGCCAAGACAGTGCGTTTCTCACTGTTACATGCATTTGAATGGGGAACTCGACCGAAACAAAGTATAGGTTTTCATTATGTGAATAACTTGGAAATCTTAGCTCAAACAGCTGCAAAACCTGTTTTCCCAGCACGGAGACCTTGAGTTCTATAAGATAAAGCCATAAACATGTTTGTTTGAGTCTTCTATCAACAGTTACAGCTATTTATATGAAGTTGTACAAAAACGCTTTCTTTCGCCAAGACAGTGCGTTTCTCACTGTTACATGCATTTGAATGGGGAACTCGACCGAAACAAAGTATAAGTTTTCATTATGTGAATAACTTGGAAATCTTAGCTCAAACAGCTGCAAAACCTGTTTTCCCAGCACGGAGACCTTGAGTTCTATAAGATAAAGCCATAAACATGTTTGTTTGAGTCTTCTATCAAAAGTTACAGCTATTTATATGAAGTTGTACAAAAACGCTTTCTTTCGCCAAGACAGTGCGTTTCTCACTGTTACATGCATTTGAATGGGGAACTCGACCGAAACAAAGTATAGGTTTTCATTATGTGAATAACTTGGAAATCTTAGCTCAAACAGCTGCAAAACCTGTTTTCCCAGCACGGAGACCTTGAGTTCTATAAGATAAAGCCATAAACATGTTTGTCTTTGTCTTCTATCAAAAGTTACAGCTATTTATATGAAGTTGTACAAAAACGCTTTCTTTCGCCAAGACAGTGCGTTTCTCACTGTTACATGCATTTGAATGGGGAACTCGACCGAAACAAAGTATAGGTTTTCATTATGTGAATAACTTGGAAATCTTAGCTCAAACAGCTGCAAAACCTGTTTTCCCAGCACGGAGACCTTGAGTTCTATAAGATAAAGCCATAAACATGTTTGTTTGAGTCTTCTATCAAAAGTTACAGCTATTTATATGAAGTTGTACAAAAACGCTTTCTTTCGCCAAGACAGTGCGTTTCTCACTGTTACATGCATTTTGAATGGGGAACTCGACCGAAACAAAGTATAGGTTTTCATTATGTGAATAACTTGGAAATCTTAGCTCAAACAGCTGCAAAACCTGTTTTCCCAGCACGGAGACCTTGAGTTCTATAAGATAAAGCCATAAACATGTTTGTTTGAGTCTTCTATCAAAAGTTACAGCTATTTCTATGAAGTTGTACAAAAACGCTTTCTTTCGCCAAGACAGTGCGTTTCTCACTGTTACATGCATTTGAATGGGGAACTCGACCGAAACAAAGTATAGGTTTTCATTATGTGAATAACTTGGAAATCTTAGCTCAAACAGCTGCAAAACCTGTTTGCCCAGCACGGAGACCTTGAGTTCTATAAGATAAAGCCATAAACATGTGTATCCGAGTCTTCTATCAAAAGTTACAGCTATTTCTATGAAGTTGTACAAAAACGCTTTCTTTCGCCAAGACAGTGCGTTTCTCACTGTTACATGCATTTGAATGGGGAACTCGACCGAAACAAAGTATAGGTTTTCATTATGTGAATAACTTGGAAATCTTAGCTCAAACAGCTGCAAAACCTGTTTGCCCAGCACGGAGACCTTGAGTTCTATAAGATAAAGCCATAAACATGTTTGTTTGAGTCTTCTATCAAAAGTTACAGCTATTTCTATGAAGTTGTACAAAAACGCTTTCTTTCGCCAAGACAGTGCGTTTCTCACTGTTACATGCATTTGAATGGGGAACTTGACCGAAACAAAGTATAGGTTTTCATTATGTGAATAACTTGGAAATCTTAGCTCAAACAGCTGCAAAACCTGTTTGCCCAGCACGGAGACCTTGAGTTCTATAAGATAAAGCCATAAACATGTTTGTTTGAGTCTTCTATCAAAAGTTACAGCTATTTATATGAAGTTGTACAAAAACGCTTTCTTTCGCCAAGACAGTGCGTTTCTCACTGTTACATGCATTTGAATGGGGAACTCGACCGAAACAAAGTATAGGTTTTCATTATGTGAATAACTTGGAAATCTTAGCTCAAACAGCTGCAAAACCTGTTTGCCCAGCACGGAGACCTTGAGTTCTATAAGATAAAGCCATAAACATGTGTATCCGAGTCTTCTATCAAAAGTTACAGCTATTTCTATGAAGTTGTACAAAAACGCTTTCTTTCGCCAAGACAGTGCGTTTCTCACTGTTACATGCATTTTGAATGGGGAACTCGACCGAAACAAAGTATAGGTTTTCATTATGTGAATAACTTGTAAATCTTAGCTCAAACAGCTGCAAAACCTGTTTTCCCAGCACGGAGACCTTGAGTTCTATAAGATAAAGCCATAAACATGTTTGTTTGAGTCTTCTATCAAAAGTTACAGCTATTTATATGAAGTTGTACAAAAACGCTTTCTTTCGCCAAGACAGTGCGTTTCTCACTGTTACATGCATTTGAATGGGGAACTCGACCGAAACAAAGTATAGGTTTTCATTATGTGAATAACTTGGAAATCTTAGCTCAAACAGCTGCAAAACCTGTTTGCCCAGCACGGAGACCTTGAGTTCTATAAGATAAAGCCATAAACATGTGTATCCGAGTCTTCTATCAAAAGTTACAGCTATTTATATGAAGTTGTACAAAAACGCTTTCTTTCGCCAAGACAGTGCGTTTCTCACTGTTACATGCATTTGAATGGGGAACTCGACCGAAACAAAGTATAAGTTTTCATTATGTGAATAACTTGGAAATCTTAGCTCAAACAGCTGCAAAACCTGTTTTCCCAGCACGGAGACCTTGAGTTCTATAAGATAAAGCCATAAACATGTTTGTTTGAGTCTTCTATCAAAAGTTACAGCTATTTCTATGAAGTTGTACAAAAACGCTTTCTTTCGCCAAGACAGTGCGTTTCTCACTGTTACATGCATTTGAATGGGGAACTCGACCGAAACAAAGTATAGGTTTTCATTATGTGAATAACTTGGAAATCTTAGCTCAAACAGCTGCAAAACCTATTTGCCCAGCACGGAGACCTTGAGTTCTATAAGATAAAGCCATAAACATGTTTGTCTGAGTCTTCTATCAAAAGTTACAGCTATTTATATGAAGTTGTACAAAAACGCTTTCTTTCGCCAAGACAGTGCGTTTCTCACTGTTACATGCATTTGAATGGGGAACTCGACCGAAACAAAGTATAAGTTTTCATTATGTGAATAACTTGGAAATCTTAGCTCAAACAGCTGCAAAACCTGTTTTCCCAGCACGGAGACCTTGAGTTCTATAAGATAAAGCCATAAACATGTGTATCCGAGTCTTCTATCAAAAGTTACAGCTATTTATATGAAGTTGTACAAAATAGCTTTCTTTTGCCAAGACAGTGCGTTTCTCACTGTTACATGCATTTTGAATGGGGAACTCGACCGAAACAAAGTATAGGTTTTCATTATGTGAATAACTTGGAAATCTTAGCTCAAACAGCTGCAAAACCTGTTTGCCCAGCACGGGAACCTTGAGTTCTATAAGATAAAGCCATAAACATGTGTATCCGAGTCTTCTATCAAAAGTTACAGCTATTCATATGAAGTTGTACAAAAACGCTTTCTTTCGCCAAGACAGTGCGTTTCTCACTGTTACATGCATTTGAATGGGGAACTCCACCGAAACAAAGTATAAGTTTTCATTATGTGAATAACTTGGAAATCTTAGCTCAAACAGCTGCAAAACCTGTTTGCCCAGCACGGAGACCTTGAGTTCTATAAGATAAAGCCATAAACATGTTTGTCTGAGTCTTCTATCAAAAGTTACAGCTATTTCTATGAAGTTGTACAAAAACGCTTTCTTTCGCCAAGACAGTGCGTTTCTCACTGTTACATGCATTTGAATGGGGAACTCGACCGAAACAAAGTATAGGTTTTCATTATGTGAATAACTTGGAAATCTTAGCTCAAACAGCTGCAAAACCTATTTGCCCAGCACGGAGACCTTGAGTTCTATAAGATAAAGCCATAAACAT
Source organism: Diplotaxodon limnothrissa (assembly GCF_057381915.1). NCBI lineage: Eukaryota > Metazoa > Chordata > Actinopteri > Cichliformes > Cichlidae > Diplotaxodon > Diplotaxodon limnothrissa. Next base: position 35,479,371 of record NC_140608.1, on the reverse strand, counting down.
GTGTATCCGAGTCTTCTATCAAAAGTTACAGCTATTTATATGAAGTTGTACAAAATAGCTTTCTTTCGCCAAGAGAGTGCGTTTCTCACTGTTACATGCATTTTGAATGGGGAACTCGACCGAAACAAAGTATAGGTTTTCATTATGTGAATAACTTGGAAATCTTAGCTCAAACAGCTGCAAAACCTGTTTTCCCAGCACGGAGACCTTGAGTTCTATAAGATAAAGCCATAAACATGTGTATCCGAGTCTTCTATCAAAAGTTACAGCTATTTATATGAAGTTGTACAAAAACGTTTTCTTTCGCCAAGACAGTGCGTTTCTCACTGTTACATGCATTTTGAATGGGGAACTCGACCGAAACAAAGTATAGGTTTTCATTATGTGAATAACTTGGAAATCTTAGCTCAAACAGCTGCAAAACCTGTTTTCCCAGCACGGAGACCTTGAGTTCTATAAGATAAAGCCATAAACATGTTTGTCTGAGTCTTCTATCAAAAGTTACAGCTATTTATATGAAGTTGTACAAAAACGCTTTCTTTCGCCAAGACAGTGCGTTTCTCACTGTTACATGCATTTGAATGGGGAACTCGACCGAAACAAAGTATAGGTTTTCATTATGTGAATAACTTGGAAATCTTAGCTCAAACAGCTGCAAAACCTATTTGCCCAGCACGGAGACCTTGAGTTCTATAATATAAGGCCATAAACATGTTTGTCTGAGTCTTCTATCAAAAGTTACAGCTATTTCTATGAAGTTGTACAAAAACGTTTTCTTTCGCCAAGACAGTGCGTTTCTCACTGTTACATGCATTTTGAATGGAGAACTCGACCGAAACAAAGTATAGGTTTTCATTATGTGAATAACTTGGAAATCTTAGCTCAAACAGCTGCAAAACCTGTTTTCCCAGCACGGAGACCTTGAGTTCTATAAGATAAAGCCATAAACATGTTTGTCTGAGTCTTCTATCAAAAGTTACAGCTATTTATATGAAGTTGTACAAAAACGCTTTCTTTCGCCAAGACAGTGCGTTTCTCACTGTTACATGCATTTGAATGGGGAACTCGACCGAAACAAAGTATAGGTTTTCATTATGTGAATAACTTGGAAATCTTAGCTCAAACAGCTGCAAAACCTGTTTGCCCAGCACGGAGACCTTGAGTTCTATAAGATAAAGCCATAAACATGTGTATCCGAGTCTTCTATCAAAAGTTACAGCTATTTCTATGAAGTTGTACAAAAACGCTTTCTTTCGCCAAGACAGTGCGTTTCTCACTGTTACATGCATTTGAATGGGGAACTCGACCGAAACAAAGTATAAGGTTTCATTATGTGAATAACTTGGAAATCTTAGCTCAAACAGCTGCAAAACCTATTTGCCCAGCACGGAGACCTTGAGTTCTATAATATAAGGCCATAAACATGTTTGTCTGAATCTTCTATCAAAAGTTACAGCTATTTATATGAAGTTGTACAAAAACGCTTTCTTTCGCCAAGACAGTGCGTTTCTCACTGTTACATGCATTTGAATGGGGAACTCGACCGAAACAAAGTATAGGTTTTCATTATGTGAATAACTTGGAAATCTTAGCTCAAACAGCTGCAAAACCTGTTTGCCCAGCACGGAGACCTTGAGTTCTATAAGATAAAGCCATAAACATGTGTATCCGAGTCTTCTATCAAAAGTTACAGCTATTTCTATGAAGTTGTACAAAAACGCTTTCTTTCGCCAAGACAGTGCGTTTCTCACTGTTACATGCATTTGAATGGGGAACTCGACCGAAACAAAGTATAAGGTTTCATTATGTGAATAACTTGGAAATCTTAGCTCAAACAGCTGCAAAACCTGTTTTCCCAGCACGGAGACCTTGAGTTCTATAATATAAGGCCATAAACATGTGTATCCGAGTCTTCTATCAAAAGTTACAGCTATTTATATGAAGTTGTACAAAAACGCTTTCTTTCGCCAAGACAGTGCGTTTCTCACTGTTACATGCATTTGAATGGGGAACTCCACCGAAACAAAGTATAAGTTTTCATTATGTGAATAACTTGGAAATCTTAGCTCAAACAGCTGCAAAACCTGTTTTCCCAGCACGGAGACCTTGAGTTCTATAAGATAAAGCCATAAACATGTTTGTTTGAGTCTTCTATCAACAGTTACAGCTATTTATATGAAGTTGTACAAAAACACTTTCTTTTGCCAAGACAGTGCGTTTCTCACTGTTACATGCATTTGAATGGGGAACTCGACCGAAACAAAGTATAGGTTTTCATTATGTGAATAACTTGGAAATCTTAGCTCAAACAGCTGCAAAACCTGTTTGCCCAGCACGGAGACCTTGAGTTCTATAAGATAAAGCCATAAACATGTGTATCCGAGTCTTCTATCAAAAGTTACAGCTATTTCTATGAAGTTGTACAAAAACGCTTTCTTTCGCCAAGACAGTGCGTTTCTCACTGTTACATGCATTTGAATGGGGAACTCGACCGAAACAAAGTATAGGTTTTCATTATGTGAATAACTTGGAAATCTTAGCTCAAACAGCTGCAAAACCTGTTTTCCCAGCACGGAGACCTTGAGTTCTATAAGATAAAGCCATAAACATGTTTGTTTGAGTCTTCTATCAAAAGTTACAGCTATTTATATGAAGTTGTACAAAAACGCTTTCTTTCGCCAAGACAGTGCGTTTCTCACTGTTACATGCATTTGAATGGGGAACTCGACCGAAACAAAGTATAGGTTTTCATTATGTGAATAACTTGGAAATCTTAGCTCAAACAGCTGCAAAACCTGTTTGCCCAGCACGGAGACCTTGAGTTCTATAAGATAAAGCCATAAACATGTGTATCCGAGTCTTCTATCAAAAGTTACAGCTATTTCTATGAAGTTGTACAAAAACGCTTTCTTTCGCCAAGACAGTGCGTTTCTCACTGTTACATGCATTTGAATGGGGAACTCGACCGAAACAAAGTATAAGTTTTCATTATGTGAATAACTTGGAAATCTTAGCTCAAACAGCTGCAAAACCTGTTTTCCCAGCACGGAGACCTTGAGTTCTATAAGATAAAGCCATAAACATGTTTGTTTGAGTCTTCTATCAAAAGTTACAGCTATTTCTATGAAGTTGTACAAAAACGCTTTCTTTCGCCAAGACAGTGCGTTTCTCACTGTTACATGCATTTGAATGGGGAACTCGACCGAAACAAAGTATAGGTTTTCATTATGTGAATAACTTGGAAATCTTAGCTCAAACAGCTGCAAAACCTATTTGCCCAGCACGGAGACCTTGAGTTCTATAAGATAAAGCCATAAACATGTTTGTCTGAGTCTTCTATCAAAAGTTACAGCTATTTATATGAAGTTGTACAAAAACGCTTTCTTTCGCCAAGACAGTGCGTTTCTCACTGTTACATGCATTTGAATGGGGAACTCGACCGAAACAAAGTATAAGTTTTCATTATGTGAATAACTTGGAAATCTTAGCTCAAACAGCTGCAAAACCTGTTTTCCCAGCACGGAGACCTTGAGTTCTATAAGATAAAGCCATAAACATGTGTATCCGAGTCTTCTATCAAAAGTTACAGCTATTTATATGAAGTTGTACAAAATAGCTTTCTTTTGCCAAGACAGTGCGTTTCTCACTGTTACATGCATTTTGAATGGGGAACTCGACCGAAACAAAGTATAGGTTTTCATTATGTGAATAACTTGGAAATCTTAGCTCAAACAGCTGCAAAACCTGTTTGCCCAGCACGGAGACCTTGAGTTCTATAAGATAAAGCCATAAACATGTGTATCCGAGTCTTCTATCAAAAGTTACAGCTATTTATATGAAGTTGTACAAAATAGCTTTCTTTCGCCAAGACAGTGCGTTTCTCACTGTTACATGCATTTGAATGGGGAACTCGACCGAAACAAAGTATAAGTTTTCATTATGTGAATAACTTGGAAATCTTAGCTCAAACAGCTGCAAAACCTGTTTTCCCAGCACGGAGACCTTGAGTTCTATAAGATAAAGCCATAAACATGTGTATCCGAGTCTTCTATCAAAAGTTACAGCTATTTATATGAAGTTGTACAAAAACGCTTTCTTTCGCCAAGACAGTGCGTTTCTCACTGTTACATGCATTTGAATGGGGAACTCCACCGAAACAAAGTATAAGTTTTCATTATGTGAATAACTTGGAAATCTTAGCTCAAACAGCTGCAAAACCTGTTTTCCCAGCACGGAGACCTTGAGTTCTATAAGATAAAGCCATAAACATGTTTGTTTGAGTCTTCTATCAACAGTTACAGCTATTTATATGAAGTTGTACAAAAACACTTTCTTTTGCCAAGACAGTGCGTTTCTCACTGTTACATGCATTTGAATGGGGAACTCGACCGAAACAAAGTATAGGTTTTCATTATGTGAATAACTTGGAAATCTTAGCTCAAACAGCTGCAAAACCTGTTTGCCCAGCACGGAGACCTTGAGTTCTATAAGATAAAGCCATAAACATGTGTATCCGAGTCTTCTATCAAAAGTTACAGCTATTTCTATGAAGTTGTACAAAAACGCTTTCTTTCGCCAAGACAGTGCGTTTCTCACTGTTACATGCATTTGAATGGGGAACTCGACCGAAACAAAGTATAGGTTTTCATTATGTGAATAACTTGGAAATCTTAGCTCAAACAGCTGCAAAACCTGTTTTCCCAGCACGGAGACCTTGAGTTCTATAAGATAAAGCCATAAACATGTTTGTTTGAGTCTTCTATCAAAAGTTACAGCTATTTATATGAAGTTGTACAAAAACGCTTTCTTTCGCCAAGACAGTGCGTTTCTCACTGTTACATGCATTTGAATGGGGAACTCGACCGAAACAAAGTATAGGTTTTCATTATGTGAATAACTTGGAAATCTTAGCTCAAACAGCTGCAAAACCTGTTTGCCCAGCACGGAGACCTTGAGTTCTATAAGATAAAGCCATAAACATGTGTATCCGAGTCTTCTATCAAAAGTTACAGCTATTTCTATGAAGTTGTACAAAAACGCTTTCTTTCGCCAAGACAGTGCGTTTCTCACTGTTACATGCATTTGAATGGGGAACTCGACCGAAACAAAGTATAAGTTTTCATTATGTGAATAACTTGGAAATCTTAGCTCAAACAGCTGCAAAACCTGTTTTCCCAGCACGGAGACCTTGAGTTCTATAAGATAAAGCCATAAACATGTTTGTTTGAGTCTTCTATCAAAAGTTACAGCTATTTCTATGAAGTTGTACAAAAACGCTTTCTTTCGCCAAGACAGTGCGTTTCTCACTGTTACATGCATTTGAATGGGGAACTCGACCGAAACAAAGTATAGGTTTTCATTATGTGAATAACTTGGAAATCTTAGCTCAAACAGCTGCAAAACCTATTTGCCCAGCACGGAGACCTTGAGTTCTATAAGATAAAGCCATAAACATGTTTGTCTGAGTCTTCTATCAAAAGTTACAGCTATTTATATGAAGTTGTACAAAAACGCTTTCTTTCGCCAAGACAGTGCGTTTCTCACTGTTACATGCATTTGAATGGGGAACTCGACCGAAACAAAGTATAAGTTTTCATTATGTGAATAACTTGGAAATCTTAGCTCAAACAGCTGCAAAACCTGTTTTCCCAGCACGGAGACCTTGAGTTCTATAAGATAAAGCCATAAACATGTGTATCCGAGTCTTCTATCAAAAGTTACAGCTATTTATATGAAGTTGTACAAAATAGCTTTCTTTTGCCAAGACAGTGCGTTTCTCACTGTTACATGCATTTTGAATGGGGAACTCGACCGAAACAAAGTATAGGTTTTCATTATGTGAATAACTTGGAAATCTTAGCTCAAACAGCTGCAAAACCTGTTTTCCCAGCACGGAGACCTTGAGTTCTATAAGATAAAGCCATAAACATGTGTATCCGAGTCTTCTATCAAAAGTTACAGCTATTTATATGAAGTTGTACAAAAACGTTTTCTTTCGCCAAGACAGTGCGTTTCTCACTGTTACATGCATTTTGAATGGGGAACTCGACCGAAACAAAGTATAGGTTTTCATTATGTGAATAACTTGGAAATCTTAGCTCAAACAGCTGCAAAACCTGTTTTCCCAGCACGGAGACCTTGAGTTCTATAAGATAAAGCCATAAACATGTTTGTCTGAGTCTTCTATCAAAAGTTACAGCTATTTATATGAAGTTGTACAAAAACGCTTTCTTTCGCCAAGACAGTGCGTTTCTCACTGTTACATGCATTTGAATGGGGAACTCGACCGAAACAAAGTATAGGTTTTCATTATGTGAATAACTTGGAAATCTTAGCTCAAACAGCTGCAAAACCTATTTGCCCAGCACGGAGACCTTGAGTTCTATAATATAAGGCCATAAACATGTTTGTCTGAGTCTTCTATCAAAAGTTACAGCTATTTATATGAAGTTGTACAAAAACGCTTTCTTTCGCCAAGACAGTGCGTTTCTCACTGTTACATGCATTTGAATGGGGAACTCGACCGAAACAAAGTATAGGTTTTCATTATGTGAATAACTTGGAAATCTTAGCTCAAACAGCTGCAAAACCTATTTGCCCAGCACGGAGACCTTGAGTTCTATAAGATAAAGCCATAAACATGTGTATCCGAGTCTTCTATCAAAAGTTACAGCTATTTCTATGAAGTTGTACAAAAACGCTTTCTTTCGCCAAGACAGTGCGTTTCTCACTGTTACATGCATTTGAATGGGGAACTCCACCGAAACAAAGTATAAGTTTTCATTATGTGAATAACTTGGAAATCTTAGCTCAAACAGCTGCAAAACCTGTTTTCCCAGCACGGAGACCTTGAGTTCTATAATATAAGGCCATAAACATGTTTGTCTGAGTCTTCTATCAAAAGTTACAGCTATTTCTATGAAGTTGTACAAAAACGTTTTCTTTCGCCAAGACAGTGCGTTTCTCACTGTTACATGCATTTTGAATGGAGAACTCGACCGAAACAAAGTATAGGTTTTCATTATGTGAATAACTTGGAAATCTTAGCTCAAACAGCTGCAAAACCTGTTTTCCCAGCACGGAGACCTTGAGTTCTATAAGATAAAGCCATAAACATGTTTGTCTGAGTCTTCTATCAAAAGTTACAGCTATTTATATGAAGTTGTACAAAAACGCTTTCTTTCGCCAAGACAGTGCGTTTCTCACTGTTACATGCATTTGAATGGGGAACTCGACCGAAACAAAGTATAGGTTTTCATTATGTGAATAACTTGGAAATCTTAGCTCAAACAGCTGCAAAACCTGTTTGCCCAGCACGGAGACCTTGAGTTCTATAAGATAAAGCCATAAACATGTGTATCCGAGTCTTCTATCAAAAGTTACAGCTATTTCTATGAAGTTGTACAAAAACGCTTTCTTTCGCCAAGACAGTGCGTTTCTCACTGTTACATGCATTTGAATGGGGAACTCGACCGAAACAAAGTATAAGGTTTCATTATGTGAATAACTTGGAAATCTTAGCTCAAACAGCTGCAAAACCTATTTGCCCAGCACGGAGACCTTGAGTTCTATAATATAAGGCCATAAACATGTTTGTCTGAATCTTCTATCAAAAGTTACAGCTATTTATATGAAGTTGTACAAAAACGCTTTCTTTCGCCAAGACAGTGCGTTTCTCACTGTTACATGCATTTGAATGGGGAACTCGACCGAAACAAAGTATAGGTTTTCATTATGTGAATAACTTGGAAATCTTAGCTCAAACAGCTGCAAAACCTGTTTGCCCAGCACGGAGACCTTGAGTTCTATAAGATAAAGCCATAAACATGTGTATCCGAGTCTTCTATCAAAAGTTACAGCTATTTCTATGAAGTTGTACAAAAACGCTTTCTTTCGCCAAGACAGTGCGTTTCTCACTGTTACATGCATTTGAATGGGGAACTCCACCGAAACAAAGTATAAGTTTTCATTATGTGAATAACTTGGAAATCTTAGCTCAAACAGCTGCAAAACCTGTTTTCCCAGCACGGAGACCTTGAGTTCTATAAGATAAAGCCATAAACATGTTTGTTTGAGTCTTCTATCAACAGTTACAGCTATTTATATGAAGTTGTACAAAAACACTTTCTTTTGCCAAGACAGTGCGTTTCTCACTGTTACATGCATTTGAATGGGGAACTCGACCGAAACAAAGTATAGGTTTTCATTATGTGAATAACTTGGAAATCTTAGCTCAAACAGCTGCAAAACCTGTTTGCCCAGCACGGAGACCTTGAGTTCTATAAGATAAAGCCATAAACATGTGTATCCGAGTCTTCTATCAAAAGTTACAGCTATTTCTATGAAGTTGTACAAAAACGCTTTCTTTCGCCAAGACAGTGCGTTTCTCACTGTTACATGCATTTGAATGGGGAACTCGACCGAAACAAAGTATAGGTTTTCATTATGTGAATAACTTGGAAATCTTAGCTCAAACAGCTGCAAAACCTGTTTTCCCAGCACGGAGACCTTGAGTTCTATAAGATAAAGCCATAAACATGTTTGTCTGAGTCTTCTATCAAAAGTTACAGCTATTTATATGAAGTTGTACAAAAACGCTTTCTTTCGCCAAGACAGTGCGTTTCTCACTGTTACATGCATTTGAATGGGGAACTCGACCGAAACAAAGTATAGGTTTTCATTATGTGAATAACTTGGAAATCTTAGCTCAAACAGCTACAAAACCTGTTTTCCCAGCACGGAGACCTTGAGTTCTATAAGATAAAGCCATAAACATGTTTGTCTGAGTCTTCTATCAAAAGTTACAGCTATTTCTATGAAGTTGTACAAAAACGCTTTCTTTCGCCAAGACAGTGCGTTTCTCACTGTTACATGCATTTGAATGGGGAACTCGACCGAAACAAAGTATAGGTTTTCATTATGTGAATAACTTGGAAATCTTAGCTCAAACAGCTGCAAAACCTGTTTGCCCAGCACGGAGACCTTGAGTTCTATAAGATAAAGCCATAAACATGTTTGTTTGAGTCTTCTATCAAAAGTTACAGCTATTTCTATGAAGTTGTACAAAAACGCTTTCTTTCGCCAAGACAGTGCGTTTCTCACTGTTACATGCATTTTGAATGGGGAACTCGACCGAAACAAAGTATAGGTTTTCATTATGTGAATAACTTGGAAATCTTAGCTCAAACAGCTGCAAAACCTGTTTGCCCAGCACGGAGACCTTGAGTTCTATAAGATAAAGCCATAAACATGTGTATCCGAGTCTTCTATCAAAAGTTACAGCTATTTCTATGAAGTTGTACAAAAACGCTTTCTTTCGCCAAGACAGTGCGTTTCTCACTGTTACATGCATTTTGAATGGGGAACTCGACCGAAACAAAGTATAGGTTTTCATTATGTGAATAACTTGGAAATCTTAGCTCAAACAGCTGCAAAACCTGTTTTCCCAGCACGGAGACCTTGAGTTCTATAAGATAAAGCCATAAACATGTTTGTTTGAGTCTTCTATCAAAAGTTACAGCTATTTATATGAAGTTGTACAAAAACGCTTTCTTTCGCCAAGACAGTGCGTTTCTCACTGTTACATGCATTTGAATGGGGAACTCGACCGAAACAAAGTATAGGTTTTCATTATGTGAATAACTTGGAAATCTTAGCTCAAACAGCTGCAAAACCTGTTTTCCCAGCACGGAGACCTTGAGTTCTATAAGATAAAGCCATAAACATGTTTGTCTGAGTCTTCTATCAAAAGTTACAGCTATTTATATGAAGTTGTACAAAAACGCTTTCTTTCGCCAAGACAGTGCGTTTCTCACTGTTACATGCATTTGAATGGGGAACTCGACCGAAACAAAGTATAGGTTTTCATTATGTGAATAACTTGGAAATCTTAGCTCAAACAGCTGCAAAACCTGTTTTCCCAGCACGGAGACCTTGAGTTCTATAAGATAAAGCCATAAACATGTTTGTTTGAGTCTTCTATCAAAAGTTACAGCTATTTATATGAAGTTGTACAAAAACGCTTTCTTTCGCCAAGACAGTGCGTTTCTCACTGTTACATGCATTTGAATGGGGAACTCGACCGAAACAAAGTATAGGTTTTCATTATGTGAATAACTTGGAAATCTTAGCTCAAACAGCTACAAAACCTGTTTTCCCAGCACGGAGACCTTGAGTTCTATAAGATAAAGCCATAAACATGTTTGTCTGAGTCTTCTATCAAAAGTTACAGCTATTTCTATGAAGTTGTACAAAAACGCTTTCTTTCGCCAAGACAGTGCGTTTCTCACTGTTACATGCATTTGAATGGGGAACTCGACCGAAACAAAGTATAGGTTTTCATTATGTGAATAACTTGGAAATCTTAGCTCAAACAGCTGCAAAACCTGTTTGCCCAGCACGGAGACCTTGAGTTCTATAAGATAAAGCCATAAACATGTTTGTTTGAGTCTTCTATCAAAAGTTACAGCTATTTCTATGAAGTTGTACAAAAACGTTTTCTTTCGCCAAGACAGTGCGTTTCTCACTGTTACATGCATTTTGAATGGAGAACTCGACCGAAACAAAGTATAGGTTTTCATTATGTGAATAACTTGGAAATCTTAGCTCAAACAGCTGCAAAACCTGTTTTCCCAGCACGGAGACCTTGAGTTCTATAAGATAAAGCCATAAACATGTTTGTCTGAGTCTTCTATCAAAAGTTACAGCTATTTATATGAAGTTGTACAAAAACGCTTTCTTTCGCCAAGACAGTGCGTTTCTCACTGTTACATGCATTTGAATGGGGAACTCGACCGAAACAAAGTATAGGTTTTCATTATGTGAATAACTTGGAAATCTTAGCTCAAACAGCTGCAAAACCTGTTTGCCCAGCACGGAGACCTTGAGTTCTATAAGATAAAGCCATAAACATGTGTATCCGAGTCTTCTATCAAAAGTTACAGCTATTTCTATGAAGTTGTACAAAAACGCTTTCTTTCGCCAAGACAGTGCGTTTCTCACTGTTACATGCATTTGAATGGGGAACTCGACCGAAACAAAGTATAAGGTTTCATTATGTGAATAACTTGGAAATCTTAGCTCAAACAGCTGCAAAACCTATTTGCCCAGCACGGAGACCTTGAGTTCTATAATATAAGGCCATAAACATGTTTGTCTGAATCTTCTATCAAAAGTTACAGCTATTTATATGAAGTTGTACAAAAACGCTTTCTTTCGCCAAGACAGTGCGTTTCTCACTGTTACATGCATTTGAATGGGGAACTCGACCGAAACAAAGTATAGGTTTTCATTATGTGAATAACTTGGAAATCTTAGCTCAAACAGCTGCAAAACCTGTTTGCCCAGCACGGAGACCTTGAGTTCTATAAGATAAAGCCATAAACATGTGTATCCGAGTCTTCTATCAAAAGTTACAGCTATTTCTATGAAGTTGTACAAAAACGCTTTCTTTCGCCAAGACAGTGCGTTTCTCACTGTTACATGCATTTGAATGGGGAACTCCACCGAAACAAAGTATAAGTTTTCATTATGTGAATAACTTGGAAATCTTAGCTCAAACAGCTGCAAAACCTGTTTTCCCAGCACGGAGACCTTGAGTTCTATAAGATAAAGCCATAAACATGTTTGTTTGAGTCTTCTATCAACAGTTACAGCTATTTATATGAAGTTGTACAAAAACACTTTCTTTTGCCAAGACAGTGCGTTTCTCACTGTTACATGCATTTGAATGGGGAACTCGACCGAAACAAAGTATAGGTTTTCATTATGTGAATAACTTGGAAATCTTAGCTCAAACAGCTGCAAAACCTGTTTGCCCAGCACGGAGACCTTGAGTTCTATAAGATAAAGCCATAAACATGTGTATCCGAGTCTTCTATCAAAAGTTACAGCTATTTCTATGAAGTTGTACAAAAACGCTTTCTTTCGCCAAGACAGTGCGTTTCTCACTGTTACATGCATTTGAATGGGGAACTCGACCGAAACAAAGTATAGGTTTTCATTATGTGAATAACTTGGAAATCTTAGCTCAAACAGCTGCAAAACCTGTTTTCCCAGCACGGAGACCTTGAGTTCTATAAGATAAAGCCATAAACATGTTTGTCTGAGTCTTCTATCAAAAGTTACAGCTATTTATATGAAGTTGTACAAAAACGCTTTCTTTCGCCAAGACAGTGCGTTTCTCACTGTTACATGCATTTGAATGGGGAACTCGACCGAAACAAAGTATAGGTTTTCATTATGTGAATAACTTGGAAATCTTAGCTCAAACAGCTACAAAACCTGTTTTCCCAGCACGGAGACCTTGAGTTCTATAAGATAAAGCCATAAACATGTTTGTCTGAGTCTTCTATCAAAAGTTACAGCTATTTCTATGAAGTTGTACAAAAACGCTTTCTTTCGCCAAGACAGTGCGTTTCTCACTGTTACATGCATTTGAATGGGGAACTCGACCGAAACAAAGTATAGGTTTTCATTATGTGAATAACTTGGAAATCTTAGCTCAAACAGCTGCAAAACCTGTTTGCCCAGCACGGAGACCTTGAGTTCTATAAGATAAAGCCATAAACATGTTTGTTTGAGTCTTCTATCAAAAGTTACAGCTATTTCTATGAAGTTGTACAAAAACGCTTTCTTTCGCCAAGACAGTGCGTTTCTCACTGTTACATGCATTTTGAATGGGGAACTCGACCGAAACAAAGTATAGGTTTTCATTATGTGAATAACTTGGAAATCTTAGCTCAAACAGCTGCAAAACCTGTTTGCCCAGCACGGAGACCTTGAGTTCTATAAGATAAAGCCATAAACATGTGTATCCGAGTCTTCTATCAAAAGTTACAGCTATTTCTATGAAGTTGTACAAAAACGCTTTCTTTCGCCAAGACAGTGCGTTTCTCACTGTTACATGCATTTTGAATGGGGAACTCGACCGAAACAAAGTATAGGTTTTCATTATGTGAATAACTTGGAAATCTTAGCTCAAACAGCTGCAAAACCTGTTTTCCCAGCACGGAGACCTTGAGTTCTATAAGATAAAGCCATAAACATGTTTGTTTGAGTCTTCTATCAAAAGTTACAGCTATTTATATGAAGTTGTACAAAAACGCTTTCTTTCGCCAAGACAGTGCGTTTCTCACTGTTACATGCATTTGAATGGGGAACTCGACCGAAACAAAGTATAGGTTTTCATTATGTGAATAACTTGGAAATCTTAGCTCAAACAGCTGCAAAACCTGTTTTCCCAGCACGGAGACCTTGAGTTCTATAAGATAAAGCCATAAACATGTTTGTCTGAGTCTTCTATCAAAAGTTACAGCTATTTATATGAAGTTGTACAAAAACGCTTTCTTTCGCCAAGACAGTGCGTTTCTCACTGTTACATGCATTTGAATGGGGAACTCGACCGAAACAAAGTATAGGTTTTCATTATGTGAATAACTTGGAAATCTTAGCTCAAACAGCTGCAAAACCTGTTTTCCCAGCACGGAGACCTTGAGTTCTATAAGATAAAGCCATAAACATGTTTGTTTGAGTCTTCTATCAAAAGTTACAGCTATTTATATGAAGTTGTACAAAAACGCTTTCTTTCGCCAAGACAGTGCGTTTCTCACTGTTACATGCATTTGAATGGGGAACTCGACCGAAACAAAGTATAGGTTTTCATTATGTGAATAACTTGGAAATCTTAGCTCAAACAGCTACAAAACCTGTTTTCCCAGCACGGAGACCTTGAGTTCTATAAGATAAAGCCATAAACATGTTTGTCTGAGTCTTCTATCAAAAGTTACAGCTATTTCTATGAAGTTGTACAAAAACGCTTTCTTTCGCCAAGACAGTGCGTTTCTCACTGTTACATGCATTTGAATGGGGAACTCGACCGAAACAAAGTATAGGTTTTCATTATGTGAATAACTTGGAAATCTTAGCTCAAACAGCTGCAAAACCTGTTTGCCCAGCACGGAGACCTTGAGTTCTATAAGATAAAGCCATAAACATGTTTGTTTGAGTCTTCTATCAAAAGTTACAGCTATTTCTATGAAGTTGTACAAAAACGCTTTCTTTCGCCAAGACAGTGCGTTTCTCACTGTTACATGCATTTTGAATGGGGAACTCGACCGAAACAAAGTATAGGTTTTCATTATGTGAATAACTTGGAAATCTTAGCTCAAACAGCTGCAAAACCTGTTTGCCCAGCACGGAGACCTTGAGTTCTATAAGATAAAGCCATAAACATGTGTATCCGAGTCTTCTATCAAAAGTTACAGCTATTTCTATGAAGTTGTACAAAAACGCTTTCTTTCGCCAAGACAGTGCGTTTCTCACTGTTACATGCATTTTGAATGGGGAACTCGACCGAAACAAAGTATAGGTTTTCATTATGTGAATAACTTGGAAATCTTAGCTCAAACAGCTGCAAAACCTGTTTTCCCAGCACGGAGACCTTGAGTTCTATAAGATAAAGCCATAAACATGTTTGTTTGAGTCTTCTATCAAAAGTTACAGCTATTTATATGAAGTTGTACAAAAACGCTTTCTTTCGCCAAGACAGTGCGTTTCTCACTGTTACATGCATTTGAATGGGGAACTCGACCGAAACAAAGTATAGGTTTTCATTATGTGAATAACTTGGAAATCTTAGCTCAAACAGCTGCAAAACCTGTTTTCCCAGCACGGAGACCTTGAGTTCTATAAGATAAAGCCATAAACATGTTTGTCTGAGTCTTCTATCAAAAGTTACAGCTATTTATATGAAGTTGTACAAAAACGCTTTCTTTCGCCAAGACAGTGCGTTTCTCACTGTTACATGCATTTGAATGGGGAACTCGACCGAAACAAAGTATAGGTTTTCATTATGTGAATAACTTGGAAATCTTAGCTCAAACAGCTGCAAAACCTGTTTTCCCAGCACGGAGACCTTGAGTTCTATAAGATAAAGCCATAAACATGTTTGTTTGAGTCTTCTATCAAAAGTTACAGCTATTTATATGAAGTTGTACAAAAACGCTTTCTTTCGCCAAGACAGTGCGTTTCTCACTGTTACATGCATTTTGAATGGGGAACTCGACCGAAACAAAGTATAGGTTTTCATTATGTGAATAACTTGGAAATCTTAGCTCAAACAGCTGCAAAACCTGTTTTCCCAGCACGGAGACCTTGAGTTCTATAAGATAAAGCCATAAACATGTTTGTTTGAGTCTTCTATCAACAGTTACAGCTATTTATATGAAGTTGTACAAAAACGCTTTCTTTCGCCAAGACAGTGCGTTTCTCACTGTTACATGCATTTGAATGGGGAACTCGACCGAAACAAAGTATAAGTTTTCATTATGTGAATAACTTGGAAATCTTAGCTCAAACAGCTGCAAAACCTGTTTTCCCAGCACGGAGACCTTGAGTTCTATAAGATAAAGCCATAAACATGTTTGTTTGAGTCTTCTATCAAAAGTTACAGCTATTTATATGAAGTTGTACAAAAACGCTTTCTTTCGCCAAGACAGTGCGTTTCTCACTGTTACATGCATTTGAATGGGGAACTCGACCGAAACAAAGTATAGGTTTTCATTATGTGAATAACTTGGAAATCTTAGCTCAAACAGCTGCAAAACCTGTTTTCCCAGCACGGAGACCTTGAGTTCTATAAGATAAAGCCATAAACATGTTTGTCTTTGTCTTCTATCAAAAGTTACAGCTATTTATATGAAGTTGTACAAAAACGCTTTCTTTCGCCAAGACAGTGCGTTTCTCACTGTTACATGCATTTGAATGGGGAACTCGACCGAAACAAAGTATAGGTTTTCATTATGTGAATAACTTGGAAATCTTAGCTCAAACAGCTGCAAAACCTGTTTTCCCAGCACGGAGACCTTGAGTTCTATAAGATAAAGCCATAAACATGTTTGTTTGAGTCTTCTATCAAAAGTTACAGCTATTTATATGAAGTTGTACAAAAACGCTTTCTTTCGCCAAGACAGTGCGTTTCTCACTGTTACATGCATTTTGAATGGGGAACTCGACCGAAACAAAGTATAGGTTTTCATTATGTGAATAACTTGGAAATCTTAGCTCAAACAGCTGCAAAACCTGTTTTCCCAGCACGGAGACCTTGAGTTCTATAAGATAAAGCCATAAACATGTTTGTTTGAGTCTTCTATCAACAGTTACAGCTATTTATATGAAGTTGTACAAAAACGCTTTCTTTCGCCAAGACAGTGCGTTTCTCACTGTTACATGCATTTGAATGGGGAACTCGACCGAAACAAAGTATAAGTTTTCATTATGTGAATAACTTGGAAATCTTAGCTCAAACAGCTGCAAAACCTGTTTTCCCAGCACGGAGACCTTGAGTTCTATAAGATAAAGCCATAAACATGTTTGTTTGAGTCTTCTATCAACAGTTACAGCTATTTATATGAAGTTGTACAAAAACGCTTTCTTTCGCCAAGACAGTGCGTTTCTCACTGTTACATGCATTTGAATGGGGAACTCGACCGAAACAAAGTATAGGTTTTCATTATGTGAATAACTTGGAAATCTTAGCTCAAACAGCTGCAAAACCTGTTTGCCCAGCACGGAGACCTTGAGTTCTATAAGATAAAGCCATAAACATGTGTATCCGAGTCTTCTATCAAAAGTTACAGCTATTTATATGAAGTTGTACAAAAACGCTTTCTTTCGCCAAGACAGTGCGTTTCTCACTGTTACATGCATTTTGAATGGGGAACTCGACCGAAACAAAGTATAGGTTTTCATTATGTGAATAACTTGGAAATCTTAGCTCAAACAGCTGCAAAACCTGTTTTCCCAGCACGGAGACCTTGAGTTCTATAAGATAAAGCCATAAACATGTTTGTTTGAGTCTTCTATCAAAAGTTACAGCTATTTCTATGAAGTTGTACAAAAACGCTTTCTTTCGCCAAGACAGTGCGTTTCTCACTGTTACATGCATTTGAATGGGGAACTCGACCGAAACAAAGTATAGGTTTTCATTATGTGAATAACTTGGAAATCTTAGCTCAAACAGCTGCAAAACCTGTTTGCCCAGCACGGAGACCTTGAGTTCTATAAGATAAAGCCATAAACATGTGTATCCGAGTCTTCTATCAAAAGTTACAGCTATTTATATGAAGTTGTACAAAAACGCTTTCTTTCGCCAAGACAGTGCGTTTCTCACTGTTACATGCATTTGAATGGGGAACTCGACCGAAACAAAGTATAGGTTTTCATTATGTGAATAACTTGGAAATCTTAGCTCAAACAGCTGCAAAACCTGTTTGCCCAGCACGGAGACCTTGAGTTCTATAAGATAAAGCCATAAACATGTTTGTTTGAGTCTTCTATCAAAAGTTACAGCTATTTATATGAAGTTGTACAAAATAGCTTTCTTTCGCCAAGACAGTGCGTTTCTCACTGTTACATGCATTTGAATGGGGAACTCGACCGAAACAAAGTATAAGTTTTCATTATGTGAATAACTTGGAAATCTTAGCTCAAACAGCTGCAAAACCTGTTTTCCCAGCACGGAGACCTTGAGTTCTATAAGATAAAGCCATAAACATGTTTGTTTGAGTCTTCTATCAACAGTTACAGCTATTTATATGAAGTTGTACAAAAACGCTTTCTTTCGCCAAGACAGTGCGTTTCTCACTGTTACATGCATTTTGAATGGGGAACTCGACCGAAACAAAGTATAGGTTTTCATTATGTGAATAACTTGGAAATCTTAGCTCAAACAGCTGCAAAACCTGTTTTCCCAGCACGGAGACCTTGAGTTCTATAAGATAAAGCCATAAACATGTTTGTTTGAGTCTTTTATCAACAGTTACAGCTATTTATATGAAGTTGTACAAAAACGCTTTCTTTCGCCAAGACAGTGCGTTTCTCACTGTTACATGCATTTAAATGGGGAACTCGACCGAAACAAAGTATAGGTTTTCATTATGTGAATAACTTGGAAATCTTAGCTCAAACAGCTGCAAAACCTGTTTGCCCAGCACGGAGACCTTGAGTTCTATAAGATAAAGCCATAAACATGTGTATCCGAGTCTTCTATCAAAAGTTACAGCTATTTATATGAAGTTGTACAAAAACGCTTTCTTTCGCCAAGACAGTGCGTTTCTCACTGTTACATGCATTTTGAATGGGGAACTCGACCGAAACAAAGTATAGGTTTTCATTATGTGAATAACTTGGAAATCTTAGCTCAAACAGCTGCAAAACCTGTTTTCCCAGCACGGAGACCTTGAGTTCTATAAGATAAAGCCATAAACATGTTTGTTTGAGTCTTCTATCAAAAGTTACAGCTATTTCTATGAAGTTGTACAAAAACGCTTTCTTTCGCCAAGACAGTGCGTTTCTCACTGTTACATGCATTTGAATGGGGAACTCGACCGAAACAAAGTATAGGTTTTCATTATGTGAATAACTTGGAAATCTTAGCTCAAACAGCTGCAAAACCTGTTTGCCCAGCACGGAGACCTTGAGTTCTATAAGATAAAGCCATAAACATGTGTATCCGAGTCTTCTATCAAAAGTTACAGCTATTTATATGAAGTTGTACAAAAACGCTTTCTTTCGCCAAGACAGTGCGTTTCTCACTGTTACATGCATTTGAATGGGGAACTCGACCGAAACAAAGTATAGGTTTTCATTATGTGAATAACTTGGAAATCTTAGCTCAAACAGCTGCAAAACCTGTTTGCCCAGCACGGAGACCTTGAGTTCTATAAGATAAAGCCATAAACATGTGTATCCGAGTCTTCTATCAAAAGTTACAGCTATTTATATGAAGTTGTACAAAATAGCTTTCTTTCGCCAAGACAGTGCGTTTCTCACTGTTACATGCATTTGAATGGGGAACTCGACCGAAACAAAGTATAAGTTTTCATTATGTGAATAACTTGGAAATCTTAGCTCAAACAGCTGCAAAACCTGTTTTCCCAGCACGGAGACCTTGAGTTCTATAAGATAAAGCCATAAACATGTTTGTTTGAGTCTTCTATCAACAGTTACAGCTATTTATATGAAGTTGTACAAAAACGCTTTCTTTCGCCAAGACAGTGCGTTTCTCACTGTTACATGCATTTGAATGGGGAACTCGACCGAAACAAAGTATAGGTTTTCATTATGTGAATAACTTGGAAATCTTAGCTCAAACAGCTGCAAAACCTGTTTGCCCAGCACGGAGACCTTGAGTTCTATAAGATAAAGCCATAAACATGTGTATCCGAGTCTTCTATCAAAAGTTACAGCTATTTATATGAAGTTGTACAAAAACGCTTTCTTTCGCCAAGACAGTGCGTTTCTCACTGTTACATGCATTTTGAATGGGGAACTCGACCGAAACAAAGTATAGGTTTTCATTATGTGAATAACTTGGAAATCTTAGCTCAAACAGCTGCAAAACCTGTTTTCCCAGCACGGAGACCTTGAGTTCTATAAGATAAAGCCATAAACATGTTTGTTTGAGTCTTCTATCAAAAGTTACAGCTATTTCTATGAAGTTGTACAAAAACGCTTTCTTTCGCCAAGACAGTGCGTTTCTCACTGTTACATGCATTTGAATGGGGAACTCGACCGAAACAAAGTATAGGTTTTCATTATGTGAATAACTTGGAAATCTTAGCTCAAACAGCTGCAAAACCTGTTTGCCCAGCACGGAGACCTTGAGTTCTATAAGATAAAGCCATAAACATGTGTATCCGAGTCTTCTATCAAAAGTTACAGCTATTTATATGAAGTTGTACAAAAACGCTTTCTTTCGCCAAGACAGTGCGTTTCTCACTGTTACATGCATTTGAATGGGGAACTCGACCGAAACAAAGTATAGGTTTTCATTATGTGAATAACTTGGAAATCTTAGCTCAAACAGCTGCAAAACCTGTTTGCCCAGCACGGAGACCTTGAGTTCTATAAGATAAAGCCATAAACATGTGTATCCGAGTCTTCTATCAAAAGTTACAGCTATTTATATGAAGTTGTACAAAATAGCTTTCTTTCGCCAAGACAGTGCGTTTCTCACTGTTACATGCATTTGAATGGGGAACTCGACCGAAACAAAGTATAAGTTTTCATTATGTGAATAACTTGGAAATCTTAGCTCAAACAGCTGCAAAACCTGTTTTCCCAGCACGGAGACCTTGAGTTCTATAAGATAAAGCCATAAACATGTTTGTTTGAGTCTTCTATCAACAGTTACAGCTATTTATATGAAGTTGTACAAAAACGCTTTCTTTCGCCAAGACAGTGCGTTTCTCACTGTTACATGCATTTTGAATGGGGAACTCGACCGAAACAAAGTATAGGTTTTCATTATGTGAATAACTTGGAAATCTTAGCTCAAACAGCTGCAAAACCTGTTTTCCCAGCACGGAGACCTTGAGTTCTATAAGATAAAGCCATAAACATGTTTGTTTGAGTCTTTTATCAACAGTTACAGCTATTTATATGAAGTTGTACAAAAACGCTTTCTTTCGCCAAGACAGTGCGTTTCTCACTGTTACATGCATTTGAATGGGGAACTCGACCGAAACAAAGTATAGGTTTTCATTATGTGAATAACTTGGAAATCTTAGCTCAAACAGCTGCAAAACCTGTTTGCCCAGCACGGAGACCTTGAGTTCTATAAGATAAAGCCATAAACATGTGTATCCGAGTCTTCTATCAAAAGTTACAGCTATTTATATGAAGTTGTACAAAAACGCTTTCTTTCGCCAAGACAGTGCGTTTCTCACTGTTACATGCATTTTGAATGGGGAACTCGACCGAAACAAAGTATAGGTTTTCATTATGTGAATAACTTGGAAATCTTAGCTCAAACAGCTGCAAAACCTGTTTTCCCAGCACGGAGACCTTGAGTTCTATAAGATAAAGCCATAAACATGTTTGTTTGAGTCTTCTATCAAAAGTTACAGCTATTTCTATGAAGTTGTACAAAAACGCTTTCTTTCGCCAAGACAGTGCGTTTCTTACTGTTACATGCATTTGAATGGGGAACTCGACCGAAACAAAGTATAGGTTTTCATTATGTGAATAACTTGGAAATCTTAGCTCAAACAGCTGCAAAACCTGTTTGCCCAGCACGGAGACCTTGAGTTCTATAAGATAAAGCCATAAACATGTGTATCCGAGTCTTCTATCAAAAGTTACAGCTATTTATATGAAGTTGTACAAAAACGCTTTCTTTCGCCAAGACAGTGCGTTTCTCACTGTTACATGCATTTGAATGGGGAACTCGACCGAAACAAAGTATAGGTTTTCATTATGTGAATAACTTGGAAATCTTAGCTCAAACAGCTGCAAAACCTGTTTGCCCAGCACGGAGACCTTGAGTTCTATAAGATAAAGCCATAAACATGTGTATCCGAGTCTTCTATCAAAAGTTACAGCTATTTATATGAAGTTGTACAAAATAGCTTTCTTTCGCCAAGACAGTGCGTTTCTCACTGTTACATGCATTTGAATGGGGAACTCGACCGAAACAAAGTATAAGTTTTCATTATGTGAATAACTTGGAAATCTTAGCTCAAACAGCTGCAAAACCTGTTTTCCCAGCACGGAGACCTTGAGTTCTATAAGATAAAGCCATAAACATGTGTATCCGAGTCTTCTATCAAAAGTTACAGCTATTTATATGAAGTTGTACAAAAACGCTTTCTTTCGCCAAGACAGTGCGTTTCTCACTGTTACATGCATTTTGAATGGGGAACTCGACCGAAACAAAGTATAGGTTTTCATTATGTGAATAACTTGGAAATCTTAGCTCAAACAGCTGCAAAACCTGTTTTCCCAGCACGGAGACCTTGAGTTCTATAAGATAAAGCCATAAACATGTTTGTTTGAGTCTTTTATCAACAGTTACAGCTATTTATATGAAGTTGTACAAAAACGCTTTCTTTCGCCAAGACAGTGCGTTTCTCACTGTTACATGCATTTGAATGGGGAACTCGACCGAAACAAAGTATAGGTTTTCATTATGTGAATAACTTGGAAATCTTAGCTCAAACAGCTGCAAAACCTGTTTGCCCAGCACGGAGACCTTGAGTTCTATAAGATAAAGCCATAAACATGTGTATCCGAGTCTTCTATCAAAAGTTACAGCTATTTATATGAAGTTGTACAAAAACGCTTTCTTTCGCCAAGACAGTGCGTTTCTCACTGTTACATGCATTTTGAATGGGGAACTCGACCGAAACAAAGTATAGGTTTTCATTATGTGAATAACTTGGAAATCTTAGCTCAAACAGCTGCAAAACCTGTTTTCCCAGCACGGAGACCTTGAGTTCTATAAGATAAAGCCATAAACATGTTTGTTTGAGTCTTCTATCAAAAGTTACAGCTATTTATATGAAGTTGTACAAAAACGCTTTCTTTCGCCAAGACAGTGCGTTTCTTACTGTTACATGCATTTGAATGGGGAACTCGACCGAAACAAAGTATAGGTTTTCATTATGTGAATAACTTGGAAATCTTAGCTCAAACAGCTGCAAAACCTGTTTGCCCAGCACGGAGACCTTGAGTTCTATAAGATAAAGCCATAAACATGTGTATCCGAGTCTTCTATCAAAAGTTACAGCTATTTATATGAAGTTGTACAAAAACGCTTTCTTTCGCCAAGACAGTGCGTTTCTCACTGTTACATGCATTTGAATGGGGAACTCGACCGAAACAAAGTATAGGTTTTCATTATGTGAATAACTTGGAAATCTTAGCTCAAACAGCTGCAAAACCTGTTTGCCCAGCACGGAGACCTTGAGTTCTATAAGATAAAGCCATAAACATGTGTATCCGAGTCTTCTATCAAAAGTTACAGCTATTTATATGAAGTTGTACAAAATAGCTTTCTTTCGCCAAGACAGTGCGTTTCTCACTGTTACATGCATTTGAATGGGGAACTCGACCGAAACAAAGTATAAGTTTTCATTATGTGAATAACTTGGAAATCTTAGCTCAAACAGCTGCAAAACCTGTTTTCCCAGCACGGAGACCTTGAGTTCTATAAGATAAAGCCATAAACATGTTTGTTTGAGTCTTCTATCAACAGTTACAGCTATTTATATGAAGTTGTACAAAAACGCTTTCTTTCGCCAAGACAGTGCGTTTCTCACTGTTACATGCATTTTGAATGGGGAACTCGACCGAAACAAAGTATAGGTTTTCATTATGTGAATAACTTGGAAATCTTAGCTCAAACAGCTGCAAAACCTGTTTTCCCAGCACGGAGACCTTGAGTTCTATAAGATAAAGCCATAAACATGTTTGTTTGAGTCTTTTATCAACAGTTACAGCTATTTATATGAAGTTGTACAAAAACGCTTTCTTTCGCCAAGACAGTGCGTTTCTCACTGTTACATGCATTTGAATGGGGAACTCGACCGAAACAAAGTATAGGTTTTCATTATGTGAATAACTTGGAAATCTTAGCTCAAACAGCTGCAAAACCTGTTTGCCCAGCACGGAGACCTTGAGTTCTATAAGATAAAGCCATAAACATGTGTATCCGAGTCTTCTATCAAAAGTTACAGCTATTTATATGAAGTTGTACAAAAACGCTTTCTTTCGCCAAGACAGTGCGTTTCTCACTGTTACATGCATTTTGAATGGGGAACTCGACCGAAACAAAGTATAGGTTTTCATTATGTGAATAACTTGGAAATCTTAGCTCAAACAGCTGCAAAACCTGTTTTCCCAGCACGGAGACCTTGAGTTCTATAAGATAAAGCCATAAACATGTTTGTTTGAGTCTTCTATCAAAAGTTACAGCTATTTCTATGAAGTTGTACAAAAACGCTTTCTTTCGCCAAGACAGTGCGTTTCTTACTGTTACATGCATTTGAATGGGGAACTCGACCGAAACAAAGTATAGGTTTTCATTATGTGAATAACTTGGAAATCTTAGCTCAAACAGCTGCAAAACCTGTTTGCCCAGCACGGAGACCTTGAGTTCTATAAGATAAAGCCATAAACATGTGTATCCGAGTCTTCTATCAAAAGTTACAGCTATTTATATGAAGTTGTACAAAAACGCTTTCTTTCGCCAAGACAGTGCGTTTCTCACTGTTACATGCATTTGAATGGGGAACTCGACCGAAACAAAGTATAGGTTTTCATTATGTGAATAACTTGGAAATCTTAGCTCAAACAGCTGCAAAACCTGTTTGCCCAGCACGGAGACCTTGAGTTCTATAAGATAAAGCCATAAACATGTGTATCCGAGTCTTCTATCAAAAGTTACAGCTATTTATATGAAATTGTACAAAATAGCTTTCTTTCGCCAAGACAGTGCGTTTCTCACTGTTACATGCATTTGAATGGGGAACTCGACCGAAACAAAGTATAAGTTTTCATTATGTGAATAACTTGGAAATCTTAGCTCAAACAGCTGCAAAACCTGTTTTCCCAGCACGGAGACCTTGAGTTCTATAAGATAAAGCCATAAACATGTTTGTTTGAGTCTTCTATCAACAGTTACAGCTATTTATATGAAGTTGTACAAAAACGCTTTCTTTCGCCAAGACAGTGCGTTTCTCACTGTTACATGCATTTGAATGGGGAACTCGACCGAAACAAAGTATAAGTTTTCATTATGTGAATAACTTGGAAATCTTAGCTCAAACAGCTGCAAAACCTGTTTTCCCAGCACGGAGACCTTGAGTTCTATAAGATAAAGCCATAAACATGTTTGTTTGAGTCTTCTATCAAAAGTTACAGCTATTTCTATGAAGTTGTACAAAAACGCTTTCTTTCGCCCAGACAGTGCGTTTCTTACTGTTACATGCATTTGAATGGGGAACTCGACCGAAACAAAGTATAGGTTTTCATTATGTGAATAACTTGGAAATCTTAGCTCAAACAGCTGCAAAACCTGTTTGCCCAGCACGGAGACCTTGAGTTCTATAAGATAAAGCCATAAACATGTGTATCCGAGTCTTCTATCAAAAGTTACAGCTATTTATATGAAGTTGTACAAAAACGCTTTCTTTCGCCAAGACAGTGCGTTTCTCACTGTTACATGCATTTGAATGGGGAACTCGACCGAAACAAAGTATAGGTTTTCATTATGTGAATAACTTGGAAATCTTAGCTCAAACAGCTGCAAAACCTGTTTGCCCAGCACGGAGACCTTGAGTTCTATAAGATAAAGCCATAAACATGTGTATCCGAGTCTTCTATCAAAAGTTACAGCTATTTATATGAAGTTGTACAAAATAGCTTTCTTTCGCCAAGACAGTGCGTTTCTCACTGTTACATGCATTTGAATGGGGAACTCGACCGAAACAAAGTATAAGTTTTCATTATGTGAATAACTTGGAAATCTTAGCTCAAACAGCTGCAAAACCTGTTTTCCCAGCACGGAGACCTTGAGTTCTATAAGATAAAGCCATAAACATGTGTATCCGAGTCTTCTATCAAAAGTTACAGCTATTTATATGAAGTTGTACAAAAACGCTTTCTTTCGCCAAGACAGTGCGTTTCTCACTGTTACATGCATTTTGAATGGGGAACTCGACCGAAACAAAGTATAGGTTTTCATTATGTGAATAACTTGGAAATCTTAGCTCAAACAGCTGCAAAACCTGTTTTCCCAGCACGGAGACCTTGAGTTCTATAAGATAAAGCCATAAACATGTTTGTTTGAGTCTTTTATCAACAGTTACAGCTATTTATATGAAGTTGTACAAAAACGCTTTCTTTCGCCAAGACAGTGCGTTTCTCACTGTTACATGCATTTGAATGGGGAACTCGACCGAAACAAAGTATAGGTTTTCATTATGTGAATAACTTGGAAATCTTAGCTCAAACAGCTGCAAAACCTGTTTGCCCAGCACGGAGACCTTGAGTTCTATAAGATAAAGCCATAAACATGTGTATCCGAGTCTTCTATCAAAAGTTACAGCTATTTATATGAAGTTGTACAAAAACGCTTTCTTTCGCCAAGACAGTGCGTTTCTCACTGTTACATGCATTTTGAATGGGGAACTCGACCGAAACAAAGTATAGGTTTTCATTATGTGAATAACTTGGAAATCTTAGCTCAAACAGCTGCAAAACCTGTTTTCCCAGCACGGAGACCTTGAGTTCTATAAGATAAAGCCATAAACATGTTTGTTTGAGTCTTCTATCAAAAGTTACAGCTATTTATATGAAGTTGTACAAAAACGCTTTCTTTCGCCAAGACAGTGCGTTTCTTACTGTTACATGCATTTGAATGGGGAACTCGACCGAAACAAAGTATAGGTTTTCATTATGTGAATAACTTGGAAATCTTAGCTCAAACAGCTGCAAAACCTGTTTGCCCAGCACGGAGACCTTGAGTTCTATAAGATAAAGCCATAAACATGTGTATCCGAGTCTTCTATCAAAAGTTACAGCTATTTATATGAAGTTGTACAAAAACGCTTTCTTTCGCCAAGACAGTGCGTTTCTCACTGTTACATGCATTTGAATGGGGAACTCGACCGAAACAAAGTATAGGTTTTCATTATGTGAATAACTTGGAAATCTTAGCTCAAACAGCTGCAAAACCTGTTTGCCCAGCACGGAGACCTTGAGTTCTATAAGATAAAGCCATAAACATGTGTATCCGAGTCTTCTATCAAAAGTTACAGCTATTTATATGAAGTTGTACAAAATAGCTTTCTTTCGCCAAGACAGTGCGTTTCTCACTGTTACATGCATTTGAATGGGGAACTCGACCGAAACAAAGTATAAGTTTTCATTATGTGAATAACTTGGAAATCTTAGCTCAAACAGCTGCAAAACCTGTTTTCCCAGCACGGAGACCTTGAGTTCTATAAGATAAAGCCATAAACATGTTTGTTTGAGTCTTCTATCAACAGTTACAGCTATTTATATGAAGTTGTACAAAAACGCTTTCTTTCGCCAAGACAGTGCGTTTCTCACTGTTACATGCATTTTGAATGGGGAACTCGACCGAAACAAAGTATAGGTTTTCATTATGTGAATAACTTGGAAATCTTAGCTCAAACAGCTGCAAAACCTGTTTTCCCAGCACGGAGACCTTGAGTTCTATAAGATAAAGCCATAAACATGTTTGTTTGAGTCTTTTATCAACAGTTACAGCTATTTATATGAAGTTGTACAAAAACGCTTTCTTTCGCCAAGACAGTGCGTTTCTCACTGTTACATGCATTTGAATGGGGAACTCGACCGAAACAAAGTATAGGTTTTCATTATGTGAATAACTTGGAAATCTTAGCTCAAACAGCTGCAAAACCTGTTTGCCCAGCACGGAGACCTTGAGTTCTATAAGATAAAGCCATAAACATGTGTATCCGAGTCTTCTATCAAAAGTTACAGCTATTTATATGAAGTTGTACAAAAACGCTTTCTTTCGCCAAGACAGTGCGTTTCTCACTGTTACATGCATTTGAATGGGGAACTCGACCGAAACAAAGTATAGGTTTTCATTATGTGAATAACTTGGAAATCTTAGCTCAAACAGCTGCAAAACCTGTTTTCCCAGCACGGAGACCTTGAGTTCTATAAGATAAAGCCATAAACATGTTTGTTTGAGTCTTCTATCAAAAGTTACAGCTATTTCTATGAAGTTGTACAAAAACGCTTTCTTTCGCCAAGACAGTGCGTTTCTCACTGTTACATGCATTTGAATGGGGAACTCGACCGAAACAAAGTATAGGTTTTCATTATGTGAATAACTTGGAAATCTTAGCTCAAACAGCTGCAAAACCTGTTTGCCCAGCACGGAGACCTTGAGTTCTATAAGATAAAGCCATAAACATGTGTATCCGAGTCTTCTATCAAAAGTTACAGCTATTTATATGAAGTTGTACAAAAACGCTTTCTTTCGCCAAGACAGTGCGTTTCTCACTGTTACATGCATTTGAATGGGGAACTCGACCGAAACAAAGTATAGGTTTTCATTATGTGAATAACTTGGAAATCTTAGCTCAAACAGCTGCAAAACCTGTTTGCCCAGCACGGAGACCTTGAGTTCTATAAGATAAAGCCATAAACATGTGTATCCGAGTCTTCTATCAAAAGTTACAGCTATTTATATGAAGTTGTACAAAAAAGCTTTCTTTCGCCAAGACAGTGCGTTTCTCACTGTTACATGCATTTGAATGGGGAACTCGACCGAAACAAAGTATAAGTTTTCATTATGTGAATAACTTGGAAATCTTAGCTCAAACAGCTGCAAAACCTGTTTTCCCAGCACGGAGACCTTGAGTTCTATAAGATAAAGCCATAAACATGTTTGTTTGAGTCTTCTATCAAAAGTTACAGCTATTTATATGAAGTTGTACAAAAACGCTTTCTTTCGCCAAGACAGTGCGTTTCTCACTGTTACATGCATTTGAATGGGGAACTCGACCGAAACAAAGTATAAGTTTTCATTATGTGAATAACTTGGAAATCTTAGCTCAAACAGCTGCAAAACCTGTTTTCCCAGCACGGAGACCTTGAGTTCTATAAGATAAAGCCATAAACATGTTTGTTTGAGTCTTCTATCAACAGTTACAGCTATTTATATGAAGTTGTACAAAAACGCTTTCTTTCGCCAAGACAGTGCGTTTCTCACTGTTACATGCATTTTGAATGGGGAACTCGACCGAAACAAAGTATAGGTTTTCATTATGTGAATAACTTGGAAATCTTAGCTCAAACAGCTGCAAAACCTGTTTTCCCAGCACGGAGACCTTGAGTTCTATAAGATAAAGCCATAAACATGTTTGTTTGAGTCTTTTATCAACAGTTACAGCTATTTATATGAAGTTGTACAAAAACGCTTTCTTTCGCCAAGACAGTGCGTTTCTCACTGTTACATGCATTTGAATGGGGAACTCGACCGAAACAAAGTATAGGTTTTCATTATGTGAATAACTTGGAAATCTTAGCTCAAACAGCTGCAAAACCTGTTTTCCCAGCACGGAGACCTTGAGTTCTATAAGATAAAGCCATAAACATGTTTGTCTGAGTCTTCTATCAAAAGTTACAGCTATTTATATGAAGTTGTACAAAAACGCTTTCTTTCGCCAAGACTGCGTTTCTCACTGTTACATGCATTTGAATGGGGAACTCGACCGAAACAAAGTATAGGTTTTCATTATGTGAATAACTTGGAAATCTTAGCTCAAACAGCTGCAAAACCTGTTTTCCCAGCACGGAGACCTTGAGTTCTATAAGATAAAGCCATAAACATGTGTATCCGAGTCTTCTATCAAAAGTTACAGCTATTTATATGAAGTTGTACAAAAACGCTTTCTTTCGCCAAGACAGTGCGTTTCTCACTGTTACATGCATTTGAATGGGGAACTCGACCGAAACAAAGTATAGGTTTTCATTATGTGAATAACTTGGAAATCTTAGCTCAAACAGCTGCAAAACCTGTTTTCCCAGCACGGAGACCTTGAGTTCTATAAGATAAAGCCATAAACATGTTTGTTTGAGTCTTCTATCAAAAGTTACAGCTATTTATATGAAGTTGTACAAAAACGCTTTCTTTCGCCAAGACAGTGCGTTTCTCACTGTTACATGCATTTGAATGGGGAACTCGACCGAAACAAAGTATAGGTTTTCATTATGTGAATAACTTGGAAATCTTAGCTCAAACAGCTGCAAAACCTGTTTGCCCAGCACGGAGACCTTGAGTTCTATAAGATAAAGCCATAAACATGTGTATCCGAGTCTTCTATCAAAAGTTACAGCTATTTATATGAAGTTGTACAAAAACGCTTTCTTTCGCCAAGACAGTGCGTTTCTCACTGTTACATGCATTTGAATGGGGAACTCGACCGAAACAAAGTATAGGTTTTCATTATGTGAATAACTTGGAAATCTTAGCTCAAACAGCTGCAAAACCTGTTTGCCCAGCACGGAGACCTTGAGTTCTATAAGATAAAGCCATAAACATGTGTATCCGAGTCTTCTATCAAAAGTTACAGCTATTTATATGAAGTTGTACAAAATAGCTTTCTTTCGCCAAGACAGTGCGTTTCTCACTGTTACATGCATTTGAATGGGGAACTCGACCGAAACAAAGTATAAGTTTTCATTATGTGAATAACTTGGAAATCTTAGCTCAAACAGCTGCAAAACCTGTTTTCCCAGCACGGAGACCTTGAGTTCTATAAGATAAAGCCATAAACATGTTTGTTTGAGTCTTCTATCAACAGTTACAGCTATTTATATGAAGTTGTACAAAAACGCTTTCTTTCGCCAAGACAGTGCGTTTCTCACTGTTACATGCATTTTGAATGGGGAACTCGACCGAAACAAAGTATAGGTTTTCATTATGTGAATAACTTGGAAATCTTAGCTCAAACAGCTGCAAAACCTGTTTTCCCAGCACGGAGACCTTGAGTTCTATAAGATAAAGCCATAAACATGTTTGTTTGAGTCTTTTATCAACAGTTACAGCTATTTATATGAAGTTGTACAAAAACGCTTTCTTTCGCCAAGACAGTGCGTTTCTCACTGTTACATGCATTTGAATGGGGAACTCGACCGAAACAAAGTATAGGTTTTCATTATGTGAATAACTTGGAAATCTTAGCTCAAACAGCTGCAAAACCTGTTTGCCCAGCACGGAGACCTTGAGTTCTATAAGATAAAGCCATAAACATGTGTATCCGAGTCTTCTATCAAAAGTTACAGCTATTTATATGAAGTTGTACAAAAACGCTTTCTTTCGCCAAGACAGTGCGTTTCTCACTGTTACATGCATTTTGAATGGGGAACTCGACCGAAACAAAGTATAGGTTTTCATTATGTGAATAACTTGGAAATCTTAGCTCAAACAGCTGCAAAACCTGTTTTCCCAGCACGGAGACCTTGAGTTCTATAAGATAAAGCCATAAACATGTTTGTTTGAGTCTTCTATCAAAAGTTACAGCTATTTCTATGAAGTTGTACAAAAACGCTTTCTTTCGCCAAGACAGTGCGTTTCTCACTGTTACATGCATTTGAATGGGGAACTCGACCGAAACAAAGTATAGGTTTTCATTATGTGAATAACTTGGAAATCTTAGCTCAAACAGCTGCAAAACCTGTTTGCCCAGCACGGAGACCTTGAGTTCTATAAGATAAAGCCATAAACATGTGTATCCGAGTCTTCTATCAAAAGTTACAGCTATTTATATGAAGTTGTACAAAAACGCTTTCTTTCGCCAAGACAGTGCGTTTCTCACTGTTACATGCATTTGAATGGGGAACTCGACCGAAACAAAGTATAGGTTTTCATTATGTGAATAACTTGGAAATCTTAGCTCAAACAGCTGCAAAACCTGTTTGCCCAGCACGGAGACCTTGAGTTCTATAAGATAAAGCCATAAACATG
>NC_140608.1:33528056-33640556 GCF_057381915.1 Diplotaxodon limnothrissa | reverse complement strand
CGTGCAGTCTGCAGCTACTTGACATTGCCAACCTTCTTGACATTATTCAGTCAGTTGGTGTCACCAGCTCCAGTGCCACGCCTCCAGCAGACCACAGCAAAATGTACTGCGCTCGCCACAACTTCGAAAATATTATTTTATTTGTCAATAATTATAATATAAGACATTGTACTGTTAATGTGATTTTAGTCATATACAGTATGCTTAACTGTGGGTAAAGAGAGAGAAATCATGGTTATGTAAAGTACTGAATCAAAGTGCCCAAAAGTTGATTGTGTTCATCTGGACGTAGCTTTTCAGTGGGAGAAACGTTTCGTCACTCATCCAAGTGACTTCTTCAGTCTCAGCTGACTGCAGGTTTCCAGCCTTATAAACAGCACATTTGCATAATAATTGAAACTAGCACCACTAGAATTCCCATCTCGCCCCTGTGGGCGGTTTATCCTTCAAGCTCGGGTCCTCTACCAGAGGCCTGGGAGCTTGAGGATCCTGCGCAGTATCTTAGCTGTTCCCAGGACTGCGCTCTTCTTGACAGAGATCTCCGATGTTGTTCCCGGGATCTGCTGGAGCCACTTGCCTAGCTTGGGAGTCACCGCACCGAGTACTCCAATTACCACGGGGACCACCGTTACCTTCACCCTCCACATCCTCTCCAGCTCTTCTCTGAGCCCTTGGTATTTCTCCAGCTTCTCGTGTTCCTTCTTCCTGATGTTGCTGTCATTCGGGACCACTACATCGATCACTACGGCCGTCTTCTTCTGTTTGTCTACCACCACTATGTCCGGTTGGTTAGCCACCACCATTTTGTCCGTCTGTATCTGGAAGTCCCACAGGATCTTAGCTCGGTCATTCTCCACCACCCTTGGGGGCATCTCCCATTTTGACCTCGGGACTTCCAGGTTATACTCAGCACAGATGTTCCTGTACACTATGCTACACCACTTGGTTATGGCGTTCCATGTATGCCCTGCCTGCTAGCATCTTTCACCCTGCTGTTATGTGCTTGATTGTGTCAGGGGCATCTTTACACAGCCTGCACCTGGGGTCTTGCCTGGTGTGATAGACCCCAGCCTCTATGGATCTTGTACTCAGAGCTTGTTTTGGGGAAAAATTCTCATCAACATTAGGACCAAATTAACTTACAAAGTTTAGCTTTTAAAACAAAAGGGATATATATTTATGTAAATGTATCATATGCATATTGTATGTGTCTGGACTAATCAGGTGAAGCTGGCCTACCAGGAGTCAGAGGTGGTTGCTCTGTTGAAGAAGATCCCTCTGGGTCTGATAGAGATGTCCGCCATCAGAGAGCGAGCAGAGCAGCTCCGGGATGGAAACTTTTGTGATTACAGACCTGTGCTACCTCTCATGTTGGCCAGCTTCATCTTCGATGTACTGTGTACCCCAGGTATGCACCGGTAATCTTTATTTTAATGGTGGTTTTCATGTGTTTCACTTGAAATAGTCAAAGCAATTCTAGTTTTCTTGTCATATGTGCTTAGGATGTAAACACAACCATGCCATTGTCTCATGGCTGCTTGCCCAAAGAAGATCAGATATTTTCTTAAAAGTGTCAATCAAATCCTTATACTAAGGTTTTAGTTTTATTATATGTATTCAGCTTTTTTTGCTTTTATTTGACAGTTGCGATGGACACAGAAATGATGGGAAATTGTTAATCGCTTAAACAGGATTTTTAACTTGATTCAAATACAATAAAATAAAAATAAATAATACAAGACTAAAGAATTCTAAGTATTCTGTTAAATTGCCTTTAACTATGTAATATGAAAGTGAATATCTCTTGGCCACCAGCTTTATTTGTAGTGTACTGAACGTTGAAGCTTTGTGTTGAATGAATGAAGAAGCTCATATTGTCTTTTTTGGAACAGACTGAGGAATTTTAAGGGAGATTGACTGAATTTATGTCCCTTTCACTTTTCTCCATACTGTTTTGTGCAGTTGTGTCTCCAACGGGTTCCCGTCCACCAAGCCGCAACCGCAACAATGAGATGCCTGGAGATGAGGAGCTGGGTTTTGAGGCTGCTGTTGCTGCACTTGGTAAATTTATTCACCAATTGATTGGTTTCGTTCCTCTCAGTGTTTATCAGTATCTTCTTCTCCATCCTCACTACTTGTTTTCCTGCTCACTGTTTCTCACAAATGTTCAATTGTAACCTTTGTTTTGTGTCCACCCTCTGTGACTGCAGGTATGAAAACCACAGTCAGCGAGGCAGAGCATCCTCTGCTATGTGAAGGAACTAGACGAGTGAAGGGTGACCTGGCCCTGGCTCTCATGATCACCTATAAGGACGACCAGAGCAAGCTCAAGAAGGTAACAGCTACATTATAGTATTTCAGAACATGTACAGAAGATGTCCCGTCCAACCGCATATCAATTCTACACCTGTTACAGTCACAGAATTTGACTGTAACAGGCCAGTTTATTCATTTAATACATTTTTTTTAAAACAAAGAAAGAAAATAGTGCAAAGTAATTCATTGACCTGTAACTGGAAAAAACTATACTAATTAAAAGGTGAGTGGTTCGATCCCCAGCTCCTTCTGTCTGAACGTCCAAGTTTCCTTAGGCAAAATACTAATTGCTCAAATTGTGTAAAAAAGTGAGTGAGTGCTTTTAAGCACGTAATACAGGCCTTTCACACAGGAGCTGCTCTCTGAAACACATTCATGTCTATTTCTTGCACAGTGAAGGAAAGCTTCACTTTGCTTGTCTGAGTCCGGTAAACACTGGCACAGGTTAACATGCATCTGGTTGGTTAACATCTGTCCTCTCTGTCCAAAATGTGAACATTGGCATCCTCGAAAGAGTGACCTTTATCCTTAAGATGCAGATGGACTGCTGAGTCTTGTCCTGTGGAGGTGGCTCTTCTGTGTTGTGCCATGCGCTTGTGAAGTGGCTGTTTGCTCTCTCCGATGTAGAGGTCTGGGCATTCCTCGCTGCACTGTACAGCATACACCACATTCTTAACAATGTGGTGTATGCTGTACAGTGCAGAGAGGACAGACGGTTTGAAAGAGGAGTGAAAGAAGCATCTATGTCCACTGTGAGCGACCATCTTTGAACAGAGGCGGGGGTTTACGACACCAACTCTCTGCCATCTTTAAAGAAGTCCAGACGCTTTTCTTTGCAAGCTCCTTTGACCCATGGAGGAGAGCTATAGATGGTCAGACAGTTGTGTTCTTACATTGAGTCTGACGTTTGATTACTTTGCTAACAAGTTTAACAGGATATTTCCATTCTCAGGTGTCTGATACCCTTCGACACTCATCAAAAGAATTTTCATCTCTTCTTTCTTTCTCTGATAATGATATTAGGCAATTAATTAGTACAAAGAATGTTAGATGTACATCTTTTTTGGGTACAATAACATTGGCTCAGGAGCTAGACCAGGTCACTGATCTAAATGGTGGTGGTTCAATCCCTGGCTCCCCTTAGTCTGCATGCCAAATATCCGGAGCAAGATATTAACCCCAAGTTGCTAATGGTAGTACTTAAATGGCAGACAGTGCTTGTGTGAATGGGTGAATCTGGCATGTTGTATAGAGCGCTTGTAGTACTCCAGAAAAGTAGAAAAGTGCTAAATAAGAATCAGTCCAGGCCATTACAAGGTTCTACTTGTATAAGGTAGGTAAGGATTTTCCTTGGAGTAAATTGTGACTATCACCAGATAATGTTCACACAACTAGATAGAAGTATGTAAAGATGTGCTTTAACCAAGCACATTGATTGAACGCACCCATCTAAGATTTTTCTGATTTCCACACTTTGGTATTTCATGTTGCTCATGTGGATTTCTGTTGTAGGGTGTATGCAAAGTGTAAGTGTTTTCTTACTCTCTGTATCAATGTGTTCTCTCTTTCCTGTCCACCCTCCATGCTCAGATATTGGATAAGCTATTGGACAGAGAGAGTCAGACCCACAAGCCCCAAACTCTAAGCTCCTTCTACTCAAGCAAGCCAGCAGCTGGCAGTCAGCGTAGTCCATCCAAACATACATCCTCCAGCCACAGTGGAGTGGGTGGGGCCACAGGAGTGGTCTCCAAACATGCTACGTCATCTTCCTCAGCATCTACTTTGGTGGCTTCATCCTCAAGCTCTTCCTCTGCTCTGACAATTGGCGGAGAGGGGGTGGCTCCTCAGGCTGATCTGAACCCAGTGCCAAATAACACAGCAGGGGAGAGTGCCGCTGAGACCAGGGAGCATGGTAAGAACCCCATTACCACGTCTCTTGGTTTCCACCTTTGTGTTCTTGTCATTCTCCAGGCACAAACATCCACTTGTTTTAGGTTTTTCCGCATGTTCACTATAACTATATTAAAAAAAAAAGTATAAAAGCTGTAAACAAGTGCTGCATGCATTTCACACACACACACACACACACACACACACACACACACAGCCACAGACTAGTACATACTTACTTGTCTGTGTACGGTCAGAACCAGCAAACTCTTTCAGCAGTTAGGTCGCTGGTTGCTAGTCCACCACTGTTCCTTCCTTGGACCACTTCTGATAGGTTCTGACCACTGCAGACCAGGAACACCCCACAAGAGCTGCAGTTTTGGAGATGTTCTAACCCAGTCATCTTAGCATCATAATTTGGTCCTTGGCAAACTTAGAATAGAATGGAATAGAATAGCCCTTTGTCATTGTACATATACAACAAATCTGTGGGTGCTCCACCCGACTACTACCCAAGAAATATGGATAACAAAACAGTAATATAAATAACATAAACCATGGTATACATAACAAAGTCTAAATATGAATAACGGAACAGAAAGACTGAAATCTAAATAACAAAAGGAATAAAAAGCACACTGTATAATAAAGTGCACACAGTAAAAATGAGGCTGTGTAGTTACAAGGTGGCTTGAGTGTAGTACAAAAGACTTCAGTGGAGTTCAGTAGTGGCATTTGGATGTTGTACACAGTCAGGTTTGAGTTTCCTGAAGGATGAGTGTTACTCAGGACCATGTGTCAGAGTGAATGAGAGTGTGTGGTGGGGAATGGAGATCTGTGGCTGTTTGCTGTCCTAAACTTGCTAAAAACCTTTTTCTGCTTCTACCACATCAAAATGTTCAACTGCTCCCCGGCCGTGTGCGCGTGCATGTGTGTGTAAAGAGATCTCATGATCTGTCCTCGCTTTTTCAGATGGGCCTTCATCTTCAAGTGACCAGCAGAATGACATCGCTTCATTTAAGGAGGCCACAGTGCCCAGTCGGTTGGCACTGGGGGCACGCTGTGGATATAGTCAACGCTGCTGGGGCTCACCTGTACGGCAGAAGAAAAAACACACTGGTACAGTGTTACTAATATTAAGACTGCTATTATTATCTATACTTTTTTACGCCGAATACTGCTTTCATTTGTTCGGAAAAAATGTTGCTTTATGAGATGGGTACTTTTGATTATTGGCCTATTTAATATGTATAAGTGGTACTTTTTTCAGGCCTTAAACCTTACTGAAATACTCCACACTCTTATGTTATTTATATATGTGTGTGTATGTGTATATATATTAGGGGTGCAACGATACACAAAATTCACGGTTCGATACTTTGGTGTCACGGTTCGATATTTTTTCGATATAAAAAAAATGGTCATGCCTTTTTAATTTGTCATTTATTAAAATTATAAATATATATTTTAACTCAAAAGTACAGTTTTTAAATTTAATGTTGCTGAAACAACAAAATAATAAAAAAAAAATAAATCGATGATCGAGAAATCACTCATCTTTGGAAAAGAGAGTTTATTACAGAGAAATGGCTCTTTCCAAAATAAAAGCTATACTATCCGCTTCTTCTGGGCTATATTCTCAGCAGCATACTAAACATATCAGGTCCCCATAAGGAGAATCCTGTGCTAACGGCTGTCTAAATGACTCGGGTAAAGTTTGTAACATGCGTGCTTGTTGTTTTTGTCTGCTTCCACTTGTCTTTGCACTAGGATGATGTCGGCATAAATGTGCAGTCATATTCGTTGTGTTCCCACTAGTGCTGTCAGCTAGGGCTGGGCCATATTATACCGTTCACGGTAATACCGGTATAATGTTAGGCAACGATAGGAAAATGAAATATCGCGATAGAATATGAGTAAAACGCGCATGCGCAGTGCCTTTGTTTTCATACGCACATGGCCGATTGTTGAGTGAAACAGATGAACCAGAATTGGTTTGTAAAAATGGTGCAACTTCAGTGATGTGGAACTGGTTTGGTGTTTGTCCATCAGATACACGACAAAGCACATTTTTTTGCAGAACATACAAGCGGCCGTCATTATTGTCGTATTTGTCGGACTAAGATGCTCTTAAATCTGGGAGTAATCTGGGTCCTAAACTCCGTATACTTCAGGTCAAACAACACTGCAGCATCACTGAGAGTTAAAAACTGTCTAAATTCTTTCATCTTTAATAAAACGATCAGCATTGCTGCTTTACCAGGTGTAACTATGAAGTTTAACTTCCAGGCATCCATGAAAACAAAATGTATTACATTTAACGGAGTTAGAAGTTAGCAGGAAGCTAGCGGAAGTTAGCTCGCTAGTTTCGCTAGTTACCTAAGCATGATATTGCATGTTCTGACTGATATTTCTGAAAAAAATCAAACGTACAGCTCTGTTATCACTTCCAACATAAATGAAGACAGGAAACTAAACAGCAGTGACGTTTGTAGGGTTACTGAAGTTGGGCTAGCTGGTATATAATGATGTGCTACGTGATCGCTAGCGACACAGCTATGTTAGCATAACATAAACAGTGAAGCTGGAGGACGAACACTAACGCTTTTCCACTTATAAAAGTTAACGTGAAGGTTCCTCATGGTTAGAGACAAATGCAATCGCATGGCAGGATGCTGTAAACGGACCAAACTTCAGTCAGGAGAACAACTGAGATAATCCATCCACAATACGAGGTCAGTCATTAATATACTGCAACAACATGGGAATAGAGCAGCTGCCAGAGAATTCAACATTAATGAATCAATGGTACAAAAGTGGAGGAAGCAAGAAGAATAAAATTTGATTCATCTGACTGCTTTGTTTCGCTTAATGTTTCACTGCTACACCTCTTTCCGGGATGCGTACAAAGCCCAATCCGGAGGGCGGTGCACTGTTGGACGGACCAATCGGAGTCTGCGCTGCGGGACTGTTTTGATCACGCGGACTGGGAAATGTTTCACGTGGCTGCTAGGGACATTGATGAATACACAGACTCAGTCTGCGGATTTATCAGGAAATGCGTGGAAGATGTCGTCCCATCCAGAACAGTTAAATCCTTCCCAAATCAAAAACCCTGGATTAACAGAGATGTTCGCGCGGCACTGGCGGCACGGAACACCGCTTTTGCCTTCGCGAACACATCGGACTACAAACACGCACATTACCAACTCCGGAAGATGATCAAAGCAGCCAAACGTGAGTACACGGACAGGGTGGAGCAACAGTTTGACAACCCTCGGAGTATGTGGCAGGGACTAAACACGATCACAGACTTTAGAGGGAAAACCAGCACACCGCAGACCACGGCCTCTCTGTGTGAGGATCTAAACGTATTCTACGCTAGATTCGACACAGCGAACACCATGAGACCGGACAGTGTGCGCACCGCGGATGACGTCAGTGCGCACACTGTGTCTGAGGAGGATGTGCGGAGGTGCTTCAGGAAGGTGAACGCATGCAAAGCTACTGGTCCGGACGGGATTCCCGGCCGCGTCCTCAAGTCATGCGCGGCTCAGCTGGCTGGAGTGTTCACGCACATCTTCAACCTTTCCCTCTCTCTGTCTGTAGTCCCAGCCTGCTTCAAAATGGCCACCATCGTCCCTGTACCCAAATCCTCCACCATCTCCTCATTGAACGACTGGCGACCTGTAGCCCTGACCCCCATCGTAAGCAAATGCTTCGAGAAGCTGGTCAGGGACTTCATCTGCTCTGCACTACCCGACTCACTGGACCCTCTACAGTTCGCATACCGCCACAACAGGTCCACTGATGATGCCATAGCCCTGACACTACACACTGCCCTGTCACACCTGGAGAAGAGAGACACGTATGTGAGGATGCTGTTTGTAGATTACAGCTCAGCATTCAATACCATCGTTCCCTCGAAGCTGGACAGGAAACTGCAGGATCTAGGACTGAGCAGCTCCCTCTGCAGCTGGATCCTTAGCTTCCTGTCTGACAGACGCCAAGTGGTCAGACTGGGCAGCATCACCTCATCCCCCGTCACACTGAACACTGGTGCTCCACAGGGGTGTGTACTGAGCCTTCTCCTGTACTCACTCTACACCTACGACTGCACAGCCACTAACAACTCCAACATCATTGTGAAGTTTGCGGACGACACTACAGTGGTGGGTCTTATCACCAATGGTGATGAGACGGCTTACAGGGAGGAGGTCAGCGCCCTGACCCACTGGTGTCAAGACAACCATCTCACCCTCAACGTCGCAAAGACAAAGGAGTTGATAGTGGACTTCCGGAGGTGCAGAGAAGTACACACCCCCATCACCATCAACGGCGCTGCTGTGGAGAGAGTGAGCAGCTTCCGGTTCCTTGGCGTACACCTGGCTGAGGATCTTACGTGGTCAGTACACACAAACAAAACAGTGAAGAAGGCGCAGCAGCGCCTCTTCTTTCTCAGGAGACTGAAAAGATTCGGCATGAGCCCCCGCATCCTCAGGACCTTCTATCACTGTGCCATTGAGAGCATCCTCACTGGATGCATCACCACCTGGTATGGCAACAGCACCACCTACAACTGCAAAGCTCTCCAGCGAGTAGTGCGGTGCTCTGAACGGATAATTGGAGGTGAGCTTCCCTCCCTCCAAGACATCTACAGGAAGCGGTGCCTGAGGAAAGCGGGGAGGATCATCAAGGACTCCAGTCACCCCAGCCATAAACTGTTCAGACTACTTCCATCAGGAAGGAGGTTCTGCAGCATCCGATCCCGTACCAGCAGA
Organism: Diplotaxodon limnothrissa; assembly: GCF_057381915.1. NCBI lineage: Eukaryota > Metazoa > Chordata > Actinopteri > Cichliformes > Cichlidae > Diplotaxodon > Diplotaxodon limnothrissa. The sequence goes on along the minus strand of NC_140608.1, from coordinate 33,631,569 downwards.
CTGAGAGACAGCTTTTTCCATCAGGCCATCAGACTGCTGAACACGTCATAGACACCTCAGCTTCACTACTGGAACTTTAACATTATGCACTCCATACTGTACAGTAATGCCACTGTTTTGCACATGTCTCACTCTGTATATTTTATTTTATTTATTTTATATATTTTATTTATTGTTTACTCTATTTAATTTGTAAAATATGTGTGTACACACACACACACACACACACACACACACACACACACACACACACGTAGAAAAATATTTAGTATACACATCCAGAAATGCATATACTATTATATATTGTACATATATTTATTAGTTTCAGATGTAGCCATTCTTGTATTTTGCTTGTTTACATTATTGTATTTTGCACAACTCTGTTGCTTGTGAAGCTCGCACACAAGAATTTCACTCACATGTGCTGTACCAATGTACCTGCACATGTGATGTGACAATAAAAGTGATTTGATTTGATTTTGATTTGAATGTGCCTTGTAGTCCTGTGCACCTTATGGTCCGAAAAATACGTACTGCACACTGCAGTTTAATGTTGCAAAGCACCTCTTTTTAACTTCAGTGGATATTATACATGGTTATGCTCAGGAAATGCCTTTTGGTTAAACTTTCAGCAAGGAATTTGCATTTGCACTGTTACATTTTTATAAAGCTTTAATGTACATAAAAACCAGCTTCTTGTTTAAGTGAAAATAAATGGAAGGTTGTCTTTTTGCGCTAGTAATGTTGTGGAGTTGTCTCGCATCAATTATATCGTCAGTTATATCGTTATCGCAAATTTTCAAATATATATCGTGATAAATATTTTTGGCCATATTGCCCTGCTCTACTGTCAGCGTTTAATCTCATTAAAATGACATTAACACCACAACGCGGCAAATCTCCATTAACGAGCTACCGCGGATCGCCCCGTGCGTGGGGCTGGACGGCATCAACACGTTAACAAGCTAACTGCGCTAACGCACTAGTTCCCATCAATTGAGCATTGCGTGGCACATCTGACATACTGTTTTACTTTAGTCCATGGCACGCTTACCATCAGGGTCATGCTTCACATGAAAACCAAGATAGTTCCAAACGCCAGATCTGAATGAGGGTGGGGGAGGTTTGGGTAGCGTTGAGGCAGTTGCCATGTTGCAACGAGCTTAGCTTCTGTCTTGCTAGCTTGCGCTGCGCTCAGTGGATCTGCGCTCGACAGTGCAGCCTAGGCGGAGTAGTCGAGCACAGATCCACTGAGCGCTCAACACAGACAACATCGTCAGAAGAAAAGTTGATAAATAAATTAAAATTTTGTTCGATACATATGCGTACCGAACCGAAAGCACTGTATCGAACGGTTCAATATCGATACGAGTATCGTTGCACCCCTAATATATATGTATATGTATATGTGTATATATATGTATATGTATGTATATATTCATATGTGTATACATACACATCAAACAGGACTGGATGTTGATTTTTTTTCGACAGGTATGGCGAGTATTGATAGCAGTGCTCCAGAGACCACCTCAGACAGTTCTCCTACTCTCAGTCGGCGGCCAATGCGGAGCGGCTGGGCAGCAGCGTCTTGGGGGCGGGGTCAGGACAGCGACAGCATCAGTAGTTCATCATCTGATTCTTTAGGCTCCTCCTCCTCCAGTGGCTCTCGCAGAGCAGGAGGTGGGGCCAGAGCCAAGAGCACGGACACAAGCAGGTAAACTTACACATGTTTATATTGGGTGCATACTGAGTATGAGATGTATGCAAAAGATAACTAAAGCTTTGCATTTCTTTAGTTGAATCTCTGAAAAGCACCAATAAAATGATTCCCAACAAGCTATCAGGCAAAAACTCTGCATGTGTAGTCATGCTGGGCAGTGGGGGTGTTTTGTTTTGTTTTGTTTTTTTGTTTCTTTGTTTGTTTATGTTTTTTTAATTGAGGAAAGTTGGTGCACAAAAGAAGATGTGGGAGGCCTAAAAAATATCTACAGAAGGATAATCCATAAGAAATAAGAAAAAGAGAGGTCCAGAAAGGACCTGACACAAGACCCGAGGGATGCATTTAGCCCTCCAGTTGGTCTATGTACTGTTCACTGAAACCTCATTAGAACTGGTCTTAGTGAGTTATGGTGGCTGTCAAGAAACCCAAATTTGACATTTTTGGATCAAATTATTATTAAATTCAATCCAGTTTTATTTATATAGTGCCAAATCACAGCAAAAGTTGACTCAAGGCACTTTATATTCTAAGGTAGACAGATAATACAGAGAAATGGATGTTCAGCTGCCTGCCAGTTAGAAATAAGGGGAGGAAGACTGGACAACATGTGGAGGAGAGTCAGAGATTAATAATAACTAATGATTAAACACAAGAAATGCCCAGTGCATCATGGGAAGCCCCCAGCAGCCTAGGCCTATTGCAGCATAACTAAAGGACTAAGGCTCACCTGATCCAGCCCTAACTATATGCTTTAGCAAAAAGGAAAGTTTTAAGTCTAATCTGAAAAGTAAACGCTCTTTTGAGGGTATGCGATAGTATGAGGTCTTTAAGATAATATTGGTCTCATATTATTCAAGACCTTGTATACGAGGAGAAGCATTTTAAATTTGATTCTGGATTGAATAGGGAGCCAATGAAGCCATAATTATGCTCTCTGTTTCTAATTCCTGTCAGTACTCTCACTACAGAATTTTGGATCAACTGTAAACTTTTCAGGGAGGGATAAACTAGTTCTTGAGTGTTATTGCGCAAATGCAAAACAGCAGTCTTACATATTTGTTTAATGTACACATTGATGGACCTAACGGGATCAAAAAACTCATACTGCCCGATAGATTTAATACTATTTAATACTACTACAAAATAAAATTAAAGAAGTAAAGAGCTTTGGTTACATAGTGGAAATCCACAGTTTGTGTATCTATTTTAATTAATATTAATTAATTTTTCATAAATTCTTTGTTTAGGTACAAAGGACGACGTCCTGAGTGTCATGCCCCCCATGTCCCCAATCAGCCCTCAGAAGCAGCAGCTCACTTTTACTTTGAACTGGCTAAGACTGTGCTGATCAAAGCTGGAGGAAACTCCTCCACCTCCATTTTCACTCAGCCCTCAGCCAGTGGGGGGCACCAAGGTCCACATAGAAACCTGCACCTATGTGCCTTTGAGATTGGCCTGTATGCTCTTGGCCTCCACAATTTCGTTTCACCTAACTGGTTGTCCAGGACCTATTCCTCCCACGTGTCCTGGATCACGGGTGAGCAGAAGTGTGGCTGAAGGAAAAAGATAATGGCCCACGTTTAATGGCCCACGTTAGTCACTTACTTTTCCTCCTGTGTCCTTTTTTTGTTTTCAGGCCAAGCCATGGAAATCGGCAGTGCTGCCCTCAACATTTTGGTGGAATGTTGGGATGGTCACCTGACCCCTCCAGAGGTGGCATCCCTTGCGGACCGAGCATCGCGAGCAAGGGACCCCAACATGGTTCGGGCAGCAGCAGAGCTGGCCTTGAGCTGCTTGCCTCATGCTCATGCCCTCAATCCTAATGAAATCCAAAGAGCTTTGGTGCAGTGTAAAGAGCAGGTACTATGGGAGGGGGTTTGCACAGTAACTTTCCACTAAAGGTTTAAGGCATGTCTAGTAAACAGACTGGCAAGATTATAAGTTAGACTCAGTGTTGGGTAAGTTACTTTAAAATAGTAACTTAGTTACATTACTAGTTACTTCTCTCAAAAGTAACTCAGTTACTTCAAGTTACTCGTTACTTTCAAAGTAACTAGTTACTAGGGAAAGTAACTTTGGTTTTACTCAGAATTCTCTTGTTAATGTGTTTCTTCCATAACTTTGCCAGTCTTCTAGCTTGCTTACTTGCCACAAGTGCACTGTGCTACCTACCAATAGAAAGGAAAAGATAATGTGCATATTTCCACGAGAGAAATCCCACGCCTGGACCGTCATTGACTGCTGCCATGATTCTAGGCTACGTCACAGCGTCATGTGCGCCTTTTACATCCAACACAAAAACTGCAGTCGTGGTGCTTTTGATTGTACTCAGAACTCGGAAATTCTGCCTTCTGAATAGGAAGATGTAGGTAACACCAGACTGCAGATGAGCTGCATACAGGGCTGGACTGGGACAGAAAATTGGCCCGGGCATTTTGACTAGAGACCGGCCCACCATTATAGGAAAAATCATAAAGCCTTTGAATGAAAACAAACGCTGTTGTGACAGTGATGTACACTGTTCTGATGGTATATATGCATCAATCTATCAATCGTTTGTTGTAAGATTCAGATAATTATTTTTTAAAAGTGAGACATTTTAAATGAGAATAAGAAAGAAAAGTATTTCCTTGTGCCCCCCTCTCCCTGTTAATGCCCTACCTGCCCCCTGGCAACACTTTGCTAGACCCGCCCCTGCACAGTTACCAGCTGTCAGCTACCTAAAAAAGGATCCTGGTGTTATTTGTCTCTCAGAAACAGTTCATAACTTCCCTTCAACTCATTCATGTCACCTAAACCTGTTTCTCCATCACCTGTTCAGCTCTGATGATTCAGTAAGGACATCTCCTGGTTTCATCTTCATGTTTCCCTCTCACCAGATAACCAAACCATATCATGACCAGCAGCTTTACAGCTGTGGCTCCAGCAAACATCAGCTGATAGTAGAAATTAATATTAAATAAATTCTAACAACAGCTGATCAAGCTTAAACGTGCTGCTGTTGTTTAGCGCGACATCCGCTGGTTTCCTCTTTCTGGCACAAAGTGAGCGATAAACAAACAAGAGAGAAAAGCCGATCAGCTGATCATTGATCAGTTTTCATGATTGAAGTAGAAACAGGAGAGGGAGGGGGGAGAATGAGAGAAGAAGAGGCAGCTGTGCAGCATAAACACAGAATAACTGCAGCTTTGTGCCTTTTTCATTGCAGCTGAATTACGGGACAAACTGTTCATTTTCACCTCAATAAGAAACGCGTAATATTTTCTCTGAATACCAGACGGGACGGTTGGCAACTCTAATAACTTATGAGCAAAATAAAGTGCAACATCATTAACATCATAGCACCACCCAGCTGTATAGAAACTCCGTCATGCTAGCTAGCACGCAGTACGGAAAAAGTCCGAATAACGAAAATAAACTCCACCTAAACTTGGTTCATATCTGACCCAGAGAGACTGCAGGTCATAACTTCTTACCTGAAGTTCAGTTCACACTTGGACCGGCGGCCGCCTCGGGTCTCTTTTCCTTCTGCGTCCCCTTTCCTTCATCCACCTGCTGGCCTCCACCACTTGCTAATGTTACTGAATCTGTGGAAGCTCCGCGACAGCCACCACACGAAGTAACGAGTAACGACCCTATCTAAATCCCAGTAACGACTAACGCGTTCCTGATTTTGGCATAATAACTAGTTACCGTGCTCGTTACCACAATAATAACGTAGTTACTGTAACGCGTTACTTAATAACGCATTAGTCCCAACACTGGTTAGACTGTTACTAATTCTAACTGTTATAACTTGTTTATTTTATTTAAAAGGGACAGATTATACTGATTAACATGACTAGAGATCCATAACTAGTTTAGACAATTATAGAATTGTTTTTTAACTTTAATTTGATTTTCATTAATTGCATTGCATTAAGTGATTAGAAATTGCAACCATTTCTAGACCGCCATCTTTAGACCATTTAATGGTTTTTCTTTATTTTTTATTATTTTTCACATTTTCTTACATGTAATTCCTCCTTTGACTCCTTAGTCCATTTCTTCGTGGTTTTAATCTCAGACTTAGACGTTCTTTCTGTAAGTAGCTATAAGGTGAAGCAGACAGTGATCAGAGAGTCCATGAGCTGCACAGGGAACAGCACAGAGGGTGGTCTAGTAGTTTAGCATCCCTGGTGGAACACTTAATCTGTTGTCTGCATTTTGGAAGTTCATGGGTGAGGTTTGCACTGTAAAAATCCCTAGAAATAATGCTCAGGCAAGATGTTTTTTCTCTCCTTGTTGGCTATCTGGTCAACAAGCTGATTTTGAGCCTCTGACACACAGGCTTGTGGTGGGATGTAAACACCGACCACAATGAATGAAGAGAATTCCCTCTGTAAATAAAAAGGTTTGTAGTTCATAAAGAAAGACTCCAGGTGAGGGCTACGTCACTTTCCTCAGAGTGTGACTGCACACTAGCCTTTACTGATTTAGAAGCAGATTCCACCACCTCTTGTTTTTCCTGAGAGCTCCACGCTTTAGTCCACTGGGAAAAAACCCCTGAAGTCTGGCATCCGAAGAGCAGAGGCAGAGGAGTTTTTTACAAGTTCACTCATTTTATTTGCCAGTGATCGGATGTTCACCAGGTGTATAGATGGGAGTGAGGCGTGCTGACATAGTTTGATGAGTCATCGTCAATGAAAACCAGGGGAAAAAAAAATATAGACATGACTGTCCAATGTTTAAGAGTTCATCTCTGCAAAAGTGACAGGAGGATAGCAGCAAAAACACTGAGTACACTCACAGAAATCAGCAACGCTGATTTTTTTTTTTCCCTGGGGTGGCTGTAGCTGAGGAGGTGGAGCACATCATTGGCTGATGAAGTTGGTGGTTCCCTCAGTCTGCATTGCCAAATATTGTTGTGCATTGCCAAGTTGCTCTCTGAAGCATCCATCGGAGTATGAATGTGTGTGAATGTTGGTTTGAGAAAACAGTGTAGAAATAAGAAGCATATATCCCTGTACCCTTCAGAATTTATCCTGATCCTTCTATCAGTACTCATATCATCATTAAACACAAGTAAGCCAGTTCAACAGACAGGCATACGTGCCCATGCCATGTCATTCCCTCCACCAGTGAAAGAGTATGTTTTACCCTATGGGGTCATTAACTATTCCTTTCCTTTGCCATACTTCTTGTTTGCGGTCATTTTATCATGGTGGAGTGATGTGGTAGATGCTAAATGGACAGATTCTTATGCAGTACTTTTCTATTCTCTCAGAGCACTCAAAGCACTTTATCAGCAATATGATATGAACTGGATCGTGTCTATTGAACAAAAGGATGTCGTATTGTTTGATAGAAATGAAAGTTATCAAATATCAAAGTGAACAAATGATGTGGCAGGATTGTTTAACACTATGCAATATATTCAGTACTGGAATTTATATTCAATATTAATTGTAGCTAGGCTCAAAATGTTAATGCTAGCTTGTTAGCATTATGATTTCAAAAATCATTGCCTTCTGTTTTTGTTTACATTTTGCAATGTCCCAAATTTGTTTGTAGAGGTGCAATTCAAGTCAGTTTCAATGTTGTTTCCTTAGCAGTCAGTGATAATACATCTTTTTGGATTTATGTTGTGGTTTCTCTAATTATCAAAGTAACTATCAAATATAACCTGAAATTCAACAAAAAATGTTACTTCATGGTTTATGTGTCTTGTGATGTACTGTCAAATCCTGCACATAAAATATCTGGTGTGTGGGAATATCTGAGTTATGAGGAACATTACTGTGAAAGTGGCTTATGGCACACTGCCATAACCTTAAACCAAAGCAGCAATATTACATAGCCCATGTAAATTTAAATTTCATTCATTAAACGTTTTGCTTCCTCATCTCACTTCCTCTCTGTCCTGTTTTCCTCTAGGATAATGTCATGCTGGAGAAGGCCTGCATGGCAGTAGAGGAAGCAGCTAAGGGTGGAGGTGTCTACCCCGAGGTTCTGTTTGAGGTGGCTCACCAGTGGTACTGGTTGTATGAGCAGTCGGTAGGTGGAGGATCAAGCCAACAACGGGAAACATCCGGCCGATGTGGGGCAAACGGCGGTTCGGGCAGGAGGCCCCCAGAGTCTAACTGTGGTGTTCTTGACAGTGGAGTCAACATGGAGTCTCCAGGGGTAGCAACAGTCACAGCTTCCGTCACTGCAGCCGCTGTCGTACCAGTTATCTCTGTAGGGTCCACCATTTACCAATCCCACGCTATGCCTGGCCAGGCTATGGCTCACCCCCACACCCCGGGCCTCCACCCATACACCACTATCCAGGCCCATCTCCCCACCGTCTGCACGCCCCAATTCCTAGGGCACCCTCTGCAGCATGTCCCCCGGCCCACCGTCTTCCCTGTGTCTGGGGCTGCATATCCACAGGTCAGAGCACAAGTACATTTTGGATCATTTTAGATAGTTTTGACTCAACTATGTTTTTCATTGTCTTTAAAGTCTTTTATATTCTTCTCTAAAAATATTTTATTGCAAGCGGTTAAATTCAAAGGGAACACCCCATAAAGTAAGAAAACGCAAAATAATGGCAAGCTGAAAGACATTGCTACACTTGAACTGAAAAACAAAAACCAGGATGAGAACAAATTGACACACTGAAGAAATATAGCAGATAGACAGACATACACATACATACTTTTTTCAGGAGTGTTTCCTGGTACTGTTCCAGAAATATCAAATATGGTTTGTTTTGACCCCTATATTTTTTTTCTCCTCCCCTTTTGTGAGTGTGGACGCTTCATCTCTTTGCTCTTTAATGCTTTGCTTCTTTTATTGATTTTATTGATTTTTATGCTGATTTTTTCCCTTTTTTCCTTATGAGCTTACCTGCGATAGCTTCTGGACACTCATAGATCATTAGGACTAAAGTGTTCTTAACAGAAACAGCAACATTTTTATAGTTACCTTATCCTCAGCGCTCCGTGTGTCTGTGGCCTAGACACAGCTGAAGCCTGATTACAGCGTCTGGGCACCGAGCAGCCTCAATAGCCTGGAAAGGGGCTAACCGCTAGGCTAACTAGCAACAAGATGCCTTCCCTCTCCACAGATGACTACCACAGCCTCCTGCAGAAGATTGCAGTACTGGAGACAAAAATTCATCGCTTAGAAGTAAACGTGGAGGTAAATGGACTGTGTGGAAATGAAACAACCTTGCCTTTGATTCAAAACAATGGCGATGAGCAAGCTAGTACACAGCTAAGGAGCACAGATAACATGACCAAGAAAGTAGACTCTGTGCATTATTATAAATCCTCAAGTGATAATCCCCCCTTGGACTGTCTTGGTGCAAAACCAAGACATAAATCATGTCTCCTGGAATGGGGAGGACGTACCACAGGCAGGGCACAGCGAGCTGAAATCTCTGAAACCGACTGGCTTTCACTTCCTACGAGACAGAGAAGCTCTTCTACCCCTGTATACGGGAGGAAACAGGACTGGACAACCGTGAATAGGAAGAATAACAACAAACCTCCAAAACAACTGAATGTGAAACTGCAGAACAGATTTGCTCCACTATCAAAGGACCCTGGATCTATATCGGACAACCATCCATCTAAAAGCAGCGAAGTAAGGTCTGAAAATCTGTTGAATAGCAAAAGACCACAGGGAAAGCTAAAGGCTAGGCCTGAAACTCTGATTGTGGGTGACTCTGCCGTAAAGGATGTACAAAGGATGTGCAGTAAGAACACTAAAGTCCTCTGCTTTCCTAAGGATATGGTCAACAACCTGAAGGAGAGAATTCTTCAAATTGCAGATGAATATCCAACTGTGACAAACATTGTCCTGCATACAGGGTCAAACGATGTGTCCAAACAACAGTCGGAGGTTCTGAAACGGGACTTTATTGGATTATTAAATACTGTAAACTCTCTGAATGCAGCTGTATTCATCAGTGGACCTGTACCGCCGGTCAGAGGAGGAGACGAGAGATTCAGCAGGTTGTTTACACTGAATAAATGGCTTATATCAGCATGTGCTGACCACTCAGTGCATTTTATCGACAACTTTAATATTTTTTGGGAACGCAGGCATCTGTTTAAAGCAAATGGATTTAATTTTAACAAGTCAGGGGTGAAACTGTTCACCTCCAACTTGTTTTATTCCATACGTCATCCATCTGTGCTTGGTGCCAAGGCTGAGATAAACGAGGAGTTATCTCATAAAGAGGAACAAACAGTACTCCAAGAACAGACAAAGCCCAGCAGAAACCTTGAGGAGGAGCTCCATTTGCCCCCACCCGGGAAGAGCCTCAGAAAGGAGAGACATCCATGGCATCTGAGGAAGAGCCTCAGAAAGGAGAGACATCTAAGGCAAGAAGAGGGGTCCCTATTTGCCTCCAACTCTCTCAACAACACCAACGACCAGGACAAGGGACCACGACCTTCCCCAGTCCCCCAAACCCCTGACAGGCCATCACCCTCCTCCCCCTCCCTTTCTCCCTCCTCCCCACACCTGAAATTCACTGAGGAGATGATGGAGCGGGTCAATGCTGGGCTCAGATCTACCCCCCGTCCCAATCCCTTTTTGTCCCCCATAAACCCCCCACCAGAGCGGCCAAAGGTTCGCCATCGAGCCCCACCCTCAACAGAGCAATCGAAGTCACATTGCCCAGCCTCGCCCCCCTTAGTTCCTCTTCATGCCCTGTCTCCGCAGTCTGATGTGTGATGTGTGGAGGGTCCGGGCTGTGAGGATTATGGCAGTGATGACTTTTCCCAGGAGAAGCTGGGACCCTGTTTACTAGAAGGTTTTAAAATTTCTGTACTTTTAGGTGACAGGAGACATGTGGCCTGGTCAAAACACAGAGAGCTGCACTCTAAAAGATCTTTAAACATAGTAAACATACCTTGTGTGCCACAGACTGCTCCCAAACACGAGGGGACAAGTAATACCTCTAAAACACTTAAGTTGGCTTTATTAAACATTAGATCTCTAGCTGGGAAAACATTTTTAATTAATGATTTAATCACTGAGCACAGCCTTGATTTTATGTTTTTAACTGAAACTTGGTTGGACCAAAGTAACAGTGTAGCTGTTCTCATCGAGACGACCCCTCCTAACTACAGTTTTATCAGTGAGGCCAGGGTGAGCAGGAGAGGAGGAGGGGTTGCTGTCTTATTTAATGAATCATTTCAATGTAAGCAGCTATCTCCTGGAAGTTTTCAGTCTTTTGAATATGTGGCTTTACAGCTGAAGGCCCCATCCAAAGTTGTGTTTCTTAATGTTTACAGGCCTCCCAAATACTGCACAGACTTTTTTTAATGACCTCAGTGAACTGCTGTCTGTGATCTGTGTTGATTTTGACTGTGTAATTATTGTTGGGGATTTTAACATTCATGTGGACAACCCTCAGGACAAAGGGACTAAAGACCTGAGTAACACTCTGGGCAACTTTGGGCTGACTCAGCATGTAACAGAGGCCACACATAATAGAGGACACACTCTTGACCTACTGATCTCCAAAGGCCTGAGCATTTCAAAGGTTACTGTGTCTGATGTGGGCGTGTCTGATCATTACTGTGTTTTCTTTGAAAGTAAAATCTCAGCCCACACAAATATATCAACAACAGTGATCACAAAACGGTGTATAACTGAACACAGTAGTGCAATTTTTAACCAGGTCTTCCCATTAACACCTCACCTGTCCAGAGGGTCAGTCAATGAGCTCGTCAATAGCTTCAATGCTAACATGTTAAATGTAATGGACACTATTGCTCCCATTAAGGTGAAGGTTATCTCTGGAAGGAAAAAGTCTCCATGGAGAAACTCCACACTGGTGAAAAATGAAAAAAGAGAGTGTAGGAAAGCTGAGCGCAGATGGAGAAAAACAAATCTCCAGGTTCATTATGACATTTATAAAGAGAAACTTCACAATTATAATTTACAACTGAGGAATGCAAGGAGGTCCTACTTCTCTGACATCATCACTAAAAACAGCCATAATGCTCGGGTCTTATTTTCTACAGTCGACAGGCTAACAAACCCTCCTGTGTCAGTGGCAGCTGAACTTCATTCGACCATGGCCTGCAATGACTTTGCCAAATTCTTCACAGAAAAAATCCAAAAAATTAAACAAGCAATTGGTACATCAACAGCAGATCCAGGATATGTACTGTGTCCACCAAAAAACTGTTTAAACACCATGAAACAGTTTCAACCTATTAACAGCAAAGACCTGGAGGACATCTTAGGTCAACTGAACTCCTCCTCCTGCTGTTTAGATGTCCTGCCAACAAGTTTTTTCAAAAAGGTCTCAAAGACTTTAGAGTCAACTTTTCTTTATTATCAGGTGTGTTTCCAGAATCACTAAAAACTGCTGTAATCAAACCTATACTGAAAAAGGACAATCTTGACAAGACACAAATGAACAACTACAGGCCGATCTCAAATCTCCCATTTTTAAGTAAGATCATTGAAAAAGCAGTTTCTCAACAGCTCAGTTACTTCTTAAAACAGAATAATTGCTACGATGCCTTCCAGTTAGGTTTTAGACAGAACCACAGCACTGAAACCGCTCTGACCAAAGTGTTTAATGACATATGTCTGAATACAGACAGTGGAAAAATGTCAGTACTAAACTGGTTCAAAACATACTTAGAAAACAGGAAATACTTTGTATCAATAGGTAACTTCACATCTGAGCAGACAAGTATCACATGTGGAGTTCCCCAAGGTTCCATCTTGGGACCCCTTCTGTTTAACATCTACATGCTCCCACTGGCACAGATTATAAACAACAACAAAATAAACTATCACAGCTATGCAGATGACACACAAATATATATCACAATGTCACCAGGAGACCGAGGCCCTGTACAGGCTCTTGGTAAATGCATTGAGGAAATCAATGACTGGTTGTGCCACAATTTTCTCCAGCTAAACAAAAACAAAACTGAGGTAATAGTCTTTGGCGCCAAAGAAAAACGATTACAGGTCACCAGAGAACTTCAATCTATACATCTAAAAACCACAAACCAGGCGAGAAAATTGGGTGTAGTGATGGATGCAGACCTAAACTTAGAAAAACACATTAAGACAATAACAAAATCAGCTTACTATCACCTCAAGAATATTTCAAGGATAAAAGATCTGATGTCTCAACAGGACCTGGAAAAACTAGTCCATGCATTCATCTTTAGTAGGCTTGATTACTGTAACAGCATCTTTACAGGTCTACCTAAAAAATCAGTCAGACAACTACAGCTCATTCAGAACTCTGCTGCTCGAGTCCTCACTAAGACCAAAAAAGTGGACCACATCAGTCCAGCTCTGAGGTCTTTACACTGGCTGCCTGTCCGTCAGAGGATAGACTTTAAAGTTCTGATGCTGGTCTATAAAGCTCTGAATGGTTTAGGACCAAAATACATCAATGACCTCCTGACCCAGTATGAACCTTCCAGATCCCTCAGGTCATCTGGATCCGGTCTTTTATCAGTTCCCAGAGTCAGAACCAGACACGGAGAAGCTGCATTCAGCTTCTATGCTCCTTATATCTGGAACAAACTCCCAGAAAGCCTCAGATCAGCTGAAACACTTAGTTTATTTAAATCCAGGTTGAAGACTCACCTGTTCTCAGCTGCATTTGAATAAAGCACCAAATCCACACTTTTAAGCTTAAATTTCAAAACTTACATTTAACTACTGATCTTATCTACTGTTCTGATTTTATCTGTTTTGATTTTATATACTGTTTTGTTTGTTTGTTTGTTTGTTTGTTTGTTAATTAGTTAGTTTATTTGCTTGTTTTAATCAATTTTAAATCATGCTTTTTATTTGTTCTTGTTTCTAATGTCTCTGTAAAGCACTTTGAATCACCTTGTTGTTGAATTGTGCTATACAAATAAACTTGCCTTGCCTTGCATTGCCTATATATTTAATGTAAGGCAAATTAAATTACATGACAATGACAAACAAACGCACGCGCACACACACACACAAAGAAAAAAGAAGCACAACGCGAATGATCTCATAGCCAGTAACTTTTTGGATTACGCGTTGTTAGTTTTTTCTTTTATTGCTTACTTTGTTAAGTTGTTTGGCTCCTTGGTAAAGAGATGAGGGCTACTTCAATACTTTTGCACATTACTTTACATGCGAGATCTTCAAACTTGCCTAACAGTTTCATAATTATAGATACTGACGGCTTTTATAGCAACTGGAAAAGCTTGTACAGCTCCTCAGGATCCTAATGTCAGACAAAGAGACGGTTCTTATATCCAGTGCTGTTTATGAATAAGTGTGTGTGCGTATCACAAATGTTTTCACAACTATTAGTAGTAGTATTGGTTTTTTTTCATATGTGCATCTCATTAATTCCTAGTTTTTATTGTCTTGTACAGCACAGTGACTACATTTTGTGAAAATTTCTCTATAGACTGTTCATAATAATATGCAAATAAACTTGCATGTTTGCTTAACTGCTTCAGGGAATGCACCCAGCATTCATTGGTGCCCAGTATCCATTCTCAGTGGCCACTGGCCCCCAGCCATCAATGGCAGCCACGGCTGTCGCCTTCCCTGGTGTTCCTGTACCGTCCATGACTCAAATTGCTGTCCACCCCTACCACACTGAGGCTGGTCTGCCACTCAGCACCACTGTAGCAGGTCGGGACTACTTTGTGTTTAAGATCGGCAGTTGCTAATTCTTCTGAATTAAAACTTTTTTTTGCTGGTAATTGTTACATTGTTACATGGACGAGTTTGCATACAGTTGAGGTCAGAAGTTTACATACACTCATCAGAAGCATGAATGTCAAGGTTAATTTGGGACTTTTAATAATTTCTTTGAACCGCTCTTTTTTAGCTTGTCCGTGTGGACAGTTACAAATTCAGTCAGAGGGCCTCTTTCTTGGTTCCCCCTGTCTTGGTCCATGGCAATGTCTTCTTCTAGACCTTGGTGAAGCAACTGAATAACGTGTTTGAACTGATTATCTTAGAATCTGCAGTTGTTTAGAAATAGCTCCAAAGGACTTTCAAAGTTCCTTATTCTCTTTCTTAGTTTAACTGAGTTCTTTGGACTGTTCAGACTGATCCTTTTTATGGTAGAAAGTACCCGTTGTAGTGAACTGCAATCGCAGAACCTTCAGCACCACGTATTAAACAACTTGACTATATGTATGTATTTGAGCATAAATGTATATTTTTGACCATATGTGAATTGGAGAAAACCTAAAATAAACGTAAACCTTTGGGGGTTTTTAAAGCCACTGAAGGTACAGTGGGGCAAAAAAGTATTTAGTCAGCCACCGATTGTGCAAGTTCCCCCACTTAAAATGATGACAGAGGTCAGTAATTTGCACCAGAGGTACACTTCAACTGTGAGAGACAGAATGTGAAAAAAAAATCCATGAATCCACATGGTAGGATTTGTAAAGAATTTATTGGTAAATCAGGGTGGAAAATAAGTATTTGGTCAATAACAAAAATACAACTCAATACTTTGTAACATAACCTTTGTTGGCAATAACAGAGGTCAAACGTTTACTATAGGTCTTTACCAGGTTTGCACACACAGTAGCTGGTATTTTGGCCCATTCCTCCATGCAGATCTTCTCGAGAGCAGTGATGTTTTGGGGCTGTCGCCGAGCAACACGGACTTTCAACTCCCGCCACAGATTTTCTGTGGGGTTGAGGTCTGGAGACTGGCTAGGCCACTCCAGGACTTTCAAATGCTTCTTACGGAGCCACTCCTTTGTTGCCCGGGCGGTGTGTTTTGGATCATTGTCATGTTGGAAGACCCAGCCTCGTTTCATCTTCAAAGTTCTCACTGATGGAAGGAGGTTTTGGCTCAAAATCTCACGATACATGGCCCCATTCATTCTGTCCTTAACACGGATCAGTCGTCCTGTCCCCTTGGCAGAAAAACAGCCCCATAGCATGATGTTTCCACCCCCATGCTTCACAGTAGGTATGGTGTTCTTGGGATGCAACTCAGTATTCTTCTTCCTCCAAACACGACGAGTTGAGTTTATACCAAAACGTTCTACTTTGGTTTCATCTGACCACATGACATTCTCCCAATCCTCTGCTGTATCATCCATGTGCTCTCTGGCAAACTTCAGACGGGCCTGGACATGCACTGGCTTCAGCAGCGGAACACGTCTGGCACTGCGGGATTTGATTCCCTGCCGTTGTAGTGTGTTACTGATGGTGACCTTTGTTACTTTGGTCCCAGCTCTCTGCAGGTCATTCACCAGGTCCCCCCGTGTGGTTCTGGGATCTTTACTCACCGTTCTCATGATCATTGTGACCCCACGGGATGAGATCTTGCGTGGAGCCCCAGATCGAGGGAGATTATCAGTGGTCTTGTATGTCTTCCATTTTCTGATGATTGCTCCCACAGTTGATTTTTTCACACCAAGCTGCTTGCCTATTGTAGATTCACTCTTCCCAGTCTGGTGCAGGTCTACAATACTTTTCCTGGTGTCCTTCGAAAGCTCTTTGGTCTTGGCCATGGCGGAGTTTGGAGTCTGACTGTTTGAGGCTGTGGACAGGTGTCTTTTATACAGATGATGAGTTCAAACAGGTGCCATTCATACAGGTAACGAGTGGGGGACAGAAAAGCTTCTTACAGAAGACGTTACAGGTCTGTGAGAGCCAGAGATTTTCCTTGTTTGAGGTGACCAAATACTTATTTTCCACCCTGATTTACGAATAAATTCTTTACAAATCCTACCATGTGGATTCATGGATTTTTTTTTTTTTCACATTCTGTCTCTCACAGTTGAAGTGTACCTCTGGTGCAAATTACTGACCTCTGTCATCATTTTAAGTGGGGGAACTTGCACAATCGGTGGCTGACTAAATACTTTTTTGCCCCACTGTACATTCATGCCCTTGATTAGTGAATGTAAACTTGTCATTGCTAACCAATGTACTGTGTCTGTTGTAATGTTGTAGTTGGTGGTGTTCACCCTGGCCCCACCATCCAGGCCATCCAGGGAGCATCTCTGCCCTCTCTATCCTCTCAGCCTGCCTCCTTGGTCAGCAGTCCTTTCCCAGCAGAAGATGAGCAGCACAGCCAGCCCATTAGCCAACAAGGCCTGCACTACTTGCATTCTGCTTATAGAGTTGGTGAGTAGTTTATGTTCTCTGATTATATGTTAGTCTAAGTAGTCTGCATTATTAACCAATATGTATTCCTTGTCTTCTGTAAAGGCATGTTGGCATTAGAGATGTTGGGCAGAAGGGCTCACAATGACCATCCCAACAACTTCTCCAGGAGCCCTCCTTATACTGAGGACGTCAAATGGTTGCTGGGACTTGCTGCCAGGCTAGGTGAGACTTTACCAAATAAAGGGACATCTCTGGCTGCACTGACCTGGACACATATTTGCATTCTGTTTGAAATCGGGGAAGTAAGATAATAAAAGAAATACTTGCTACAGAAGCCAATTTTGAAAAAAAAAAATACAAAAAAGGAAAGCCTTCAATTATATAGTAATGTTCTAGGTCTTAAGCCATCCATTATTTCTTTGCATTTTGCTGGGAAATGGCAAATAGATGCAACAATGTATTGAAACATTTGGAAAAATAAATGGAAATGAAGTATATGAGAACAGAGATTGTAAAATTATGACCATCTTTATTTTTCAACATAGCCTGAACTCTCTGTGGCGGATGGATGGAAATGATGATCCCATAAGGGATAAGGAAATAAAGAATAGAAAGAGTACAGTTTACATTTAATAAGCAACCAACTTGAATAAAAGTGCCACAGGTGCATAATGGGGGCCTTATACTGTAAGAGAGTGCAAAAATGTTACATATGCAATAATGGGGGGAAAAGACAAAAGTAAAAATGAAGTAAGACTGACACTGTGCAAGAGAGTAGTGCAAACTGTATTACTAAACTATATGAAAAAGAAGAAAGGGTAAAACCGATAACTATGTGTGGACTCTTCTGCCACAGAAAAACAGTTAGTGTACAGTTTTATAGAGAGTGGCAGGAATTTCCTGAAGCGTTCTTTATGGCAGGAAGTGTGAATCGGACTGAGGGAGAAGGAGCTCTGCTGCCTCGACATGTGGAGTGGATTTTGGTGTGATGGGTTCTCCATGATGGAGAGCAGTAAGCTCAGTGACCTCCTGTCCCTCACTGACCAATGATGCTTTCAGCTCTGCGGATTAGTTTGTTCATCCTGCCGGTATCTCTGGCACTGATGCTGTAACCATCCATCCATTCACTCCCGCTTATCCTTTTCAGGGTCGCGGGGGGCGCTGGAGCCTATCCCAGCTGTCATAGGGCGAGAGGCGGGGTACACCCTGGACAGGTCGCCAGTCTGTCGCAGGGCTAACACATAGGGACAGACAACCATTCACACTCACATTCACTCGCACTTTCACACCTAGAGGCAATTTGGATTATCCAATTAACCTATCCCCACAAGCTGCATGTCTTTGGACGGTGGGAGGAAGCCGGAGTACCCGGAGGGAACCCACGCAAACACGGGGAGAACATGCAAACTCCACACAGAAAGATCCCGGCCTGATGGTGGAATTGAACTCAGACCTTCTTGCTGTGCGGCAACAGTGCTAACCACCGTGCCACCGTGCTGCCCTGCCCTGCTGTAACCATGAAGACAAATAAACAGGCTTCACTCCAATCCACAGCTTCCTCTTCCTGGCGTAGCAAAAGGATCAAATTAAATAATGAAGGGTCCTTTTAAAAAGGAAATAATGAAGCGTCACATGTCATTCAGTTTCAGACAGTTAGTCCTCTTCTTTTGTGTATGTTTCCTTTTTAGCTATTTTAATTGATGCTGGCTTAGCTATAAGCTTTCCTCTTTAGACTGCTTCAAGAGCATTTCAAGAGATAACGGGATTAACCGCTCCATGGTCATTTTCAGTTAAATTGTAATCTGTCTCGTTTTTTTTAATCTCTTCGACAGTTGATTTATTATTTGAAATTTTATAGATGATCTGTGTGTTGGCTGAAGTTTAATGCAAATCTGATTGAGACAGCGGTAGGAGTCAACTCAGGCAGCAATCCCTGGATCAGTTGACTCCTACCTCCATCTTAATCACTGTTACTCCTACCTGTCTAGATGGCTCAAGGCAGATTTTCTCTCACTCTTTCCATCCTGCCAGGAGTCAACTATGTGTACCAGTTCTGTGTTGGAGCAGCAAAAGGCGTCCTCAGTCCATTTGTCCTGCAGGAGTTAATCATGGAGGCCTTGCAAAGGCTGAACCCTGCCCACATCCATGCCCATCTTCGAACACCTGCTTTCCAACAACTTGTCCAGCGCTGCCAGCAAGCCTATCTGCAGGTACATCATATTCACCATAATACAGCGGTCCCTCGTTTATCGCGGGTGTTACATTCTAAAAATAACCCACGATAAGTGAAATCCGCGAAGTAGCCAACTTTATTTTTTACAATTTACAACAGATGTTTTAAGGCTGTAAAACCCGTCACTACACACTTTATACACTTTTCTCAGACAGGCATGAACATTTTCACACTTTTCTCTCTTGTTTAAACTCTAAAAGTTCAAACCTTCGTAGAAAAATAAGTCCAGTATTATAGGATGAAACCAGACACCCCCAGCTGCCGCTGACGGTGCCATATGTTTCATCGACATTGTTGCGTTTGTTGGGGAGAAAACTTACAAACATACAGTACAGCACTTCAGACTCACACTGCTAGCGAAGATTTGTGTAAATTTGACAATCTCGCGATATAGCGAGGGACCACTGTATTCATAATGGGGTTGATGACAAAGAGTAATGCAGGTTGGGCTGCAGGACTGATTCCCACAAGTATCTCATATTTATAGGTAATTAAAATCTTTTACAGCCAAAAATGTAATTCAGTCAAATAAAGTAAAACAAAGTTTTTCAGTAAGGAGAGTAAAAAGTATCAGACAAGGGAAAGCACGATAGAGCTGTTGCAAAAAGCCAGGTTCGGCCAATATTTGTCTACATGTGTTCGCAGACCCAAGTGACTGTCGTGGAAATTTTAACGAACAAGTCTGCAGACACGGTTACTATAATCAACACTGTTTATTATCACGCACACAAGAGAGAGTACATCCAGCAAGATGCTGTCATGCAGCACTGAGACGGAAGTGGAGCTCCCACTCCTTTATGCGTTCACAAAAAGGGAGGAAGTAACAAACTGATCATACCACCTCACGCGGCTCGCTATGAAACCTAACAAACACTCCACTACAACGAGTACGCTGTTTCATGCCCTTGGTATTATCAGCGCCCGCAAAAGAGAGTTGTTTTCTTCAGCTGTTGAGGTTGACAAGAGTTGAGCTAGTTCTAGATTGTTGAGTGGAAGTTTCCATTACGCTGCCACAACTGAGCATAAGCACTGCAGCACTTTAAATGAGAAAAAAATTAATTTTCTATTACATGACCGATTGGGAATCTGTTGTGATAACCTGAATCTGATAATACCCTGACTCGATTGCCGATTTTGATTTTCTTTTTACATATTTTCTGTATTTTTTTTCCGGCCACTTCATAGTGACTGACATATCCTCCCAGCAGCTAATTGTCAGATGTTGTGGAGGCTGCACCGAGCAATTATGTAGATTTACAGCTCCAGTTCCAAAAGTTTGTGATGCTGTGTGAAATACCAGTTCAAACAGAACGCAATGACTTGTTAATCTCATAAAGCCATAATTTATTAACAGTAGAGCATCAAAAACATATCAAATGTTTAAACTGAGAAAATCTTCATGTCATCAAATTTAAAATGAACTGGGCAACTAGCTGAAAAGAAAGCTGAAAAGAAACCGCTATATGAACATTTTGAAACTAATTGAGGTTGAATGGCAACAGGTCAGTAACATGTCTCATCTTAAACATTTGAGATGTTCTTTTTGTTCGATTCTGAATAATATATGGGTTTATAAGATTAGAAAATCATTCTTTTTTAAATTTACATTTTTGTTTTTTTGGACTTAGGTTGTAAATCATTTAAGCACATCTGTAAGTTGGTTGAATTTTACAGTGGCCTAGCTTTGTAGAAACACTGTTGTAAACTAGAAAAATTTGCATTTCCTGCGAAAATGCTGTGTGGATGCCTTAACGCTGAAGATGTCTGCTGAAAAAAGCTGAAAAAGTTGAAAAGTTGCAAAAAGTTGTATGGCGGTGAAGAAACTGAAAATTCTGCTGAAAACAGGTGAAGAAGCAGAAATTTTTGATGAAAACAGGTGAAAAGCCAAAAATTCTATTGAAAGGGGTAAAGACGGAGAAATTTTTGCTGAAAAGTGGTAAAAAAAAAAACGCTGCCCTGAGCAGGATTCGAACCTGGCCCACCTGGGCCCTATTTCAGGAAGCCGGTTTAGAAAACTCAGAGTGAAAAACGATACTCAGGGTTGAGTAACCCCGAACTGTCCAACTCGGAATATTCGGTTTCAGAAAGGCTGATAACAATTAGTTCAGTCAACGCGGAGTTGCTTTAACCCCAAGTTAAGCGCGCGCACGAGGATACATAAAGCCCTGATTAGTGGAGCACAGATTAAGCGAGTCACCATGGAGACGGAGGGAAAGAAGGTGCGGTCAATGTATTTTACAGCGCTTGAGGCCGAAATTCTGATGGCAGCATATGCCGATAACATGCAAATTCCGCGGAAAAAAGGTAACACAGCCTCAGCTGCAAAAGAAAGGGAGCATGCATGGCAAAACATAGCCGACAGAGTCAATGCGTGAGTGTTAATTTAAACATTGATCTAGGGATTTCCACCCATTTAACACGTTATTTTATTATATTTTATTTTATTTTTTATTTCATACATTTTATTTTGTGATGTGATGTGAGCGCAGGTGCAACCCAACAGGCCCCAAACGTTCCTGGCAGCAAGTAAAAATGAAATATAAAAATATAGTCCAAACAGGTAAGGTGTAATTGTATTATGAGCCATAGTGCTTGGTCTGTTTGTCCGATGTAAATCAATTGCAGTTAGAGGCTACATTAATTTCCCCTCTGTAAGCACTTATTGAAATTAGAAATGCTACAGGGAACTATGTACCTGTACATTAATGCTGTGGAAAGACTTCCTGTTCACATAGTCTCCTTCATTTACTGAAGGAGCAATGATTGGAATGTGAGTGCCATCTATACAGCCAATCACGCCTGGGAACCGTGAGAATAAATGTAAAATTTAAGTAGTAGTTCAAATATCACCACATCATGAATTAAGTTTCGTTCATCCTGATACCTGCAATTTTGTGGCATCCCTCTTTGATAAATCTTGTGGGTCTATGACCGGGGAACACCACAAACGAGTACACGAGACGTTTCAGTGCAACTGTAACATTCCTGACTGCCCGACAGACGGTAGCCTTGGAAACGTGCTCAGCGTCACCAATATTATACAGAAAGCTCCCGTTTGCAAAAAACCGAAGTGCAATACAAATAATATGTACAGAACTGAGAGAATGTCCGCGATGTGTCACATGAGCAATATTAGGCCTGAGGATGTTATTCAAATAAATTATAGATTGTGCTGAAAAACGGTAACGTTCACACAGGAGATCATCAGGAAATGATAAAATGTCCGAACGCGCTCTAATCACTCTCCCGGCGGAGAGCTCTGCGGAGAATTTGGGCTTCAACATCTACTGGCTCTTCAAGGGAGGGGCACGCCATGTCTGACACTTCCTACAGTCAGGTTTCTGACAAAGAGGCGGAGAATGTCAGGGTTAGTTGAAGTAAACCTGCTAGGGGGCAGGTTAGCTTCACGGAGTGTGTCGTCATAGTAACTCACTCAGAATTAATCTAAACTCGCTTTGTGAAACCGAAAACCCAGAGTTTTCGTTAACTCAGGGTATACTTACTCAGAGTTTGCACTAAACCGGCTTCCTGAAATAGGGCCCTGGTCTCAAGGCAGCCACTCATCTCACTGCGCCAAACTCATTCTCACACAGAATAGGTGGAGAGACTGACAATTTTGCTGAAATGAGCAGAAGCTGCTGAGAATTGTGCTGATAAGAGGTGAAAAGGCTGAAAATTTTGCAGAAAAGAGGTGAATCAGCAGAATTTCTGCTGAAAAGAGTTTTTTTTCTGAAAAAAGCTGAGATTTGTGCTGAAAAGAAGTGAAAATTCTGAAAATTTTCAGTTTTTTCTGAAAACAGCAGAAAAAACTGAAAAAACTGAAACTTTTGCTGAAAAGGGGTGAAAAAGCTGAAATTTGTGTTGAAAAGAGTTAAATAAGTTGAATTGGTAACTGAAAGAAATGTTGCCATAAGCGGGATTTGAACCCCGGCCTCCCAGTCTGAGAACGGCTGCTCATCTCACTGAGCTAAAACACAGCTCAGCCCAGCAAGGAAAATCAGTGACGCCATTGATAATATGGCAGAAATGGGCAAAAAAGATTGTATAAAAAATTCAATATCTCAAAAAGTATAGAAGTTATGAGCACCAAAAGTCATAGTAATAATTAGCAGAAAGAGCAGAATTTTTCGAAGTTTGAACGGTGCAAATAGCATGAACACTGAGAGAGTAGTTAAGCAGCAAAAAACGTACGGAAGCAACCAGAATAATAAAGAATAAAGAGAAACAGGAACTCATAAGGGCATCCACACAATTATAGTCCAGCATGTGTTATGTGTGAGTAGCTCCACTTAAATAGGAAGGTTCAGGCTACATTGTCCAGTGTCACCTCCTTTTCTCTCTGCAGCATATTCACCACCGGCTCATCCACCTGACACCTGCTGACTACGATGACTTTGTCAACATGATCCGCAGCGCAAGAGGTGCTTTCTGTCTGACTCCTGTGGGTATGATGCAGTTTAATGATGTGCTGCAGAACCTGAAAAGGGGCAAACAGACCAAGGAACTATGGCAGCGTATATCCCTGGAGATGGCAACCTTCTCTCCGTGAGCAGCACACTCGGGGAGACAAAATCTGCTCAGCGTCAGCCTGGGCCAAGAAGTCCCATCCAGCCTCCAGCATAGCTACTGCCACTGCACTGAGCTGACCACACTTACGTGTGATTTTGTTAGGGCCATTGCTTCCTGCTCCGAGGACTCAGTGAAGCGCACATAGGCAGTGCAATCGACTCCCATTCCCCAATTCACAGACTTACTTTCGTTTTTTGTGTTTGTCCACCAGAGCGTTGTGAAGTAGCCTGGTCACTTACCTGCTCTTCCTGGCTGATCTTTTATCATTGTTTATCGTTATGTAAATGTGGAATTCCGGTGTACTCCTTCCTTTCTTCATTTCTCCTCAACTTAAGACTGACAGGGATCTCTCCTCCTCATCCTCACTTCATTTTCACTGTTTTGTATTCTGTTTTTAGTTTTGTTTTAAAGGAAACCACTGCGTGAGTTATTTTTTATGCTGCAACATTCCTGTGTAGTGTTAGATGCTTCACTCACCAGAGTCTTGTCACCATGGATATGAATCATTACAGTGTGGGACAAAACAATGATTTGTGAGAAGAAGAAAAAAAGTTTAATATGAAGCATTTTATTGTCCCTATTGGTGAGGATTTTTCAGTATTTTGTTTAATCTTTTTTTGATACTTTGTAATAGGCTATGACACGTAAGCAAATAGGAATGGGACGAGAGTGAGGGAATGCTGAAGGTGCTTTTTCTGTTGTGTGGGATACATTTGTACATTTTAGCCTGCCTGAGAAGTGACATGAACAGCTCCAGACCAAAACCAGAGGCCACCTCACCACTGCTTAGGCAAACAATGTCTGCAAGGCCTTCTCGAGCTACACTGTCCAACAGTCAAAACACCTTATCAGTCCCATTTGGGCTAAGTTGTTTGTTTGTTTTAAAATAATTTTCCAATATAGAATCCCCAGATTTCCAGCAGCTGTCAGAACGTTTAATAGATCTTTTATATAAATATAAAAATGCTTTAAGGCAAACTAGATTTGCTTAATCTAATTTACAATGCTGTCTAAACACAGCTACTAAACAGACTCCTGACTAAAACGCAATAAAAAGAATTTAGAATAGCATGACCATAAATATTAAAATCACGCATCCAGCCCTTCTTCACCACATCTAAAGCACTGACTAGTTTAAATGCACAGAATACAGCAGTGTGGATGGAGATGGCAGACCTATTGGAAGCAGCATTGTCCATTTGACTGATCCACATCCTTTTTCGTCCAAAGTTTTCCATATTGTAAAAGCCAAACATACCGTGTAAACACTCCTTTATAAGCCTTTCGTTTGTCCAGTGATATGGAGTGCATTTGCCTTGTTCTGATGCACCAAACAGAACTAAAACCACTGTTTGGATGATTGAAGTGTAAAAGAAAAACTTTCTGGCCGCACTCAGAAAAACCCAAATAAGCCACACAAAACTGAAATGTCTGCTTTATTATTCATGTGCCTGTTTTTGAAGGCTAGGAATTTGGTTCAGCAAATGTACATTTTTAGTGCAAACCATACACAGTGGACAAGTCCCAGACATTGCTGTCTCACCTTTCAACCACATTTGTTTTCTCTGCAGATTACACTGACATCTATTATAGTGTAATCAGTACCAGTCACCATATCAGCTTAGCGTTTTAGGTTGTCCGAGGTCCTGAATTATATGCTGCTCATGCTTTGTATACACTGTCACACATGTACAGTGTAGCTAATCATCTAAAACCCAAATGTTCTGAGACTATTACTTTGGCACCACGTTCTCTTAATTAGACATGGCTTTGGCTTTGCTCTGGAAAGTGCTATCTTCTTTGTTTTCAGTTTTCTGGTCCACTTAAGCCCCAACACTCTTCAAGACAGTTACCAGACACAAATGACACAGTGTGTTTGAGTGGCCCTCTTCTTCGATGTGGTTAGCTCATAGCCCATGGTGCTGTTACTTCAAGACATGTTGACACAGTCCAGGCAGCTGCTGTGGTTCTGAAACTGGCTCATTGGTTCTGGACCTCACAGGTGAAGGTGACGTAGTAGAAAATGTACTGTGATATTTTTGTATTTCTCAAAAGTGTAGTTCGATTGAAAAGTTGTATATGTGCTGATTGCAAAAGGTTCTAATTGAGAGTGCAAAGACAAAAAATAAAAGCAATAGTAAAAGTGTAGAGTTTACTTTAATAAAGATCATTGAAAACACTAAATTGCTTTGACTGATTTGTGGGTTTGAGTAGGGATTTATTTGTTTTGGCCAAACCAACGTGTTTCTGTGCAATATCTCACCCATGGCCACAAGAGTTAGCAGTTATCAACTGATAAATTAGTAAGACTCAGATTGTTCAATCCTTTTCCTGACAATACCCACTGTCATATATACTATACAGCAGTCCCTCGTTTACGTTACGTTCTAAAAATAACCCGCGATAGGTGAAATCAGCAAAGTAGCCAACTTTATTTATCTAAAATTATTATTATAGATGTTTTAGGGCTGTAAAACCCCTCACTACACACTTGTTACGTGTCTGCAGGCTGCATGTTTTCTTTCCCTCCCCTTTTGTTTGCCATTCCCTTAGGTCGCAGACTGCAGGCTGATGTCAATCTGGGGACGTCCAATTAATTAGAGGAGGGAGGCCCTGATTGGACAAACCAGGAGTGAAGCCCTTGATAAGGAGACTCACCTGTGGTGGGCGCGGCTCTCTTCCCTCCTTGAATTGTTTGACACATGTGTGACGGTTTCCTGCTGTCTTTCTTTTGTTTGATGATTGTGGTGGGAGTAAAGTGGACTAGGTGAGTTTGGGGACCCCATACACTTACTCACGTAGAGTCTTTGTGTTAGAAACACTAGGTAAGTAGGTTGGTGCCACCCATGTAATTTTGAGCTTGTTTTAAGTTGAGGTTTGGGTCTATCTCTCCTGTTTGTTGCTTTTCTAGGATAGTAGCTCAGCTCAGCTAAGTTTTGGTTTTGTCTTTTTGGTGTTTTTTTTTTTTTGGCACAACCTAACTGTCCCTATTTCCCCCACATTTGTTGTTTGAGTCTGGGTTGTTTATTTTGTGAGAGCGCTGCCATTAAACCTTTTTTCATAACACCTGTACTGAGTTTCCGGAGTTGTTGTGTTATCCCCTCCTGCCCTCGGGGAGACGTAACACACTTTATACACTTTTCTCAGACAGAAATGAACATTTTCACTTTTCTCTCTTGTTGGGGAGAAAACTTACAAACATACAGTACAGCACTTCAGAGTCACACTGCTAGTGAAGATTTGTGTAAATTTGACAAGCTGAACGCATTCTGTACTGTACAGGAGACACAGCACGAGATTGGCTGTAAACCATTGTCAGTAAATCAGGACCCAGAACACAAAGCATTGTTTTAAAAAAAAATTTGCACAAAAAAATTCTGCGAAACGGCGAGGCCACGAAAGCTGAAACGCGATGTAGTGAGGGACCACTGTATTGCCAAAATTCCCACAGAAATCCAAATCATCAAATTCAAGTGTTCCAATTGCTTCCATGACCACAGGTATGTAAAATCAAACACCTAGGTATGCAGACTGCTTTATTTGTGAGAGAATGGCTCACTCTCAGGAGCTCAGTGAATGCCACCTGTGGAATAAGTTCAGTCGTGAAATTTCCGAGAAGCTTCTTTAGTTCATCATTTCTCTTCTCTGATGAGAGGTGAAACATCTTCAAGCAACTTAAAGAAGTCCAGACACTTTTCTTTCCAAGCTCCTTAGACTACGATGACCTGAATGACTGAGAACACAGATATCTTGCTACTAAATATTGCGCAGTCAACTGTTAGTGGTGGTATTATAGCAAAGTGATAACGATTAGGAATAACATCAACCATGCTACAAAGTGGTAGGCTACGTAAAATCACAGAGCGAGTTCAGCAGACTGTGAGGCACACAGTGCACCAAGGTTGCCAACTTTCTGCAGAGTCAGTGGCTAGAAACCTCCAAATTTCATGTGGCCTTCAGTTTAGCCCAATAACAATGCATGGAGAGGTTCACAGAATGGGTTTCCACGACTGAGCAGCTGCATCCAAGTAAAGCTGCCACGGGACTGTAAAGACCTCACAAATGCACTTTGAAAGAATGGTCTAAAATTCCTATAAACACAGTACTAACCCTTGTGGAAACCCTTCCCAGAAGAGTTGAAGCTGTTCCAGCTGGAAAGCTAATGAAGCAATCCATTTTGTCCATTTTGTTTACCAATCAAGATATTAGAAGCAGGGCCTGTAGGGTTTGGAAGTCGGCAGATGGACCCTGCATGGTTTGTGTTTTTTTTTTTCTATGAACTATATACAGTATATATACAGTGTATATATAACCGGGTGATGTCCAGTGTAGTTCTTTTCCCATGTCCCAAATAATTAATATCGTTTCAAAGTTACAGTCTTAGAACAGTTATAACTTAATTAGAGCTCCCCTCTGTGAATCGTTACCTTATCGTGGTGAAGGGGTTTGTGTGTCCCAGGGATACCAGGGGCTATGTTGTATGGGGGCTTTTGCCCCCTGGTAGGGTCTCCCATGGCAAATTGGTCCTGGGTGAGGGACCAGACAAAGAGCGATTCAGAAGAACCCTATGAAAAGACCATCAAGGGAACAGTTCACCCTGCCCGGGGTAGGGTTACCGGGGGGCCCACCCTGGAGTCATGCCCAGGGAGGGTGCCCGAGCGTGAGCGTCTGGTGGCCGAGCATTAGTCCATGGGGCCCGGCCAGGCACAGCCCGAAAAAGGGACATGCGCCGATCTTGCTGCAGGGTCACGGCTCGCAGGAGGCATGGTAGGGGTCAGGTGCAATGTCGGGCGGCGGCCAGGAGAGGAGGTCCTGGCGGACCGATTCCGGGCTACCAAGACTGGCAATTGGGACATGGAATATCACTTCTCTGGTGGGGAAGGAGCCTGAGCTAGTGCGTGAGGTTGAGAGGTACCGGCTAAATATAGTCAGGCTCACCTCAATGCATGGCTGGGCTCTAGAACCAGTCTCCTGGAGAGGGGCTGGACTCTGTCTCAGTCTGGAGTTGCCCCTGGTGAGAGGCGTCGGGCTCGGGTGGGTATCTTGGTATCCCCTTGGCTTGCTGCAGGTATGTTGGGGTTTCTCCCAGTGGACGGGAGGGTTTGTTCCCATCTGTGCTTATGCACCAAGTGGCAGTTCAGCTTACCCAGCCTTCTTGGAGTCCCTGCGTGGGGCACTGGAGGGTGCTCCCCCTGGGGACTCTGTTGTCCTACTGGGAGACTTCAATACTCATGTTGGCAACGACAGTGAGACCTGGAAGGGCGTAATTGGGAGGAACGGCCTCCCTAATCTGAACCCGAGCGGTGTTTTGTTATTGGATTTCTGTGCAAATCACAGTTTGGCCATAACGAACACCATGTTTGAACATAAGAGTGTCCATAAGTGCACGTGACACCAGGACACTCTAGGCCACAGGTCGATGATTGATTTTGTAATTGTGTCACCAGACCTGAGGCCATATGTTTTGGACACTCGGGTAAAGAGAGGGGCTGAGCTGTCAACTGATCACCACCTGGTGGTGAGGGAGGATGCTGGGCAGACCTGGCGCGCCCAAACGTACAGTGAGGCTGTGCTGAGAACGTCTGGCAGAGGCCCCGGTCCACGAGATCTTCAACTCACACCTCCGGCAGAGCTTCAACAGCATTCCAAGGGAGACTGGGGACATTGAGTCTGAATGGTCCATGTTCAGCACCTCGATTGCCGAAGCCGCTCCACTGAGCTGCGGCCGCAAGATAGTTGGTGCCTGTCATGTAGCCACGAAGCTGAAGAAGGAGTCCTTCCGGGCTTGGTTAGCCTGTGGGACTCCAGAGGCAGCTGATAGGTACCAACAGGCCAGAGATTCTGGCAAACCATCTGGCGACTCAGGAGGGGAAAGCGGTGTTCTACCTGCACTGTGTGTAGTGAGGGTGGAGTGCTGCTGGCTTCAACTGAGAAAATTGTCAGGTGGTAGCAGGAATACTTCGAGGATCTCCTCAATCCCACTGGCACGTCTTCCGTGGTGGAAGCAGAGTCTGGGGACGAAGGGGATGACCCGCCAATCTCTGAGGGCGAGGTCATTGAGGCAGTTAAACAACTACTTGGTGGTAGAGCCCCTCGGTGGATCCTGTGGGGGGTCTCAGGATCTCATCTCTGCTTTTTACAGATGATGTGGTCCTGTTGGCTTCATCAGGTGATGGCCTACAGCTTGCCTTGGAAAGGTTCGCAGCCGAGTGTGAAGAGGTGGGAATGAGAATCAGCACCTCCAAATCTGAGGCTATAGTCCTCAGCCGGAAAAGGGTGGAGTGCCCACTCCGGGTAAGGGACAAGACCCTGCCCCAAGTGGAGGAGTTTAAGTATCTCGGGGTCTTGTTCACGAGTGATGGGAGAAGGGAGTGGGAGATCGACAGACGGATTGGTACAGTGGCTGCAGTGATGCGGATGCTGTACCGGTCTGTTGTGGTGAAGAGAGAGCTGAGTGTAAAAGCGGAGCTCTCAATTTACCGGTCGATCTACGCCCCTACCCTCACCTATGGTCACGAGCTGTGGGTAGTGACCAAAAGAATGAGATCGCGAATACAAGCGGCGGAAATGGGCTTCCTCCGAAGGGTGGCTGGCCTCTCCCTCAGAGATAGGGTGAGAAGTTCGGCCATCCGGGAGGGGCTCAGAGTAGAGCCGCTGCTCCTCCACATCGAAAGGAGCCAGCTGAGGTGGTTCGGGCATCTGACAAGGATGCCTCCTGGGTGCCTCCTGGGTGAGGTTTTCAGGGCATGTCCCACTGAGAGGAGGCCCCGGGGCAGACCCAGGACAAACTGGAGAGATTATATCTCTCGGCTGGCCTGGGAACGCCTTGGTGTTCCCCCGGATAAGCTGGAGGTGGTGGCTTGGGAGAGGGAGGTCTGGGCTTCTCTGCTTGGGCTGCTGCCCCCGCGACCCGGCCCCGGATAAGCGGAAGAAAATGGATGGATGGATTGATTAGAGCTCCAACTGAGAAATTAGGTCAGGGACCTAAAAGATTCATTCTTTTAAATAAAACATTTGCAAATGTCACTAACTTCTATCTTATTTAACAAACTTACATTTCTTAATTGCTCTGACATTTGTTTAACAGAGGTGATATGTGTCAGATGCAGAGGTGGGTAGTAACGAGTTACATTTACTCCGTTACATTTATTTGAGTAAGTTTTTGAAAAAAATGTACTTTTAAAGTACCTTTTTTGCATGATACTTTTTACTTTTACTTGAGTACATTTGTGAAGAAGAAACGGTACTTTTACTCCGCTACATTTGCAAAATTCGACTCGTTACTTTAAAAAAATAAAATAAAATTAGTCTAACACATTAGATAACATGCCACTAGTGGAGTTTCCGGTAACATTTTTGCCAATGAGATGTGGCCATGCAGTCACATGACCAGTTTGAAACTGTGGCGGGCAGAGTGGCCCAAGCGTTTCAAAGTAGCAGACACACGGAAAGAAGAAACATGAAAACATGGCAGAGTCTACGCTAGAGCTGAAGAGGATGAACAGCATTTTCCTCACATACAAAGAATGTTTCGCTTAAAAGCAGCACAAAAGAACAGCTATGTCTTCAGTGTCTGTGTCTTCAGTGAGAGCCAAAACAAACCAACTTTTCAGCGTGAAATAACTCAACTCGTGTAACCTGAGGAAACGGTAAGTTTTCTCTAAATATCTTTTTAGCTGTAGTTAGCTGGATGTCAGTCTTATGTTGCAGCAGCTGTGTCGAGCTCGAGCTGCGAGTCTGATACTCTGATGCGACCTGAGTGCTCAAACTGTGCGTTCATAACATGAAGCTTATCATACAAAATCGGTCCCTTGCTCTCCCTCTCTCTGTCTTTCACTCACAAAGACACACACACACACACACACAACACCATCAACTTTGCTAAATTACTACTGAAAAACATTAGGCAGCTGTAATTGAGCAGCAATGTCCATCCAGCTCTTTTCATGGTTGTTGTAGTCGTGATAATTTTGTGAGGCCACATTGAAAAGCCTCGGATACGGAAGCGTAGAGCTGCCACCCAGGCAAAAGAAAAATAGAGCTATATCACGTTATAACGTGAGAATGTAATGTTTGTACAATATACTATCACGTTATTACAATATACATAATTATCACGTTCGTACAATATAAATATTATATTGTACGAACGTGATATTATATTGTTCAAGCGTGAACAGTATATTGTACAAACATTAAAAGTATATTGTTATAACAATAAACTTTTCACATTATAACGTGATATAGCTCTATTTTTCTTGCCTGGGTGGCATACGCTTACGTACTCGGATGAGCTTTCCAAAGTTCTACAAGTTGTGCCTCCATCTCTTGTGTCCAGATCACACGCTGCACCGCCGTGCTGCTCCACCTTTTCTCTTTCATTTCTGTGTTTGTGCGTGCGCAGTGTGAGAGGCTGCCTTGAGGGGCGACAGGATTTCAAACAGGTTTGATTATCATGCGACCAAACGATTGATGATTGGGAGCTGGTCGTCAGGTGTTAACTGCTTTTCGTTACCCCATGTATACTACACGATGTACGACACACGATTAAGGCAAAACTCGGGCCGATCCCCAAAATGGTTGCGCAACTGAAAAATCGGCTCAAAATGGGCCAAAAATCGCACAGTGTATGGACAGCTTTTGAAGGCTAGCTCCAAACAAATATCTGCAGTTTGGCAGTGTATACAGCACTATAATGACCAGACCTAATTCTTTTGAAAACCATACATCTTTCCACAGGTCTCCACTTCATCAGACATCACCTAGACTCAGAGCTGGATGAGGCCAGCACAAACAGAAGCCTAACCAACAAAGATGATGGATCCATGGGGTCAGGAAAGCCAGAAGCAGAGGAGCTGGAGAGGTACCTTTCATGTCCATTCACTGGAGGTGTGGATCTATTGCATGGCGTTCAAGAAGCTGTCGATCACAACCAATACAGCTCTTCCTGCATCTGGAGCTTGTGAAGGACTTCTCAGTCATGCAGGACTCTTGTTCACTGCTAAATAGTCACAGCTTCACAGAAAGAACCTTGAGAGCAAACTGCTGCTGAAGCTTAACCATCACAATGGCACATTTTTGCTAAATATGCAGAAATAGATGCACACCCATACAATTTATGGTAAACTGAGCTGCCTTGTATGAACATATGTTGAAGATGTCTCATGCTGATGTTTCTCTGAGGCTGCTGTGCCATTTGGAGCAAAAATGAATATAAAGTTTACAGCATATATTGTCACTGGAAATTGTTTGCACTGTTTATACATTTA
The DNA here is from genome assembly GCF_057381915.1 of Diplotaxodon limnothrissa. NCBI lineage: Eukaryota > Metazoa > Chordata > Actinopteri > Cichliformes > Cichlidae > Diplotaxodon > Diplotaxodon limnothrissa. Next base: position 33,598,676 of record NC_140608.1, on the reverse strand, counting down.
TATTATTTACTGTAGGTATTGGTGAAAAAAGCTTTGTTGTGAAAAACTGAAATCTGGAAATTAGAATTGTTGTGCCCTATTTCGTTGATGTTTTTACATATATTCCTGTTGAAAATACTAAAGTTTGTATATGTATTTATATTTGTTTGTCTGATAGCATTTATTTATAAAATAAATCTGACATTTCAAACAGTTACTCGCTACTTGAGTAGTCTTCGCCAAGTACTTTTTTACTCTTACTTGAGTAACTTTTTTGATGAGTACGTTTCACTTTTACTTGAGTAATAATATTTTAAAGTAATGCTACTCTTACTTGAGTACAATTTTTGGATACTCGACCCACCTCTGGCGACTGGACAGGAGACCGGGCTGCTAAGGGCGACTGGACAGCTGGCTGAACTGAGGGCTGGAGTGGTGGTTGTGATGAAAATGGAGTTGTTGGAGGAGTAGCTGACTGAGCTTCAGGCTGGGCAGCTGACTCAAAAAACATAGCCCCAGAATAAACAATCCCAAGGTCCAAAGAAAGAGAAAAAGTGTCCTTTTCACTCACCACAGTTGGCTGCTTTGACATCCTGAAGTCTGGCTGTGGGGTGATGCGCTGGTGGCGCGTCCGTTGCTTCCTCCTCAGTGATGGATTCGATGGGCCGGGTCACATAACTTATTCACAGAATCAATTATATCCTCCCAAAGATCATCAGACGGGAAGAGTGCTGCTGGGTCCATGTAGTGGTCGCATCATTCTGTCATAGGTAATAGGCTGTGTGACAGGCAGTAAAAAGGACCCAAAATGCAAGACTCTCAAAGACGGGGCTGGAACTCAAAACGCAGCTTTATTGCTGGAAAAATCTCCTTAAAAATTAACTCTCACAAAAGCAAAATGGATTGTTATATAGCGCTTTTCTACTCTCACGGAGTACTCAAAGCGCCCTATACAACATGCCACATTCACCCAGTCACTTTCTCTAAACTTAGTGCTGTCTAAACACATTTACACTCCGATGGATGTCTCAGAGAGCAACTTGGGGTTAGTATCTTGCCCAAGAATACTTGACATGCAGACTGGAGGAGCCAGGGATCGAACCGGCAACCTTCTGATCAGTAGGTGACCTTAGTGATGTGACGTTCTGTATCGGGGCTTCAAAGCTTGTGTCGAGTAATGTGTAACATGGTAGACTAATGTGCCTGTGTTAATTCAGCTCCATATTATTGTGTGAAGTTGCACTGGGTTGGGAGTGATTTTGTGTGTGTGTGTGTGTGTGTGTGTGTGTGTCACATTTTTGGTGAGCCAATGGGTGGAATGGGGTTGGACTAATTAGAGGCAGGTGTACTTGATTGCACTGATACACTGGTCTACTTATAGCCCACACTACAAACACTGCTGTGTCGTTTTGTCTCTCTGTGCAGGTATGTAATGTGATGAAATCAGATATGTTTGGGATGGATGGGTTTTGTCCTATGAATTCTATAGTGAAAGTGTCGTTTTGTCTCTCTGTGCAGGCCAGGGCCTATTATATGCCACAGCCTAAAGGCAGCAGAGTTGCAGAGGCTGGAGTGACCACTGGCTATATGCTTGCAGGGTGGTGGGTCTCCAAGGACAACTTCTAACCCTGTTACAGGCAACACGTGGAGTGCAACTGGCCGTGTGGCATAGCTGGCTCTGGCCTTGGGACTGTGTGTTTTTTATACAATTCATAAATGGGACACTGGACTGTTTTATCTTTTATCTCTTGATATATATTTTTGTCAATAAATAATCTTTTAGAATTTTATTGACTGTCATCTTTTTGCCCACGACAGAGACGGTTGGTCAGACCTAGAATCTTTCTTTGGGTTTTTAGAATATCACAAGGTTTTTAGAATATCAACAAATTAAATCCATAGTAAAAAAGAAATTTAACCTCAGTCAAGTTGAATTACAAACACCACTAAGTGCGGCACATTTTCTTACTCTTAAATCCCCCAAATTATTATCTAAAATATACAGAACACTTTCTAAATTAGATGAATCAATATCCCTTCCTACTGCAAAGTGGGAAGCAGATTTATCAGTCAACCTAGACCAAAACTTCTGGTCTCAGATTTGCTTAAAAACTTTTAAATTAATTAAAAATCCCAGTCTGCAATTAATACAATACAAAATACTTCATAGAGTGCACTATACAGGTCATCGGATGTTCAAGATGGGCTTTACATCTTCCAACAACTGCTCACACTGTCAAGGCAATACACCAGACAATTACATCCACGCTCTTTGGTTCTGTCCACCAGTGCAAAAGTTTTGGCGCGAGATATGTGAAGACTTATCAAAATGTCTGAAATGTAACATTCCAACTTCCCCCTTAGTGTGTTTGTTGGGCAGCTTAGATAATGTCACTTCAGAAAAGAATATAGCCCATATGATCTTCACTGCCCTATGCATAGCCAAGAAAACAGTCCTCATGAACTGGAAAAATAAAAATAATCTTAATTCTAACCAATATAGAAATTATCTATTAGATTACATTAGTCTTGATACAGCCTCTGCCACCACATCAGATCAATTGCTCTGGGCCCCTTTTATCAGCTCCATCACCTAGTGGGGGTGGGGGGTCATAGTTTGGTCCCGCCTTCACTGTTGTGATTGGTGAGGGGGTAGGGACAGGCTTAGGGCGTCGGGGGGTTCCCCGGAGGCATCTTCCTTGGGGGGCTCAACCCGGGGTAGCGGTCACGTCCGGTTGAGGGCTCTGTTGGCTCTCAGGTGACTGTTTCCTCGCGGCTGCGTGCAGCGGGGCTAGGGGAGGGTCTGTGCTGACGGACGTGGGTTACTGACCTGGCAACCTGGCTGCCCCTGGGTGGGTCCGGGATGGGCGTGAGGTTCTGGGGGTGCTCCGTCTCTGGGCGGGGGCCCGGGCCGGGCCTCGGGGGCTCGGGTCCTGGTTGGTGTGTTGCCGGGGTTGTGGGCGGGTGGGTGCATGGGGGCCCGGCCCTGGAGCAGGGTGCCGCCGGTGCATCGAGCCGCCTGGGGGGCTCTTCAACTGGTGGGGGGGATGGTCACATCTGGCAGGAGCTTTCTTCTCTCAGGAACTCTCTGCAGGAGGGGGAGATACAGGAGAGGTGGAGGAAGATCTCAGCCTGGGCGTTTACCGTCTTATGTAGTCTGGAAGATGTGTGGTTGGTGGGGTGGGTGCAGTTTTCTCTGTGGTGGGGTTGGGTGGACTGTCCAGGGCTCTGTGGAGCCGGGGGGCGCTACTGCACTGGGCCCCGGTCTGATGGGCCTGGGCCCCCCTTCCCTGGCGGGTCGCGGAGGGTGGGAGTGCCTACTGGGGTCAGCGGGGGAGCTGGCCCCAGGGAGGGGTTACCTGCCCCTCCCTTCCTTCCCTCCCCATCTCCAGCTGCCTCCCTCTTCCCGCTCCTCCACAACCACCCACACATGCAGGGCCTTGGAGTGGGGGTATGTCACCAGGGTGCAGAGGAGGCTACCCCCCCCCCTGTCCCCTTCTGGCTGCCTCTGCCTCAATTTTATCCCACATCTTAGACATTCACATTATTCACACTCTCATTACACATACATATAGGATCTTGGGGGTGGGCACAATCACGGAGTCCAAATCACCATCAGGGTGTATACCTCACCCCTGACGTCGTTGCCCACCTCTCAATTTTAAATACACTTAGTCATTGAGGGTTAGCAGGAGGGACTATGCGCTTACCTGCTGCTCCTTGGCAGGTAGCTCCATGCCCTCCTGGGTTTTAATTGCACCTTAGAACACATATGCATCAACACTACAATGAGCGGGTGGAGGGAGGTTTGGAGTCTTCTCCCACCCCCATTCTCTGCGGCCTGCTGGAGCGGGAGGGCTAGTAGGAGGAGTTGGCCGTCCGACTGCGGTCTGGGGTGTGGGGCCTCCCTGCTGCTGCGGAGTCGGGGTGGTCTGCCTCTCCCCACCGCAGGGAAAAGGGTAACACCACCTGGGTCTGGGTGCAATTCCCCCCTCCAGGGGCAAGGGTACCTAGACCCGGATTGTAGAGTACGCTTGGGGAGTGTGATTGTGTGTACAGCGTCTCTTTATGTCTGTCTCCACGTTGGTTGAGTGTGGAGTAAGTGCATATGAGAGCATGAGGGTGGGAATGGATGTTTGTGTCTGTGTGTGCCTGTATGTCTGTGTCTATATGTCAGGTTGGGTATCAGACGCCACCTCTCTGGGGACACCTCAGGCCCTCCAAGGTTTGGAGGCCTATCTCCACCCACCACCACTTCCCCTGCCGGTGGCGGACTCCCTCAGGTGTCGGTGTGTTGGTGGTTCTTTGTGTCTGGGGGTGGGCGTCCGGGTACACACCGGCTCACTCCTTGGCGGCCGCTTGTCGGGGCCTGGGGCCTGGGGCTCGCTCGGGCCCCCTTTGGAGGTGGGGTGCCCCCGGCCTCTCGGCCTAGGGCTCGGTCACTCAGGCGCAGCTGGGGGCCGGCGGAGCTCACGGGCGCGTCACTGCAACCCCCCCTGGCTTCTGCTCCGCGGCTGCTGAGTGAGCCCTCATCTGGGACTCTCCTCAGCTCTTACTGGAACAGTGGCGCGGCTGCCCCTCTGTTGGTCTTCCATGGTCTTTTGTGTTCTGGGGGCCTCTGGATGTCTGGAGTTTTGATCTCCTCCATACCCGCTTCACACCCTGGAGGACGGGGCTGAGGCCCCCCCACACTCCCTAGCAGATCATTACATGGAGAAACCTTTGGAATGCAAGCATGCTGATCCACACAGGTATGCACACATGGGTATTCACAGACGCGGACTAAAGCTTTCTTGGCTGCTGCCTCAAAGCACACTGTGCGCTGTCTATCTTGCGTGCTGCACAATATTGTTTATTACTTAGTAAATACTGATATCTATGACTAGCTAGTTTATTGTGATGGTGCTTTGTTTTCTCTATTATTATGTTGCTCTTTGTTGTTTGCTGTCTCCTCTGTTTGTTTGTTTGTTTGTTTGTTTGTTTGTTTGTTTTTTTTTTCTCCATACAGGTGACCCAGGAGTTTTTTTTTTTTTTGTCTCTCTTCCCCCCCCTTCTCACCGTCTCTTCTCCCCTTTGGTTTTCTTTCTTTCTCTCCCCCTCTCTCTCTCATTCATTCCCCCTGTCCTATTTATTAAAAAAAAAAAAAAAAAAAAAAAAAAAAAAAAAATGACAAAGGATGAACTGAAGCTCTGCCATCACGTAATGTCGCATACTGCTGTTTCTGATGTCATTTAAGAAAAAAAAAAAAAAAAAAAAAAAAAAAGAATCTTTCTTTGGGTGTGTTACAAATGGAGGGGGTGTTTCCGCGATACGCGTAACGAGGCTTGCTTCATTGATGGGAGGAGCTGAAAATGATGACGTCCGAAGCCTCGCTGTCCCCCCCAAGACTGCCCGGCTGTACCACATGACTGGTTCAGGAAGTGGTTCGAACTTTGCCGCGAGCTATGACAGCGATATAAACCCTCAGACTTCATTCAAAATGTGGGTGTTTGATGGAGAGTTGCGGTTAGTGAGAGTTTGGAGACAGTTTGGAGGTTTATGAGAGTGAGGAGAGAAAGTCAGGAGAGAATGGAGCCAGCTAAGAAGAGGAGGATGTCCTCCCCTGTGTGGGAACATTTTGATCTTATTCCTCTCAACAAGGTATGTAAATTTCTACAGAAGATGTATTTTCATAATACTGATGGTGCAATACAATTTATGTTGAGCTGTCTTGACTTTCGTACAAGGTGAAGTGTTTGCTATGTGCCAGGGAGCTGGGATATAACAACAACACCTCATCCATGCTTAGGCACTACAGAGCTTTGCCTGAGAATAAGGGGAACACCGGTATGCCCGATGGACTGGCCATCGGGCATATGGTTTTTGTTTTTTGTTTTTTGTAACGGTATAAACAATGAGAGGTGGTGGATTGGCCAGATGCTGGCCGGTGTGTAAAAATAACTCAGTTGTTTGATGGTGGCTATAGCGTAGCTTCCACAGATTCAGTAACATCAAGTGGTGGAGGCCAGCAGGTGGATGAAGGAAAGGGGAGGCAAGAGGAGCAGAGACCCGAGGCAGCACCGGTCCGAGTGTCAGGTGAACTGAACTTCAGGTAAGAAGTTATGACCTGCAGTCTATCTGGGTCAGATATGAACCAAGTTTAGGTGCAATTTATTTTCGTTGTGCTGACTTTCTACAGTCAGTTACAATCACTCGTACTGCGTATTAGCTAGCATGATGGAGTTTCTATACAGCTGGGTGGGTGCTATGATGTTACTGATAGTGAACTTTATTTTAATCATAAGGTTAGAGTTTCCAACCGTCCCGTTAAAAAAAAGAATCGTCTCGTATTCAGAGAAAATATCACGCGTTTCGTTTTGAGCTGAAAAGGAACACAGTTTGTCCTGGACTTCAGCTAGAATGAAAAAAGACACAAAGCTGGAGTTATTCTGTCGTTACGCTGCAGCTGCCTCTTCTCTCCTGTCTCTCCTGTTTCTACTTCAATCATGAAACTGATCAATGATCAGCTGATCAGCTTCTCTCTCTTGTTTGTTTATCGCCCACTTTGTGCCAGAAAGAGGAAACCAGCGGATGTCGCGCTAAACAACAGCAGCACGTTTAAGCTTGATCAGCTGTTGTTAGAATTTATTTAATATTAATTTCTAGTATCAGCTGATGTTTGCTGGAGCCACAGCTGTAAAGCTGCTGGTCATGATGTCGGTTTGGATATGTGGTGAGAGGGAAACATGAAGATGAAACCAGGAGATGTCCTTACTGGATCATCAGAGCTGAACAGGTTTATGGAGAAACAGGTTTACCTTTTAGGTGACATGAATGAGTTGAAGTTATGAACTGTTTCTGAGAGACAAATAACACCAGGATCCTTTTCTAAGTAGCTGACAGCTGGTAACTGTGCAGGGGTGGGTCTAGCAAAATGTTGCCAGGGGGGCAGGTAGGGCATTAACAGGGAGAGGGGGTACAAAGAAATACTTTCTTATTCTCATTTAAAATGTCTAGCTTTTAAAAAATAATTATCTGAAGCTTACAACCAAAGTTTTTATCTGACGTAAAATGTATAGAAATCATACATATACCAACAAGACTGTACATCACTGTCATAAAAGCGTCTGTTTTCATTCAAAGGCTTTATGGCTTTAATACCTGGGGGGCCGGTCTCTCGTCAAAATGCCCGGGCTGATTTTTTTGTCCCAGTCCAGCCCTGGGCACGACACGCAGTGCATTAATTTGAGCAGGTGCATTAAAAAATAAATGGCCGCACCAGCGGTGCACATCGCAAATCAGCTCACATAGACACATTAGTTGTGCCTCTTCTTAATGACAGTATTTTAGCTAACAACCCCAACTACCAGATTCAACTTGTAATTGGCTAAAAATAACAACGTCCCTCTCACCAGACGTTGTTAGCTTTCCACATTCCGACACTTCAAATGCTTCAGGAGCTTTTCCGCTCAGCGCAGCATCAGCACCACTGACTCGAGACAGAATTCACAATGCATTTTTGGGACTTTCAGGTGTTTGGACCAATGTTTTATTTTCTGATCAAACCAGAATTCTTTAATGAGCAGCTGGATTTGTCTTGCATTAACTGGCTGAGTTAATGCCAGTTAATGCGACATCGAAGCAGCTGGAATCCACAGTGCGTGTTCATGGAGCTGCATTTTCACCTGCTGGACATCACTACCTGACAAGTTTAACTGTCTTCAGAACATTGCAGAGGCCTTATTGACAGTATTTGTCTCTAATATCTGTGTGAGCAGATTTTCTCTCACATGAAGAGTGTCCTCAGGTAGCCTCTGAATGCTGGACACTCGGAGACCTGGAGACCGTGGCTCAGGGGGTTGGGAAGCGTATCTGTAATCGGCAAGACACTTCACCCGTTGCCTACTGGTGTTGGCCAGAGGGGCCGATGGCGCGATATGGCAGCCTCGCTTCTGTCAGTATGCCCCAGGGCAGCTGTGGCTACAACTGTAGCTGCCTCCACCAGTGTGTGAATGTGAGAGTGAATGAATAGTGGCATTGTAAAGCGCTTTGGGTGCCTTGAAAAGCGCTATATAAATCCAATCCATTATTATTATTATTATTATTATTATTATTATTAACATGTGTATTAACAAACATGCCATATTGGCCCAGTTTATTTTTCTTATCATTGTTGTGAGGAGACCATAAATAGCATTTGTATTTTCTGTTGTACAGTCCATTTGCTGTTATGGATAAAAAAGTGTCTTTTTTGTTTCAAAATAGCTGATAACTATTCGCTATCACTATTATATTATATTATATTACATTATTTACTGCTATTATATACTATAACTATCACTATTCAACATCCCACCTGTTTCATCTGTGGAATTTGGTATAATTTCAGAGTTTCTAGTTGTCCTAGCACCACAATAAAGAGTTATCTTATCTTATTTAACGATGCAACCACTGAGCTCTCTCAGGAAAAAAGGGTGTCTGGGTTAGAGATGGACCGATCCGATATTACGTATCGGTATCGGTCCGATACTGACCTAAATTACTGGATCGGATATCGGAGAAAAATAAAAAATGTAATCCAATCCATTAAATATCACGAAAGCACCTCACAAAACTTGCAACACGCCGTAACTCGCCTCAGAACGTTAGCACGTCGGAGCAGTATGCATCACGTGATAGAGCGGCTGTGGCATGCAGGACCTGTCGGTGGTCTGGATAGCATGTGGAGCTTCGCTAGCAACCCGGCATTTCATCTCCGACAAAGTTATCCCAGAGAGAAGTAAAGCAAGTGTGTAAGTCCATCTCTGAATGTTTGTAAAGCATTCCTGCGTTAAGCTTAACAAGCGACTGCCTCTTCTTGCTGATACTTCAATCATGAAACTGCTTAATGATCAGCTGATCGGCTTTTCTGTCGCGAGTCCGTCTCTGTTGTTTGTTTTTGGCCCACTTTGCACCAGAAAGAGGAAACCAGCGGCTGAACAACAGCAGCACGTTTAAGCTTGATCAGCTGTTGTTAGAATGTATTTAATATTACTTTCTACTCGAGGATCTTTTTCTACGTAGCTGACGGCTGGTAACTGTGCAGGGGCGGATCTAGCAAAGTTTAGCCAGGGGGGCCGATAGGGCATTAACAGGGAAAAGGGGGCACAAAGACATACTTTTCTTTCTTATTCTCATTTAAAATGTCTAGCTTTTAATAAAAAATTATCTGACACCCAAAGTTTTAATTTGATGTAAAATGAATAGAAGTCAATTACTGTATATAGTAACTATTAAGTCTAATATACCCTATTAAGCTATAGTACTTTTTCCTTTGGGAAGGTACCATCTGTGCAGTCTGCAGTTCTGTAGAAGAAAGATGTTGAATCTATTTAATATTTCTTGAAAAATAATTGATTTCTGTGCATTTTTTTTTTCACACTGCATCAAATTAAGGTTGATTATGTCGATTAAGCATCATGAGGTGGAGCGTGAGGGGTGGTTCCCTATTTTTTATTTATTTATTTTTGTTGTTGCTGGGAGTTGGAACCCTATTAGTTAGGTTGCTTAATATTTATGCTAAGTACTCTTTAAAATACCAGAATAGGGAGGATGGTGTAGGTTTAAGTTTATTAGATTGATCAGTATTGCTGAACTATGAAATTATTTTTTTTTACATACAGGTATAACAGAATAGCTTTAGTGTAGTTGTTGTTTTAAACTTGAGTATGAACTTACACAAAATGCAGCAAGATATTTAAAAAAAAAAAACTTTTGTTGATTAAAAAACACTATATCGGATTCATATCGGTATCGGCAGATATCCAAATTTATGATATCGGTATCGGACAAAGTGGTATCGTGCCATCTCTAGTCTGGGTCAAAGGTCATACCTTTGCTCACTATGCTGGGTCATTGCCTCAATGAACAAATGGAAAAATCACCATCCATTGGCTCAGAAGCTGAGGATGCTATTGAGAAAGAAGCTGGATAAAATACAAACCATGAGCATTATGTTCCTTGCGACACTGCTGGACCCAAGGTTCAGAAAACTCTGGTTTCTCAGCCCTGCAAGAGCTAGCGAAGCAGAAAAAGACTGAAAGCAGAATGTGCTTCCGTAATGAGGGCCTCCACCACCACCTCTTCCTCCACACCACCACCACAGCCATCAACATCACAAACTGTTGAGGCTGTTTCCCACGGTACTATTGTTATTGCATTTGAGTTGCATTTATATAAACTGTTTGTTGGGTCTGTATCTATTATTGTATGATCTACTGTACAATATAAAGCGCCTTGAGGCGACTGTTGTTGTGATTTGGCGCTATATAAATAACATTGAATTGAAAATTTAATTGTTAGTATCGCATAAAACTCTCATTGTTTAGGTAACAACCTGTGGCGTCGCCTGGATGAGAGTGTCAGGCAGACACAGACAAAATGTAACAGCAGATGCGAATATTGAGGTCCAACGGAGCCAAATATTGGAAGGCTGGAGGACCCCCTTAAATACTGGGAGAGACAAAAATATGTCTATCCTCACTTATATAAGTTAGCACTGACATACCTGTGTACCCCTGCCTCATCTGTGCCCTGTGAGTGAGTGTTTTCAAAAGCAGGGGAAATATTGTCCAAAACAAGAAATGGCCTACGACCTGCCACAGTGGAGAAAGTGTTGTTTTTAAACAAAAACCAATGACGTGTCCCCTAAACACTAATCACTGTCCACACGCCAACCACTCCTCACAGTAAATGATCATTTCCATTTTACGCATTTCCAAATAATGGTAAATGGCCTGTATTTATATAGCGCTTTACTAGTCCCTAAGGACCCCAAAGCGCTTTACATATCCAGTCATCCACGCACACATTCACACACTGGTGATGGCAGCTACATTGTAGCCACAGCCGCCCTGGGGCGCACTGACAGAGGCGAGGCTGCCGGACACTGGCGCCACCGGGCCCTCTGACCACCACCAGTAGGCAACGGGTGAAGTGTCTTGCCCAAGGACACAACGACCGAGACTGTCCAAGCCGGGGCTCGAACCGGCAACCTTCTGATTACAAGGCGAACTCCCAACTCTTGAGCCACAATCGCCCCATAATCATTTTCCATACTGCTGGTATAAATATACACAGTATACTGCCATCACTACAATATACATGTTTTACACACTCCTTTTGTTGTTGACATTTACAGGCTGTGTGCAAAAGGCCACACTCTTCAAATCCATGTCAACTAATATTTTCACGTCCAGTAGGTGTCCTACTAAAGCAAATGAAGCTTCAAGACGCTTTGCGCTGGGGTGAACCAACTGGATGAAAAGCTTCAGTGCTTCATGAAACTTCATCTGCCCATCACTAGACGACCTGCTCTACCTCCTGAGCTACAGCCACCTCAGAACAAAACTTGGAACAGAAACACTAGAACATGACAAACACACAGCATGTAGAAAGTACAACACAACAAAGAGCAAAGGAAAACACAGGGCTTAAAAACACAGGGGAGTAATCAGGGAATGGGAAAAAGGAGGGAGACACTGCTGGGAGAAATTAGGGCTAACGAGACAGGGGAAGTAAAACTGAATACACTAACATATGACATGGACCTTCAAAGTAAATAGGAAACAAGAAACAATTTACAAAGACAGACTTGAGAGACAGACTGGAGGAATAATAATAATCAAAAACAGCACAACTAATGAATCAGATCATCATACAAATCATAATACAGAAAAACACCAAAACATGAGAAACAGAAAATGCTGGGTCAAAATGACCCAGACCGTGACAAGAGCATGCTGTAGGTATTACAGGTACTGCGCTGCAGTGGTTTGTATCATATCTATCTAATAGACTCCAGTTTGTGCATGTAAATGGAGAGTCCTCTTCACACACTGAGGTTAATTATGGAGTTCCACAGGGTTCAGTGCTAGGACCAATTCTGTTTACATTATACATGCTTCCCTTAGGCAGCATCATTAGAAGACATAGCATACATTTACACTGCTATGCAGATGACACCCAGCTCTATCTGTCCATGAAGCCAGATAACACACACCAATGAGTTAAACTGCAGGAATGTCTTAAAGACATAAAGACCTGGATGGCCGCTAACTTTCTGCTTCTTAATTCAGATAAAACTGAGGTTATTGTACTCGGCCCCGAAAAGCTTAGAAATATGGTATCTAACCAGATTCTTACTCTGGATGGCATTACCTTGGCCTCCAGTAACGCTGTGAGGAACCTTGGAGTCATTTTTGACCAGGACATGTCCTTCAATGCACATATTAAACAAATATGTAAGACTGCTTTCTTCCATTTGTGCAACATCTCTAAAGTTAGAAATACCCTGTCTCAGAGTGACGCTGAAAAACTAGTTCATGCATTTATTACTTCCAGGCTGCACGACTGTAATTCATTATTATCAGGAAGTCCTAAAAACTCCCTGAAAAGCCTTCAGCTAATCCAAAATGCTGCAGCAAGAGTCCTGACAGGGACTAGAAAGAGAGCAGATTTCTCCTGTTTTGGCTTCCCTTCATTGGCTTCCTGTTAAATCCAGAATTCAAAATCCTGCTCCTCACATACGAGGTCTTAAATAATCAGGCCCCATCTTATCTTAATGACCTTGTAGTACCATATCACCCTATTAGAGCACTTCACTCTCGCACTGCAGGCCTACTTGTTGTTCCTAGAGTATTTAAAAGTAGAATGGGAGGCAGAGCCTTCAGTTTTCAGGCCCCTCTTCTGTGGAACCAGCTTCCAGTTTGGATTCAGGAGACAGACACTATCTCTACTTTCAAGATTAGGCTTCAAACTTTCCTTTTTGCTAAAGCATATAGTTAGGGCTGGACCAGGTGACCCTGAATCCTCCCTTAGTTATGCTGCAATAGACGTAGGCTAGTGGGGATAGGTTAATTGGAAACACTAAATTGCCTATAGGTGTCAATGTGAGTGCAAATGGCTGTCTCTGTCTGTGTTAGCCCTGTGACAGACTGGTGGCCTGTCCAGGGTGTACCCTGCCTCTCCCCCTAAGACAGCTGGGATATGCTCCAGCCCCCACCCACCCATCCCCAACACAACTGTAGCATGTGTGAAAATATATGGAATAAAAATAATAAAAATATTTTCGAAGCAACTTCAAGATTGATGACCAAGAACACTTTTTCTCAGTTTCTTAACCTTTACATTCATTATAGGTTCTAAGCATCACAATAGCTACAGATCCATGGATTGCACTAGTGTGTTGCTAAAAAAAAAAAAAAAGCATTTCCAGACTTTAACACAGCTAAAAAGTTCAGCAGTGCCCGCACCAAGACTGAAGCTGTTGTCACTCTTGAAGCTAATGAAATCCAGCACTGTGGCATTTCTCAGACTTCAGTAACCACCGAACAGAGAAAATGGAATGGTGGCATGCAAACAAAATTAATTGAGAAATCAGAAACCATTGCACAATACCTCACTGGTACCTCACTGGTAATTTTTCTTATACAGATGAGTCATTATTTCTGTAACATTATTTAATTCCAGAGGTTTTTAAGTTTGTTTTTGTTTTGTTTTTTGCACTTATTGACTTGCAAAAGCCTATATGACATTTTTTATTTCACCATTCATTAACCGCACAGAAAAGGCATCTTTTAAATATGTTAAAATTTTCTTTAAACAAAACAGTATTATTAAAATTCTTCATGACTGGGCCAAGTGTCCTCTTTTTTGGAAATCAAAATATGGTCACCCTACCTATGGGGATCCATAAAGTATTCTGAATCGAATCTCAATCAAACTGTGGGTGAACAAATTAGATAATGTGATGATGATTACAGCAAAACAAAGGGTTCAGCATGTATATTATCAGATAGGTAATCGTTACTGAGGTGTTTTAGTGTAAGTAAGTAAGTAAAACGACAATATTCTTGTAACAAACTCGTTATGTTAGTGTTTTGCTTCTGCTCGCGGGTCACATCTGGGAACTTCACTGTGCTACACACCAGAAACAAAAACAAATCTATGTAACCTTTGTAGCTTCAGTTATTCAAAATAAAAGTGTGTCCACTCATTCGATATTTCCCGAATTGACAGGAAAACGGTTCTCTTTATTTGGTCTTCAGTCTACGAAAACAACTCTTGGATTAATAACGCGGGCCTTCAGATTGTAAACCCTCCCCCTGTGTGACGGATTTGGTTGACTCCAGGCCCCGGCAGAACCAAGATGGCTACCTGAGCACCGACGAAACGAAGTTCACTTTCTCACTGTAAATACTGAAGCTTGTTGTGCTTCTCCGCCATGGACGGATCACTGTGTGTGGACAATGAATACAGGTGAGCGTCACAGACATATTTTATGCTAAGGCCTAGGGGCTGAAGCCCGGTTGTCTGCAGGATTTTGAGTAGCTCTAATAGCCACAGCAGCTAACTGTGGGTACAAGTCATACCCGTAGTTAGGGGACTGGTGTTTGTACTGGGAATCCTTGTTAGCGGCTGGACAACTCAAGGATATACCTGCACTACAATGAGATAAAACCACCAGGAAGCCATGGTCAGGCCACGGTTTTATAGGTTAGACGTTTACCCAGACACACTGAACGCTGTTCTTAGCTAAGCTAACGTTAGCGAGCTTTGCGCATGCACTCAGCAGGCTAAAGAGTTAGTTTGCTGCCGTGCTGCTTTTCAAATGTCCTCCTTCATGTAATATAGTGTGGTGAGTCCGACAGGTATGTGCACTGAGAAGGCACCCTTGTGTCTGGTTTACTGCCAAGTCCCATATTTTCACTAGTGTAACGTGAAGTAGACCAGATGTTGCACAGCGACAGAGGTGCTGTCGACACCAGGTTGGATGTTTTGGTCGTTGCCAAATAACCCGAGCTGTTCGGATTACCACTAATAGCTGTAGCATTGCAGACTCGGCGCTCTTTGAACCCCTTTCGCCGACTCTACTTTACAAATACATATGATTTAATATCAAATTAAATGATCTAGAACGCGGCCTGAGAAAGGGTTGATCAGACTACTTTATCGTTGTCATCTCCACTCCAGACCATCACCATTTTAGGACCATCTTAATACAGTATATATTGTTTATATATATAGTTACACAGTGACAAATTTTTAAGCTTTGCTTCTCTACACCACCATAATGGATTTCAAATCTAACGATGAAGATGTGGTAAGTCCAAACCTTGAGCTTAAATTCAAAGGATTTAACAAAAGTAATGCATTAACTGTTTAAGAATTGCAGCCATTTTTTTTTACACAGACTCGATATTCAGAAGCACAAAAGTAATCAGAAATACACTGTTGAAAAAACATCCGATCTCTATGGGGAAAAATATGTTGGATCTCTTTACTGATATGGACTGGGTAATGTATTAGGAATGAAAAGCAACTAATCAGCTGGAGATGGCTGAATTCAAAGACACCCGAAGACACTCCGTAAATCGAAGTGAAAAACAAATTGCTTTGACTTGTTCATTTTGCTGAGAAACTAGAAGAGCAGGCATGGTGCGTTTCCTCCTTTGAGATGCTCTGGAGGACTTTACTGCTGCCATGCTGCCACCTTCAGTTGCTGTTTGTTTGTTTGTGTCTCTGTCTTCAGTTTTGTCTTCACTAACTAAAGCATTCTCTATTTGGGCTGAGACAGCCTTGGTCTTTGAAAAATACTCAGGTTCCTCTTAGTTGCCTGGAGAATCTCTTGGGTTCTTTTTGTAGTATTCGTTGCATCACAATCTATTTGCAGTTTTATAGCTTTTGGCTGAATCTGATCAAAGTATAGCCCCTACACGCCACAGTAGCCCTTTTTCTATTAGTACCTACTTGGGTCGACAGGACCCGACTCAGACCAACTGGTTTGCCATTACGACCCAGTAGTACCTTGTTTGCTGGGGCAGGGCAAACCTTGGGGCAGGGATAGTGCAGTAGGTAGAGTGGTGGCCCCATGATCGGAAGGTTGGGGGTTCCCTACACACTGCTCCTTGGGCGCCCAATGGCTGCCCACTGCTTCACTGAGTGAATGGATTAAATGCAGAGAGGAATTTCCCCGTGGGGATCAATAAAGTATACATTAATATTACCTTGTTTGTGTGCTTGTCGTCATAGCAACGTGTCTGCGCATTGCAGGGTCCCAGGAGAAGCTGGGACCCTGTTTACTAGAAGGTTTTAAAATTTCTGTACTTTTAGGTGACAGGAGACATGTGGCCTGGTCAAAACACAGAGAGCTGCACTCTAAAAGATCTTTAAACATAGTAAACATACCTTGTGTGCCACAGACTGCTCCCAAACACGAGGGGACAAGTAATACCTCTAAAACACTTAAGTTGGCTTTATTAAACATTAGATCTCTAGCTGGGAAAACATTTTTAATTAATGATTTAATCACTGAGCACAGCCTTGATTTTATGTTTTTAACTGAAACTTGGTTGGACCAAAGTAACAGTGGAGCTGTTCTCATCGAGACGACCCCTCCTAACTACAGTTTTATCAGTGAGGTCAGGGCGAGCAGGAGAGGAGGAGGGGTTGCTGTCTTATTTAATGAATCATTTCAATGTAAGCAGCTATCTCCTGGAAGTTTTCAGTCTTTTGAATATGTGGCTTTACAGCTGAAGGCCCCATCCAAAGTTGTGTTTCTTAATGTTTACAGGCCTCCCAAATAGAGCAGGGCGATATGGCCAAAAATATTTATCACGATATATATTTGAAAATTTGCGATAACGATATAACCGACGATATAATTGATGCGAGACAAAATACAACTCCACAACATTACTAGCGCAAAAAGACAACCTTCCATTTATTTTCACTTAAACAAGAAGCTGGTTTTTATGTACATTAAAGCTTTATAAAAATTTAACAGTGCAAATGCAAATTCCTTGCTGAAAGTTTAACCAAAAGGCATTTCCAGTAGAAATGGGCTGACATATCCTGAGCATAACCATGTATAATATCCACTGAAGTTAAAAAGAGGTGCTTTGCAACATTAAACTGCAGTGTGCAGTACGCATTTTTCGGACCATAAGGTGCACGGGATTATAAGGCACATTAAGCGAAACAAAGCAGTCAGATAAATCAAACTTTATTAAACTCATTCTTCTTGCTTCCTCCACTTCTGTACCATTGATTCATTAATGTTGAATTCTCTGGCAGCTGCTCTATTCCCATGTTGTTGCAGTATATTAATGACTAACCTCGTATTGTGGATGGATTATCTCAGTTGTTCTCCTGACTGAAGTTTGGTCCGTTTACAGCATCCTGCCATGCGATTGCATTTGTTTCTAACCATGAAGAACCTTCACGTTAACTTTTATAAGTGGAAAAGTGTTAGTGTTCGTCCTCCAGCTTCACTGTTTATGTTATGCTAACATAGCTGTGTCGCTAGCGATCACGTAGCACATCATTATATACCAGCTAGCCCAACTTCAGTAACCCTACAAACGTCACTGCTGTTTAGTTTCCTGTCTTCATTTATGTTGGAAGTGATAGCAGAGCTGTACGTTTGATTTTTTTCAGAAATCTCTCAGTCAGAACATGCAATATCATGCTTAGGTAACTAGCGAAACTAGCGAGCTAAATTCCACTAGCTTCCTGCTAACTTCTAACTCCGTTAAATGTAATAACTTTTGTTTTCATGGATGCCTGGAAGTTAAACTTTATAGTTACACCTGGTAAAGCAGCAATGCTGATCGTTTTATTAAAGATGAAAGAATTTAGACAGTTTTTAACTCTAAGTGATGCTGCAGTGTTGTTTGACCTGAAGTATACGGAGTTTAGGACCCAGATTACTCCCAGATTTAAGAGCATCTTAGTCCGACAAATACGACAATAACAACGGCCGCTTGCATGTTCTGCAAAAAAATGTGCTTTGTTGTGTATCTGACGGACAAACACCAAACCAGTTCCACATCACGGAAGTTGCACCATTTTTACAAACCAATTCTGGTTCATCTGTTTCACTCAACAATCGGCCATGTGCGTATGAAAACAAAGGCACTGCGCATGCGCGTTTTACTTCCATTCTATCGCGATATTTCATTTTCCTATCGTTGCCTAACATTATACCGGTATTACCGTGAACGGTATAATATGGCCCAGCCCTACTCCCAAATACTGCACAGACTTTTTTAATGACCTTAGTGAACTGCTGTCTGTGATCTGTGTTGATTTTGACTGTGTAATTATTGCTGGGGATTTTAACATTCATGTGGACAACCCTCAGGACAAAGGGACTAAAGACCTGAGTAACACTCTGGGCAACTTTGGGCTGACTCAGCATGTAACAGAGGCCACACATAATAGAGGACACACTCTTGACCTACTGATCTCCAAAGGCCTGAGCATTTCAAAGGTTACTGTGTCTGATGTGGGCCTGTCTGATCATTACTGTGTTTTCTTTGAAAGTAAAATCTCAGCCCACATAAATATATCAACAACAGTGATCACAAAACGGTGTATAACTGAACACAGTAGTGCAATTTTTAACCAGGTCTTCCCATTAACACCTGACCTGCCCAGAGGGTCAGTCAATGAGCTCGTCAATAGCTTCAATGCTAACATGTTAAATGTAATGGACACTATTGCTCCCATTAAGGTGAAGGTTATCTCTGGAAGGAAAAAGTCTCCATGGAGAAACTCCACACTGGTGAAAAATGAAAAAAGAGAGTGTAGGAAAGCTGAGCGCAGATGGAGAAAAACAAACCTCCAGGTTCATTATGACATTTATAAAGAGAAACTTCACAATTATAATTTACAACTGAGGAATGCAAGGAGGTCCTACTTCTCTGACATCATCACTAAAAACAGCCATAATGCTCGGGTCTTATTTTCTACAGTAGACAGGCTAACAAACCCTCCTGTGTCAGTGGCAGCTGAACTTCATTCGACCATGGCCTGCAATGACTTTGCCAAATTCTTCACAGAAAAAATCCAAAAAATTAGACAAGCAATTGGTACATCAACAGCAGATCCAGGATATGTACCGTGTCCACCAAAAAACTGTTTAAACACCATGAAACAGTTTCAACCTATTAACAGCAAAGACCTGGAGGACATCTTAGGTCAACTGAACTCCTCCTCCTGCTGTTTAGATGTCCTGCCAACAAGTTTTTTCAAAAAGGTCTCAAAGACTTTAGAGTCAGACCTGTTACAGATCGTCAACTTTTCTTTATTATCAGGTGTGTTTCCAGAATCACTAAAAACTGCTGTAATCAAACCTATACTGAAAAAGGACAATCTTGACAAGACACAAATGAACAACTACAGGCCGATCTCAAATCTCCCGTTTTTAAGTAAGATCATTGAAAAAGCAGTTTCTCAACAGCTCAGTTACTTCTTAAAACAGAATAATTGCTACGATGCCTTCCAGTCAGGTTTTAGACAGAACCACAGCACTGAAACCGCTCTGACCAAAGTGTTTAATGACATATGTCTGAATACAGACAGTGGAAAAATGTCAGTCTTAGTTTTACTGGATCTCAGTGCAGCATTTGATACAGTCGACCACAACATATTACTCAAACAACTGGAGAACTGGACAGGTCTTTCAGGAACTGTACTAAACTGGTTCAAAACATACGTAGAAAACAGGAAATACTTTGTATCAATAGGTAACTTCACATCTGAGCAGACAAGTATCACATGTGGAGTTCCCCAAGGTTCCATCTTGGGACCCCTTCTGTTTAACATCTACATGCTCCCACTGGCACAGATTATAAACAACAACAAAATAAACTATCACAGCTATGCAGATGACACACAAATATATATCACAATGTCACCAGGAGACCGAGGCCCTGTACAGGCTCTTGGTAAATGCATTGAGGAAATCAATGACTGGTTGTGCCACAATTTTCTCCAGCTAAACAAAAACAAAACTGAGGTAATAGTCTTTGGCGCCAAAGAAAAACGATTACAGGTCACCAGAGAACTTCAATCTATACATCTAAAAACCACAAACCAGGCGAGAAATTTGGGTGTAGTGATGGATGCAGACCTAAACTTAGAAAAACACATTAAGACAATAACAAAGTCAGCTTACTATCACCTCAAGAATATATCAAGGATAAAAGATCTGATGTCTCAACAGGACCTGGAAAAACTAGTCCATGCATTCATCTTTAGTAGGCTTGATTACTGTAACAGCATCTTTACAGGTCTACCTAAAAAATCAGTCAGACAACTACAGCTCATTCAGAACTCTGCTGCTCGAGTCCTCACTAAGACCAAAAAAGTGGACCACATCAGTCCAGCTCTGAGGTCCTTACACTGGCTGCCTGTCCGTCAGAGGATAGACTTTAAAGTTCTGATGCTGGTCTATAAAGCTCTGAATGGTTTAGGACCAAAATACATCAATGACCTCCTGACCCAGTATGAACCTTCCAGATCCCTCAGGTCATCTGGATCCGGTCTTTTATCAGTTCCCAGAGTCAGAACCAGACACGGAGAAGCTGCATTCAGCTTTTATGCTCCTTATATCTGGAACAAACTCCCAGAAAGCCTCAGATCAGCTGAAACACTTAGTTTATTTAAATCCAGGTTGAAGACTCACCTGTTCTCAGCTGCATTTGAATAAAGCACCAAATCCACACTTTAAGCTTAAATGTCAAAACTTACATTTAACTACTGATTTTATCTACTGTTCTGATTTTATCTGTTTTGATTTTATATACTGTTGTTTGTTGTTTGTTTGTTAATTAGTTAGTTTATTTGCTTGTTTTAATCAATTTTAAATCATGCTTTTTATTTGTTCTTGTTTCTAATGTCTCTGTAAAGCACTTTGAATCACCTTGTTGTTGAATTGTGCTATACAAATAAACTTGCCTTGCCTTGCCTTGCCTAATATGCTACACAAACACTAGAACAAAGGTGGATGTTGAAGCGACCTGCTGCTCTGTCTGTAGCTTTTCGTCACACTCGTGGGGGTCACGGCGTTGTTGTTTTTTTTTGTAGCCATTCCCTTTGTTGCTGAGTTTAAAAAATGGCGGTTATGATTTTCTTGAGCTGAGACACTCATGACTAATCAGACACTACTAACCACCCAATCAATGCCATGCAGTCTGACGACGTCACATTTTAGTACCTGTTTTAGTCACTTGAAACCCCAGCCGAGCAGGTACTAAAAAAAGTACCAGGTACTACGACCTGATGGAAAATCCTGAAAACTGTGGTGAACCGTGCCGAGTCAATCCGAGGAGGTACAAACGGAAAAGGGGCTAATGCATCCTGATACTTCTGCTAGCAGTCATGTCATGGCCTGGTTCCACTGGCAGACACATACACTATGGCATAACATTCGCAGGTGATGATGTACTCGTGGGGTTATGGTTGAGGTCATTACCTATGCATTCCTATGCGTTCCTTATCTTCCCTCTATATATTTTTAACACTGTCTTGCAGATTTATCCTATTTTTCTGCTTTTTATCTCCCAGAGTTGTGCAGGCTCTCTCAGACATGTTGTGATGAAGTCTTATTTGGTCTTTCTGTTTCTAAATGTTATTTGTGGTTTGGTCTGTGGCAAAGCCAATGTATTCCCCTTCATTTGACAAAAATATTCCTACTTCCATAATGTTGTAAAGGGTTTTTTCTTAACAGTGGAAATTATTCTGCAATCATCCCCTTTAGTAGTTTTCTGTGCTCCTTCAGACCTTTTGGCATTGATGATCTAGCCAGTGCATTCATGCACCACATCACTTCTAAATGAACCTACTGTATCTGAGACGGAGGGTTATTTGGGTTAATGTCAGCTTTCTTCACTTGCATGGCCATCACTTTGGGATCTTTTAATGAGAGCTTCAGTGGAAAGCTGTTCAAGCTTAAAACTTGCAATCCACTGCAGATCTTTTATTTGCTTTATTTGTCATCTGGCTGTGAGAACTGTTTAACATTCAGTTGTCTAGTGTCTTTTGACTGTCTGAAAATGCGAGCCTGTTAATTCATCATTTTGGTTTAGTTTTTGGATTTAAGCAGAAAGTGTACTGTCGTCTGATTTTGATTGTTTGAATTAAAATTCTCTGAATTGTCACTGTCAAAATACTTATGGACCTAATTGTATGTTTCAGTCACTCAGAGTAGCAATATTTTAACATAGAGGGTCAACCTGATGGGGCACAACAACACTGTTCCACTTCAGAATGAATCTACTATCAAACGGTGACTGCAGTTTTGTATTTTAGGAAACATTTTTTCCCCTCATACTATAAAGTTATTTTGTGGTAAAATTTAAATGATGAGTGAGCCGGCTATAAAAGCTGATTTTCCCTTTGTAAGGTTCCCCTCTGAAGTCTCACTTGTTCATTTCTCTCCTTGAATGGCTATACAATTAGTGGTGTGCTGTAAGCACATGCCTAATTTTGTCCTGAGAATATATTCCTGATGTTTGTGATAAGACTTGATAATTAAGAGGAAGGCCCTGGGGTGATTTTCATGAAGAGAAAGTGTTTGTGTATGAGAGTGAAGCTATTAAAACCTGGCCCTGTGGTAATGGAGCCAGCTGATTTCTCTGGTAACACAGTTAGGGATTTTAAACAGGCTCATATACACATAAACCTGCATACCTGTTGCACAAACATGCATTTGTTCATAGCAATGAACAGGGATTTGTTATTATTGTTATTTGACTAGCATTAAGGTGTGCATCTGTGTTCATGCTATTGAGGGGAGGGGCCGTGTAAAGTTCTGTGTCAGCTGGAGTACCGGTAGTTGAAAATGGCACTTTTAGTGTCAACACAGTTAGATATGATCCAATAGTAATATTGATCAGTATCAATTAATGCATTTCCTTGCATTTTTGATCTTCAGTGGATAGGACCTATAAACCAGCAGTCCCCACCTTTTTTGTGCCACAGACCAGTTTATATCTGACAATATTTTCACGGACTGACCTTAAAGGTGTGCAGTGTGGCTCCCTGTACCTCCTCAACAGGAGCTCATGAATGAATAAATGGTGTGTCACAAAAATTTGAATATCATTACATTTTTATGTGATTTAATTAAAGGCTTGTATATTATGTGAACTACTTAGAGTCTTTGTTTTAATTTTGATGGTTATTGCTTATAGATCATGAACATAAGAAATCCAGTATCTTAGAGTATGACATTATTTCATTTTGCCTTTCTGTACGAATAAAGTCCAACCCCACCCCTAACTTTTTCTTATTCTCAGAATGGACAGGGTAGGGTAGTGATTGGTCAAATTTAAATATCATCTGATGGCATGATTCACACATGTTTAATCTCACAATGGAAAGTCACTCCTCTGCCTGAAAGATTACAGCTTGGAGGTTTTTGACTTCCGATGCAAGCAACAGCCTGAACTCAACTGCTTTAAAAGGCTGACTGTTCAGAGTGTTGTATTGTAGCATTTCAAGGAGAGTTGACTGGAGAATAAAAGTGTAATAAGAAAAGCTACACAAGCAACAGGTATGATGGCAGCCACCTGTACAAGGAGACTACTTTTGATACCAGAAGAAAGGTCACGATCAAAATTATTAGGGTTTCGCCTACTGGCCTGCTTCAAATCCACCTCCATCGTCCCGATACCCAAAAACTCCAACCCATCTTGCCTCAATGACTACCGCCCAGTAGCACTCACCCCCATCATCACTAAGTGCTTAGGGCAGCTGGTCCTAGCACACTTCAAATCCTGTCTCCCCCCCCCACCCTGGACCCCCACCAATTCGCATACCGCCAGAACAGGAGCACAGAGGATGCAGTCTCCATCGCACTGCACTCTGTCCTCTCACACCTGGACAACAACAACACCTACGCCAGAATGCTGTTTATAGACTTCAGTTCAGCATTCAATACAATCCACCCCTCACAACTCATCAGGAAACTGACAGACCTGGGCATCAGTTCCCTCATGTGCAAATGGTTACTGGACTTCCTGACCAACCGCCCCCAACATGTCCGGCTGGATAACCGCTGCTCATCTACCATCACGATGAACACCGGTGTACCACAAGGCTGTGTGATGAGCCCTTTCCTCTACTCCCTCTTCACCCACGACTGCAGACCTGCTGATGGTTCCAACACCATCATTAAGTTTGCAGATGACACCACGGTGATTGGCCTCATCAGTGACAACGATGAGGTGGATCGTCTGGCTGAGTGGTGCGACAGAACCAACCTGCTGCTTAACACCGAGAAGACCAAGGAGCTCATCGTGGACTACAGGAGGAATGCTGACCCACATCCACCCATCCACATTAAGGGGACGGCTGTGGAGCGTGTGAGCAGCTTCAAGTTCCTGGGAGTCCACATCTCCGAGGATCTCACCTGGACGACCAACTGCTCCAAGCTGGTCAAGAAGGCTCACCAGCGCCTCTTCTTCTTGAGGACTCTGAGGAAGAACCACCTGTCCTCAGACATCCTGGTGAACTTCTATCGTTGCACTAGAGCTGGGCGATAGAACGATAATGATATGTATTGCGATATAACTTTTACTCGATAGAGAAATTAAACTATCGCGATAGACCTCGCTGCTCTTCTCCTCTTAAAAAAAAAAAAAAAAAAAAAGACCAGCCAATCCAAATTAAGTAGCGCAGAGCCGAACCAATCACAGCCGCAGCGTCACGTCACGTGACTTGTTACGTACAGCACAAGTGCCAAGCCGCACGTGTGTTTGTTTGGGAAGCAGCCAGCGGGTAATGGAGGAAATGAGTGTGCCGACTAGAAAAATCAACCGAGCGTGACCGAAGAGAAAACAGATGATGGTTCCAATGCCGGAGAGATTGTCAAACGGAAGAGCCATAGAAGTTCCGTAGTGTGAAGGTATTTCGGCTATTTCAAGTCTGACAAAAAACAGAGTAGCGTGCACTGTAAATTGTGCCGAAAGCAAGTCTGGAAATACAATAAACTGGTGCATGCGTCACACTGTGCGCCACGTTATTGTTTCGGTGAAATGAATTTCTACAATACTGTTACTGTTAATTCTACTCTCTGCAGTGTTTAAATGCTTACACACACACACACGCACGCACGCACGCACGCACGCACACGCACGCACAGTTACTGTCCCTCCACACATACGACTCGGTTCTGCTTCTATGCCCCAGCTTTGTTTACTTTTTCCCACCGAGGCTTCTAGACTTCTGATTGGCCAACATTTCTGCATGGTTAGGAATCTAGCGCCACCTGCTGCTTTGGCATGTTCATAGCAGCGTTTTCCTTCATTTCAGCCTTTATGTGTGGACGGGATTATTTTTTAAAACGAAAACGGAAAATCTCCGTTTTCAAAAATACCCGCGTACGTGTGGACGTAGCCTCAGTCTCTGACTGGAAGCGCTAATTCGTCATTCGGCTTTTGTCAGACTAAAGTAACTGTTAAAACTGTTTGAAAAGCTAAGCTATACAACAAGGAGAGATTGAGAATTTCCTTTTAGTTCTCAGTTTATTTGATATTGACAAAAGTTAGTCAGTTTTGTCTGTTCTTCTGTAAAACAAACAAAGATTTATCTTTAGAATTAATATTTTGTTTCTAAGTGGAATTGACAATTTAGTAGTCTGTTTCGTTTGTTCTATTTTGAAACTTAAACGCTTTAGCGGCTGCCTTTTGTGTAGTTTGCAATATTTGCCTTTATTTATCTGGAAAAGTCTCATGTTCCTTAAGTACATCTACCCTGTTGAACTTATTATGGGAAATAAATATTTAAATAAAAACAAGCTGCTGATTATTTCACATTTTACTTGTGAGCAACGGCACAATTAAATCTTACAAATATAGTTATTTGGCTTATATCGTGATAGATATCGTTATCGCCTGAAATGAAAAAAAAAAACATATCGTGATATGAAAAAATCTCATATCGCCCAGCTCTACGTTGCACCATCGAGAGCATCCTGACCAACTGTATAACAGTCTGGTACGGGAACTGCTCTGCCTCGGACCGGAAGGCGTTGCAGAGGGTCGTGAAAACTGCCCAGCGCATCGCCAGAGCACCACTTCCTGCCATGAAAGACATCTACAGGAAGCGGTGTCTGAAAAGGGCTGGGAAAATCATCAAAGACCCCAGTCACCCATCACATGGACTCTTCACCCTCCTGCCCTCTGGGAGGCGCTACAGGAGCCTCCGGACTAAGACCACCAGGTACCGGAACAGCTTCTTCCCCACAGCTGTCAGACTCCTGAACTCTGCCTCCTGACATCTGACCCACGTTAACACATGGACTGAACACACACACACCCACAATGGACAACTGTACCCTCAAACACACAATAATAACATGGACTGAACCGCCACTCACAACCACTAGCACTTTATATAGCCTCTGTAGAAACTATCCACACCCTCACTTATCTTAACTGCACTACTGTATAGCTCTGTGTAAATAATCATTCTGTACATTCCTACAACCCTACAACTGTTTACAACTTGCACAGTTCCCATTTCTGTATAGCTGTATATCTCAGATTCTGTAAAGTTATTTATTTCATATTCTGTATAGTTTTTCATATTTATATCCTGTTCATAGCCTGTACATAGCTTGTACTCACTACAGCCTGTACATACTTATAGTTATAGAATATTCACAACATACTTCATACCGTGTACATTATAACATACCGTAATAGACCCATTTCTGTAATATACTCACATATCTATATTATTGCTAATATATATATTGTAATATATCTATATCACTAAAGCACTTCTGGATGGATGCAAACTGCATTTCGTTGCCCTGTACCTGTGCATGTGCAATGACAATAAAGTTGAATTCTATTCTATTCTATTCTAATAACTTGAATTTTCTGTATTTTTTTTTCTGTACTCCTATGCTCACTATCTTAATCACTCCTATCTCATCTTTCCTTTTTCAGATGGTGGCACCAATGTTGAGCTGAAGGACTTGCAACTGTGGATGGAAAGCTGTTCAAGTAATGTCAGTACATTTTATTCCTTATTCAACTTTAGTCCATCTTCATGTTCTAGAGGCATCAGAGTTATACTACAGTGCCGATCAAAAGTTTAA
This sequence comes from Diplotaxodon limnothrissa, assembly GCF_057381915.1. Taxonomy (NCBI): domain Eukaryota; kingdom Metazoa; phylum Chordata; class Actinopteri; order Cichliformes; family Cichlidae; genus Diplotaxodon; species Diplotaxodon limnothrissa. The sequence continues at coordinate 33,571,780 of NC_140608.1, read as the reverse complement.
GACCACTTGAAAAATGGCAAAAAATCATATTTTGCATGTTTGGATCTTAACAGGGTTAAAGTAGAGTTTTAACATGCAACAAGAAGAAATGGGAGTGAGATGAAATATTTTTCAATCATGCAATTTATTGAAAACAATGCTTAAACTGAAACAGGCTGTTTTTACACCTGATCAAAAGTTTAGGATCACACCTCCAAAAAAAAACCTGCCAACACCCCCTAAACAGAAATCAAGTTTCCAAACATGACCAAAGCGGTGTGTAAGCAAAGTATTCAAACACGGCTAACTTGCATGAGCATGTAAGTGTCAATCATCCGGCTGATTATGCTAGGTGTCACCAGCTTCTGCAGCTCCATCAACAAGCATTTTGAAGTGATCTTAAACTTTCGATCAGAACTATAGTCATCTACAGATCTTATCCTGATACATTTTATCTGTGTAATCAGTGTTTTCTCAAATTTTCATTGAGACAGTATTGTGCAAAAGTCTTGAGTAAAAGTATGCCCTATTGCCTTCACATAACAAACATCTTAGGAATAAACTGTTTCTCTCTTAAGACACTTTATTTTCAGAAATGCTTCATTTGTTCTCATTTCTGTAGTCTAAATTATTTATTTAGATGTTGCCTCAAAATTGGCATATCTCAGCATGACCAAAAAGGGGATTGTGTTGATCTAGAGTAGCATTTTCAGTGGAGAAATGTTTTGTCACTCATCAGACTCAGCTGTCTGCAGGTTTCCCCAACCTTATAAACGGTGACTGAAGTACCTAGTTCCTTGGATGAGTGACGAAACATTTCTCCCAAGAAAACGCTGCGACCCTGGCAAAGGGAAGACAAAAAAAAAGTGTCAGACCTAAAAAATTAATTAATTAATTAAAAAACATTTTTAAAAAAGCTTTTCTTTCCAATTTCCTTAGATTACTATGACCAAGAACCTTCACAGACATACTTACATAAACCTAAAAGTTAGGGTTACTGAAGTTGGGCTAGCTGGTATATAATGTTGTGCTACGTGATTGCTAGCGACACAGCTATGTTAGCATAACATTAGCACAGTGAAGCTGGAGGATGAACGCCAACTTTTTTTCCACTCGATAAAAGTTAACGTGAGGGATTCTGGTGGTCAGGGACAAATGCAATCGCATGGCAGGATGCTATACACGGGCCAAACTTCAGTCAGGAGAACAACTGAGATTATTCATCCACAATACGAGGTTAGTCATTAATATCCTGCAACAACATGGGAACAGAACAGCTGCGAGAGAATTCAACATTAATGAATCAATGTTACGGAAGTGGAGGAAGCGCAGTTTTTGGCTTTCCCCATATTTCAAGAGTGCTTCATCTCTTTGCTGTGACTGTCGCCCGGCATAATTTGCAGATGATAATGGTTGTAGCCGCTGCGATGCTTTCGACCAAAACAGGCGCAGCTTGATGACATCATCAACATGCGCTATCGCGCTAGAGCGGTATAGAGATTGACAGACCACGTGACTTTCGCGCATTGCATGCCGGTAACTCGTGGCAAAACAATCCAAGTACCTGCATCAAATGCAAGCATTTGCAGCACCGCAAAACATTCATTCTTCGGTTCCAATAAATTCTTGCTTTTTCTTTGCCCCCCAAAAAGGTATGTACAAAACGAAGGAGAACAATGCCGGTCCGTACAAAGACAGACTTAATGAAAAGTCAAAGAAAAGATACGAGGAAAAAAATCAAACCAGTGAAAGTGTTAGATCCTTACGAGCACACAGAGGGACAAAATACGTTAGCGTGCTGCCCAACTTCACCACGCTCATATTTATAATTATACGGTTCTTGGAGTGAGTGCATACACTCATGAAGTTTAGTAACTTCAGGTCACTGCAACAAGCCCAGGTACAGTTTACCGACGGATGGGTGCAGGACCTTGAAATGCACCGTGTAGAAAGTAAAGACCATCGTACATATCATAAGTTTACCAGCCTCACAAATCGTCGTCATAAATACACATTCGTTAACCGTTTATTAATATAACCTTTGAGCTCAACGGTAATTAATTAGTAGTAGAAATAATTTCTGGTACGCATCACAGAAATGTAGCAGTGACAATAATACTGTATGCTGTAATCGTACTGGACAATTAGTGATACAAAAAACCTGTTTTATCCTGTGAATAAAAGTATATGTTTTTGTCAATGTACCATAATAACAGAAGCGAAACACAATATTGTGTCAGGACAATTCACTATTTATGCACAATAAACAAAGGAGCATAGCGCCACAATTTCTGTTCAGCGCCAGACTTGCTTGTAACCTATATCACCAATTATGTTAAGAAAAATGACGCATTAACTACAACAGCAGACTGACCTTTGTGGAAATGCTTGGAGCAGACTAACCTGTGAGCTGGAGTGTTCTGGGACGTTATATTTGGTCTTTGAATGGCTGCAATCCAGACCATCCGTCGCCTCTTTGTTACTTCGGAAACATGGCTCGAACAATTTCTCTTCAACGACGTAATCCGATAACAACCGATCTCTTTACCCGTCGGCTTTCCGTGGCTGTCATGCGACCGGCTATTGCAGTTAATAATACAACAGCTTCTTGCCATTTTTTGGGCTTCTTTTTATCGCTGTATAACTGATTTCAATTGAAAGCCTGCGTGCGCTAGTACCTCTTGCCACGAGTTCCCAGAATTCTTTGCGGTTTTACCCCTGAGTGACGTCACATTTTCAATCTCTATAGTCAAAATCTCTATCGTTGGCCAAATTTATATCGTTTCTATCGTATATCGTTTATATCGCCCACCCCTAGTAACTACCAGAGTTCCTATACTTAAACTCTCACTATCACTAAAACTCTCGTCTAAACCAAGTGATTTTTTTCTAGTGTAGCAATGAAACAGATGTTAAAGTGATGCAGAATTGGCACATTGCTGAGTATTGACAATTTACTTTCTTTGTACTTTGTAAATTCTAGGGGAATGGAGGGGGAGGAACACAAGCTATAAAATGTGTAGTTGATTTTGCTTTGTCCATGGTGTGTGTAGAGTAGTACTTTCTTCTGTTTAATATCGTAATTGTGGCTACAGAAAACATGGAATTTTTGAGAATGGCTCTAAGAACTAACAGCTGATGTCTAGTGAATCATTTTTCCCCCTTACCCTTTGTTGTAATTTTCACTGCCTTTTTCTCACCCTCCCACTTGTCTCTCCCCATTTTCCAGGTGTCTTTCGGCAATGTACAGACAATGTGTCCCAAGGAGGGTCGGCCCCAAAATACATTCTACAAGCATTGATGCTTCCATGGCTGACGGACTTGTCAGGCATCTGCAAAAGAAGAGACACTCGCATTGTGCAATATCTGCTTAAACTTTTTAAGAACTGCTGACCAACCGGCAGGAACTTGAGATTGAACTTTTGGTGTGGTATTGAAGACCCCGACCAGTTCTCAGCCAGAGACCACTGGTGTTGGTGTTCATTTTTATTGACCCATCTTACATTTCTTACTCTTCAGACCCTGTATTGGTACCTTTCAAATTGGAGAAAGGAAGTTGCAGAGTTTTTTGTTTGTTTGTTTTTTGACACTGCTGAGCCATAAGGACAGAAGAGGTAATGGATGATGTTGGCCATGGTGACGTAGTGTAAATGGCTATTCTTCAGCACATCCCGGTGCCAGTATCTACTGCTCGATCTTCCTCTTCCACTCCCCTCTCCTCTTGCTCCTACTTCCCTTATCTGCTGTCCTTCCTTAATCATTACTGCCTCTTGCTGTCCAGTCCTGCCTTTACCCTCCAAACACCATGGTGGGTTCAGGGTTGGGTGTTTGGAAGCTAATGCGAGGTGTCCGCCAGCTAGAGCTCCATCGCCTCATCCTGGCGCTCATCATCTTCTGCTTGCTGTCCATGGCCTTTTTAGCTTACTATGTCTCCAACAGCCCAAAAATCAAGGAGGCCCCTCCTTTACCTTTTAGTGATTGTGGCGGAGGTGGTGGGATTTCACTAGGAGTAAGTACGGGCGATGCAGAAGGAGGGCCAGGTGGCCAGAGGGCACCACTTTTTCTTCCTCCGCGCCAGGGACAACTACACCATGTTAAGGATAATTTAAAGACGGAGCCTGTGGTTCTGGTATTTGTAGAGAGCATCTATTCCCAACTGGGCCAGGAGATTGTAGCCATATTGGAGTCAAGTCGCTTTCACTACCGGACAGAGATTGCTCCTGGTAAAGGTGACATGCCCACATTGACAGAACGTAACCGTGGACGCTATACTTTGATCATCTATGAAAATGTCTTGAAATATGTCAATCTTGATTCGTGGAACCGTGACTTGCTGGACAAGTATTGTGCTGAGTATGGAGTAGGTGTCATTGGCTTTTTCAAAGCGAATGAAAACTCTCCTTTCAGTGCACAGCTCAAAGGCTTTCCTCTCTATCTACACTCGCACTTGGGACTCAGGGACTACCGCATCAACCCCGCTGCTCCTCTACTCTACATCACCAAGCCTAATCAGATGGAGCAGGGCTCCTTACCAGGCGATGACTGGACCATTTTCCAGTCTAACCATTCTACCTATGAACCAGTGCTTCTAGCTAGAACCAAGACCTCAGATACACTGGCGCATTTTGGACCCAGCCCTTTGCGGGCCCTTCATGCCACAGTAATCCAAGACTTGGGGCTCCACGATGGCATTCAAAGAGTTCTTTTTGGAAATAATCTCAACTACTGGCTTCACAAGCTAGTGTTTGTGGATGCTATTGCCTACTTGACAGGAAAGAGACTGTGTTTGTCCTTGGACCGTCACATCCTCGTAGACGTGGACGACATATTTGTTGGCAAGGAGGGAACCCGTATGAAGGTGTCTGATGTGGAGGTGGGTGAGCCTTGTCAGCCGTACATACAGTTGGTTCCTCTGTTTTGTTTTGTGTTTGTTTTTATTTACAGTACCAAAGTTTTTGCAATTTTGCCTTGGTACACCACCAAAGTTGATTTTAAGTCAAACAATCAAGATGTGATTAAAGTGTAGAATATCACCTTCAATTCAAGGGGTTTAACAAATACATTACATTAACTGTTTAGGAATTATATCCATTTTTATGCACAGTATCCCATTTCAGAGGTTTCTAAGTAATTTTATGTATATGGATTATTTTTAATGCTCAGATGAAAATTCTTTGCAGTTTCCTTAGACATCACCAAGTCTCACTGAAGTTAAAACAGAAAGCAGAAAATGAAAAGCCGCGCTATTGGGTACTGATCGGTACCCTGCTCAGACAATGATAGGAACACTCTTGAGGTAGGCATAACTTCCCTAGATTAATTTTGAATCAGTTCTTCTTACCATGAAAAGAATTCCACATCCATGAGTCCCTCTGGGCCCCAGTGCCCAAAATTTCTATTTGTTTGTTTTTTTGTTTTTTGTTACTCAAGGGCGTAGATTTGGCATGGACGGAAGGGACATGTCCCCACCAATATACAGCGATTATTGAACTCTCCCCACCAATAATTTGATCTCTTCGAGTGAAGAAAAACAAACCCGATAGAAAGAAAAAAACAAACAAACAAAAAAACATCTGTCAATGTCTCACTCACCCAGCTGTGCAGAAAGAGTTAAATTACGTCCTCTACTGGAGTCCTACCTCATGTGACAAATATGGCCAATGTGATTGACTGTGCCCTTCAGGGAGCTCTGTTTAGTTTTAGCAGCAGCAAGCCTGCGCTGCGAGGACCTGCAAGGAGGAGAGGAGGATGGCAGCAAAAAGGAAAGACCTGAATCTAAAAAAAATATTTTTCAAAGAAACCTGTAAGTCACTTAAAGTCAAGCTCACTCATAAAATGTGTCCCTCATAATAACGTTACAGGCTATGCTAGGCCATACATGCCAACACTTCCGATTTTTCCGGGAGAATCCCGAAAATCTCCCGGAGCCACCATTCTCCCCAATTTCTCCCGATTTTCCACCTGGGCAACAAAATTGAAAAACCATATCCCAGATTGGCCCAGCCAATTCCAGTTTCCAACAATGGCTACTACTACTGCAGCTACTTAGTTTTAATATTACTCTTATTAATCTTTCTGGGTCGCAAAATAAACTTTTAACATATTTTCAGGCGAGAATGTAGCTGCGTAAACTTCAAATAACTTAAACATGTTATTGTTTGGCCTTTTTCTGTGTTTTATTTGTTCGTGAGTAAATCGGTTTAGCTGAGATTAAAGTTATTAGATTAGATTAAATAAAATTTTATTAATCCCTTGGGAGGGTTCCTCCGGGGTTTTCACACAGCTAAATAAATGTCAATCAGAAAACTAATTAAACAGAAGTGTGAGACGGTCGAGAATCTACGCCAGTGTCCGGTTATATTTTAGACAGCAAGGAGCAGACGGCAGAGGTGACGTAATTCTGACGGCTAGAATATCCAATTTCACAGTCGCTCATTTCCGGTCTCCCCGGCTTTCGGAGGACCCGGCCCACTTAGACCGAAAAGGCCGGGTCCTCAGGTGGACGCAGCCTCTGAATTTGGACAATAATAACAGTGACATTTAACTTATTTTATCCAATAAGTAAACACTGTAAAATTCAAGTTTTTTTGTATATATCAGTCATTTGTTTAATAGTAATTTAACGTTATATAATTCACATATAAAACTATGAATTATAATTTTAAATGGTTTAAAAGCATGTAGAATAGCATATGTAGGCAAGTATATTTCTCCTTTTTTTTTAATCAAGAAGTAAAGAGAAAAAGGAAAAAATAAGAAACAGGGCAGGGTTCGGTGGTTGAATCATCCGTCTCCACCAATGCCAAAGCCAAATCTACGCCCTTGTTGTCACTGCACAGAGTCGGCTGTGGAGACTTTACCTTATAGGGTAGGTTTGTTTGTTTATTCCAGTGATGGCCTCTAGGATTTAGAAAAATCAATTTCCCAATTCAAATTTAATTTAATTTGAATAATCTGATATAGATTCTTAAAACGTGAAAATCATTTTTTAAATATAAATGGTTGTTTTCCAGAAATGCCAAAATCTCAGGTAAGAGTACACAAAAGTACTCCAACAGCTGCCTTAAAGAGCAGGTGAATGGACTCCGCAAAAATGTAAACACAAAGTGCGATTGTTCACACCGTCGGGTGCTAAAGTGGACATCTCACAGATTCTGAAACTGCAGGTTTTGTCACTCTCCAACCAGAATTCATTGAACCAGCAGTAAAAGAAGTGTAAAACAACGTTTCATGTTTGAAAAAAAATTGATATAAATTTTCTCTTATTTTGGCTGTTTTGCTTCCAGAATCAGAATCAGAATCAGAATGGGGTTTATTGCCAAATGTTGAGCAGGTTTACAACATTAGGAAATTGCTGCGGTGCTCAAACGTTGGTGGTCCGGGGGTAGTCCTGGGGGGAAAACCAGAGACTGTCAACCCCAGCGCAGGAGGTCGGCCACGGCGAGGGGCCTGGGCCGGCACTACATCACTGTCCGGAAGAACATGTGCTGGTTTAAGTCTGTCAACACACACAGTCTCCCTTCGACCCCCAAAATCCAAAACAAAATGTTTCTGGCCCGGTTCAATAACCCTGAACGGGCCGTCATACAGCGGCGTGCATTCCCTGCCAGCGCGCGAAGGTTCATAAACACACCAAGGCGCCCCTGGAGCCGTTCTTCATACCCGGCAAACGTTTCGATCATGTGCATGTCGATCTGGTGGGTCCCTTGCTGCAGTCACAAGGTTTTACGCACCTTTTGACTGTTGTTGACCGGACCACCAGGTGGCCGGAGGCGGTCCCCCTGGCGTCCACTACCGCAGCAGTGGTGGCCAAGGCGTTTTTGTCGACCTGGGTCTCGCGTTTCGGCCCACCCGCGGACATTACGTCAGACAGAGGCCCCCAGTTCATTTCCGAGCTTTGGTCGGCCATGGCTGATGGACTGGGGGCTAAAGTCCACCGCACAACCGCATACAACCCGCAGGCTAATGGGATGTGTGAACGGTTCCACCGGTCGCTGAAGGCTGCCTTTCGCGCCTCCTTAAAGGATGGCAATTGGGTTGACCGCCTCCCGTGGGTTTTGCTTGGGCTGCGCTCTGCGGTTAAGGAGGATCTCGGCGCTTCCCCAGCTGAGCTAGTGTTTGGTCAGCCCCTCCGCGTGCCTGGAGAATTCTTGCCTGAAAATCCTCCTCCCTGCTTCGATCCATCGGTGCTCTCTCTCACCCCGCTTTTGCACTCGCTTTGGGTTCCTGGTCCGGTGCACCATTGCGTGCCTGACACCTTTGTTCCAAAGACTTTAGAGACTGCTAAGTTTGTTTTTGTCAGGCACGATGCCCACAGGACACCGCTGCGGCCGCTGTATGACGGCCCGTTCAGGGTTATTGAACCGGGCCAGAAACATTTTGTTTTGGATTTTGGGGGTCGAAGGGAGACTGTGTGTGTTGACAGACTTAAACCAGCACATGTTCTTCCGGACAGTGATGTAGTGCCGGCCCAGGCCCCTCGCCGTGGCCGACCTCCTGCGCTGGGGTTGACAGTCTCTGGTTTTCCCCCCAGGACTACCCCCGGACCACCAACGTTTGAGCCTCCTCCTGCCTTTCCTGCTCGCCTTCACCAGCCTCGTTCACAGGATGGACCTTCCTCTGCCTGTTCTCTCCCTCCCAGGTTCAGTCGTGCGGGTCGTTTGCTTAGACCCAGGGTCCTGGACTGAATGGAGACCTGACTGTGTGTTCAAGGGGGGGTATGTGTGGCGGACCACCAGGTGGCTCCACTCACACACAAGTTGAAAGGAAGTGTGGGGGTGGAGATTTTGGCGCTGACTATATGTGAAGTTCTGTCAGTTAATAAAGTTGTTGGAGTGAGACACTGAGACCTCTCCTGTCGTTGTTACATACCTCCACAGTGTCATAAATAGCACTTAAATAGACATGGAAAAAAATAAAAGTAGGGATAAGAATTAAAAGTGCTACGTGGAAAGATATGTGCATGAGATATACATGAGATATATACATGAGAATAAGAATTAAGAGTGCTACGTTGAAAGATATATACATGAGTGCAGGTGGTGATCAGTGCCAAACATGGAATGATGCAGTGACACAGCGTAGGGTCATGTGTTAGTGGTGGGAACAGTCATATGGTTATTGTTCATGTGTCCAACAGCAGAGGGGAAGAAACTGTTCTTATGGCGAGAGGTTCTGGTGCGAATGGACCGGAGCCTCCTGCCTGAGGGGAGCAGGTCAAACAGACTGTGTCCAGGGTGAGAAGGGTCAGCTGAGATCCGAGCTGCACGCCGCAATGTCCTGGAGGTGTACAGGTCCTGCAAAGATGGGAGTCTGCAGCCAATCACCTTCTCAGCAGAGCGCACAACACGCTGCAGTCTCTGTTTGTCCCTGATAGTGGCTCCAGCGTACCACACGGTGATGGAGGAGGTGAGGATGGACTCGATGATTGCAGTGTAGAACTGCATCATCGTCCGTGTTGGCAGGTTGAATTTCTTCAGCTGCCTCAGGAAGTACATCCTCTGCTGGGCTTTCTTGATGACGGAGGTGATGGTGGGCTCCCACTTCAGGTCCTGGGTGATGGTGGTACCCAGGAAGCGGAATGAGTCCACAGAGGTGATGGGGGTGTCAGTCAGGATGATGGGGGGGAGTGGAGCTGTGTGCTTCCTGAAGTCCACAATAATCTCCACTGTCTTCTGGGCATTCAGCACCAGGTTGTTGTGGCTGCACCAGGACACCAGACGTTCAACCTCTCTCCTGTAGGCAGACTCGTCCCCGTCCGAGATGAGTCCAATAACGGTGGTGTCATCTGCAAACTTGATTAGCTTGACAGACTGGTGGGTGGAGGTGCAGCAGTTGGTGTACAGGGAGAAGAGCAGAGGAGAAAGAACACAGCCCTGAGGGGAGCTGGTGCTGATGGTCCGAGAGTCCGAGACATTCTTTCCCAGCCTCACATGCTGCTTCCTGTCCGTCAGGAAGTCAGTGATCCACCGGCAGATGGGATCAGGCACATTCATCTGGGAAAGCTTGTCTCGGAGATGGTCTGGAAGGATGGTGTTGAAGGCAGAGCTGAAGTCCACAAACAGGATCCTGGCGTAGGTTCCTGGGGAGTCCAGATGCTGCAGGATGAAGTGTAGGGCCATGTTGATGGCGTCGTCTACAGACCTGTTGGCTCTATATGCAAACTGCAGGGGGTCCAGGAGGGGGGCCGTGAGGGTCCTGAGATGGGAGAGAACTAGGCGCTCAAAAGACTTCATGACCACAGATGTCAGAGCCACGGGTCTGTAGTCATTTAGTCCAGTGATCCTAGGTTTCTTGGGGACAGGGATTATGGTGGAGGACTTGAAGCAGGCAGGCACATGACATGCCTGCAGTGAGGAGTTGAAAATGCCAGAAAACACTGGGGCCAGCTCGTTTGCACAGTGTCTGAGGGTGGCAGGAGACACACCGTCTGGGCCGGGAGCTTTCCGAGCATTCAGACTCTTAAACTGCTTCCTCACATCTGCTTCATGAATATGAAGAGTTGTGGTGGGAGGAGGTGGTGTGAAATCCTCTTTTGTGTGGGGTGAGGAGGGGGGTGTTGTAGGTGAACGGTTAGAAGGTGGTGATGGCTCTATGGAGGGGGGAGAGGTGGGAGAATTAGTGTCCAAAGTGTCTCTATTGTTGGGGCTGTTGGAGGTGTGAAGGCTGCCTGATGGCTCGTCAAAACGGCAGTAGAAGTCGTTAAGGGTGTTGGCTAAGAGCAAGTCATCAGTGGAGTGGGGGGTTTTAGGCTTGTAGTTTGTGATATTCCTAAAACCTTTCCACACAGAGGCCGAGTCATTCTCTGAGATCTGCTGCTGCATCTTCTCAGAGTGCTGATGTTTAGCAATGTCCACTTCTTTAGTGAACCTGTACTTGGCCTCTCTGTAGCAGTCCCTGTCTCCGCTTCTGAACGCCTTTCTCTTTTCCAGCCACAGCTTTTTGAGTTTAGGAGTAAACCAGGGTTTGTCATTGTTATAACTCACCCTGGTGCGTGATGGCACAATGCTGTCCTCACAGAAGTGGATATAGGAGGTGACAGTGTCCGTAAACTCGTCCAAGCTGTTAGAAGCAGCCTTCAATGTGTCCCAGTCTGTGGTCTCCAAACACGTGCGAAGCTCCTCCACAGCCTCGTTGCTCCACAGTTTTTTAGTCCTCACGACAGGTTTGGAGAGCTTCAGCCTCTGTCTGTACGCGGGGATTAGGTGGATCATGACGTGGTCAGAAAGTCCGAGTGAAGCGCGGGGCACCGCGCGATAGGCCCCGCTGATCGTGCTGTAACAGTGGTCTAATGTCCTCTCCTCTCTGGTTGGGCATTTAATATACTGCTTGTATTTGGGAAGCTCATGGCTCAGATTGGCTTTGTTAAAGTCCCCAAGAGCAATGATGAGAGAGTCCGGGAATGTCCGCTCCATGTGCAGTATCTGCTCCGCGAGTGCGCACTGAGCTGCCTGCGCATCTGCGTCTGGCGGGATGTAAACAGCGGCCAGGATGAATGAAGCAAACTCCCGCGGAGAATAAAACGGTTTGCAGTGGATAAAAAGATATTCCAGAGAGGAAGAGCAGTGCTGAGCAATCACTGTCACATCTGTGCACCAGCCACTATTGATGTAGAAGCAGAGACCTCCACCTTTGGACTTACCGGAGAGAGCGGCCTGCCGGTCCACGCGCAGCAGATGGAAGCCCTCCAGCTTGAGCGCGCAGTCTGGGATGTTCTCACTGAGCCACGACTCCGTAAAACATAAGACACAGGAGGAGGCAAAGTCTCTGTTCATGCTTCTCATCAGGGCCAGTTCGTCAATCTTATTCCCGAGTGAGCGTACATTAGAAAGGAAGATCCCAGGAAGAGCAGTTCGCAGTCCGCGTCTCCTCAAACGCACGAGTGCGCCGGCTCGCTTCCCTCTCTTTCGGCGTCTCGCTTTCCTGGTCAGAGTCAGCAGTAAATCTGCCGCAGATGCGACAAATATTGGAAATAAATCCACAGGCGTTGTAGTCCTGTAGTTAAGGAGCTCTTCTCTGGTGTACGAGTATCCAGAGGAGTGCCCAGACACAGAAGAAATGCACAAAAACAAAACAAAAGTAAAGCACTGAAGCACCAGGGCGACCATCCGCGGCGCCATCTTGATGGCCATCTTGATCTTCCAGCGCGGGATTGAGTTGAATCAGGACTTTATGAATCAGAATTGAATCGCTTGTTGAAATCTGGGACAATACGCTGTCCTAATGGCCTCTTTAATTTGCATCAAACTCTATTTGACCTCATGCTGAGCATTCAATTTAAAATATAACTAATATAAGTTCAGCAGTTGGAATAATTTCCAGTTCTTTTATCTGCTTAATTTGCCATGAGATAATAAGGAAACATCTGGCCATGAAACTGTTTTAGTGAATTCTCCAATTAATTTTGAGCATCTGAATATGCGTCTGTGTCTAAAAATGGTTGTATCTATATTATCTATATTAAAAACATCTTTGCAATACTTTTGTTAAACCCTTTTCAATTAATGTAGCTAAGATCAAAAAATGATTTGCTTGTTAATAGCACTCTGTTTACAGTTTGGTAAAAAGTAGACTTTAGGGATGCACCGATACCACTTTTTTGGAAATGAGTACGAGTACTTGCATTTAGTACTCGCTGATACCGAGTACTTAATGAAAACATGATTTAAATTTGCAGGTAACAGCTTTAGTCCTATAATTTAACAAAAAACAAACAAACAAGGGACTAGTTTGGAATTAAGAACATTTATTTAAAATGAAAAGCATGTTGTATGCAACATATTACAGAATAAATAATTATCCATCCATCCATTCGCTTCCGTTTATCCTTTTCAGGGTCGCGGGGGGCGCTGGAGCCTATCCCAGCTGTCATAGGGCGAGAGGCAGGGTACATCCTGGACAGGTCGCCAGTCTGTCGCAGGGCTAACACATAGGGACAGACAACCATTCACACTCACATTCACACCTAGTGGCAATTTGGATTATCCAATTAACCTATCCCCACAAGTTGCATGTCTTTGGACGGTGGGAGGAAGCCGGAGTACCCGGAGAGAACCCAAGCAAACACAGGGAGAACATGCAAACTCCACACAGAAAGACCTCGGCCTGATGGTGGAATTTAACTCAGGATCTTCTTGCTGTGCGGCAACAGTGCTAACCACCGTGCCATATATAAATAATTTATAATAATAGTTTTTTTATAAATAATTATAAAAAAACAAAATTTAATTTTAAATTTGTTCATCTGTTTCTCTGTTTAGAAGTCTCACTAGCACAGTCACAGCTGGGATGACATCAGAGGCTAGTGCATCGTAGCTGCTCACTTTTTTTAGTTAGTTCCTCAAAGGGGACGAGAACAGTCGTCTCCATAAGAGCCCATTGGTGAGCGGTGAGATAGTCAGGGAGTTCGTGCTCGGACACGCCCAGCACTCGCTTTTGCTCAATGAGGGACTGGAGCATGTAATACGTGCTGTTCCAGCGCGTCTGTACGTCCTGCTGCAGTCTCTTTATTGGCTGGTTGAGCTGTCCCTGAATGTCCTCGAGGCGGGAGTAGGCTAAGGCGGAATGTTTAAAATGCCCAACTATTTTCCGCCCCCACTGCTTTAGCATCAGCTATGCTCCTCTGTGCTAATAAGCATGGGTAAATAAGCGTGGGTAAATAAGCGTGGGTACAGCAACACAGCGTGGGATTAACCCCTTACATGCCGCTCAAACATAGACAGGTCTCAGACCGTGCTATCGGTCCTCGGTATCGGGGGACTTTTAACGAGTACGAGTACTTTAGAAAATGTGGTGCATCCCTAGTAGACTTCATATAAAAATTCACCTGCAAAATTGGCTTTTTTGATATTGTGATACTAGCACTGCCTACGGATAATAAAACACAAAAAAAATCTATTTCAGTACTACTAAAATGTTAAAATTGTTACTAAAAAACTGAAACAATCAAGTCTATATCACATTTCAGACAAACTTTCAGTGGTGTTTTTGAATCCTAACATTTGATTCATTGCTGACTATTTAATGGAAAAATGATGAAGGATAATATATTTAAAGCTGCCACCATCTTTGAGTGATTGATTTTTGAATAATTTTGATCTTTTAAACCCTTTTTCTAAAGCTTGACCTGCAGAAACAAGGAGATATGCAGTAGAGTTTGAAATGTTTCAGGTTCCACCTTTCACTGCCTCTTTAGGTCTGTGAAGGTTCTCAGTCATCCAGGTCATCGTAGTCAAAGGAGCTTGCAAACAAAAGCGTCTGGACTTCTTTAAGTTGCTTGAAGACGTTTCACCTCTCATCCGAGAAGCTTCTTCAGTTCTAAGGTCAAATGGTGGAGAGTCCCATGTAACATGTTCCCTCTAAGCCTGAAGGAAAAAAGAAGGAACACACACATGTAAAGGAAGCACTCAAAACGTGCGGCTATCCTAAATGGGCGTTCTTAAAGTCAGCAAAGAGGCACAGAAAAGAAGACCAGACACCAGCGAGGGAGGATAAGAAGGACAGACGCAACAACATTGTCATCCCCTATGTAGCCGGTGTATCAGAGAAACTCAGGAGAGTTTTCTCCAAGCATGACATCCCAGTGTATTTCAGACCCAGCAACACGCTCAGACAGAAACTGGTTCACCCGAAAGACAAAACGCCAAAACACAGACTTAACAATGTGGTGTATGCTGTACAGTGCAGCGAGGAATGCTCAGACCTCTACATTGGAGAGACCAAACAGCCACTTCACAAGCGCATGGCACAACATAGTAGAGCCACCTCCACAGGACAAGACTCAGCAGTCCATCTGCATCTTAAGGACAAAGGACACTCTTTCGAGGATGACAATGTTCACATTTTGGACAGAGAGGACAGATGGTTTGAAAGAGGAGTGAAAGAAGCCATCTATGTCCACTGTGAGCGACCATCTTTGAACAGAGGCGGTGGTTTACGACACCAACTGTCTGCCATCTATAATCCAGTTTTGAGATCCCTTCCCAGACGCCTTAACGCCCACTCACATCCTGGGCCAGCTGACCTCAGGAATTCGCATGATAAGGTGGGGCCAGGTTTCACAATGAACACACCCGAAACTCTGGCTGATTGGGACCCACACCCAGTTTCACACCTTGGCTCAGGCGATTAGAGGATCATCAGGGGGTCCTTTTGTCCCTCTGTGGGGGGAAACTCCCACTAGATTTATATCTGGGACTCTCCACCCTTTGACCTTAGAACTGAAGAAGCTTCTCGGATGAGAGGTGAAACGTCTTCAAGCAACTTAAAGAAGTCCAGACGCTTTTCTTTGCAAGCTCCTTTCACTGCCTCTTTAGGTTTCATTTATTTGTAACTAACTGGAATTCTTGAATCTAATGTAATTGTAGGTGGTAGGTTGGATAAATGTTTGACTCTATCCATTTGACTGATTATTTCATATTACAAGGATGGACCTGTGTTTCACCCATTGTGTGGCATTTCTGCTCTTTGTCAAATTTCATCCTTCAGGTTAGATTCTGTTAGTAAGGCTTGATTTTTGTAATTGGCAACGGTTAAAATGTGTCATCCTTTTACAGGCATTGCTCAACACACAAAACAAACTGCGAGCACTGGTCCCAAATTTCACCTTTAACTTGGGGTTTTCGGGAAAGTTCTATCACACAGGTATGCATAATCTTTCTGTTTTTCTACATTCACAACAGCCATGAACTTCTTTAGACTGCTCTATTCAAACATGCAGGTGAAAATGGAAACTTGTGTTCTATGCTGGTGTAGTGACCCCTCAGTGTATTCAGAAGGTCACTCATTTCCTGCTGTGCTACATGTGGAAAAGTACAAATATGGAACATAAAGCGGTTAAAGTATTCAACATGTCAACACAAGTAAAAATATTTCTAACGCTGCTTGTGGTTTTTGTTGCTTTATTTTGATCACAAGCTCTCTTTTTTTATTTCGGCACAACTTGAAGCCTGGAGCGAACTCTTCCTGCAGTTTCCTCCACAGTGTCTCCTCCGTTACTATATAAAGAGAGGGAGTCATTAGTCCCCTCATAAACACCTGTCCCCACTGCCAGCCTGACACAGTCTCATGAGATCACTGCAGCAGGCCAGAGACCTGCCGCAGTGCTATTGACATGAACCCTTTTACCAGATGTCGGTAACAACGTGTCCAATCCAGAAGAAATTAAACCATAGATGGTCCATAAATTATCTGTAATAATGAGAAAGGAAGAAGTATTCAACAAATGAAGAAAGGGAGGCGTGACAGGCATGGAAAATCACAGTACCAGCTGAAAAAGTTGATGACCACTTGTGGAGAGAGATCTGGAAGCAGCCTGTACAATTATTTCCAAGAAAACAATAAGTAATGCAACCACCATAGCCTGTATGCACGCTCACCATACACAACTCTGATGCTGAAGAAAAGGCATGTTGAGGCGTGTTTACAGTTTGCTGAAAAACATTTACACAAGCCTGTGAAATACTGGGAAAATATAGTTTGAGATTCTCTTGGATACGGGAGTCAAAGACACTACTTATCACCCCACAAACACCATGCTCACAATGAGGTTTGGAGGTGGGAACCTCATTGTGTGGGGCTGTTTGTCAGCATACAGCACTGATGTGCTTCATATAATTGAAGGAAGGATGAATAGGAAAAATGTACAGATACATTCTCAAATAAAATCTGCTGCCATTTGCCCACATGATGAAGATGAAACGAAGATGGACGTTTCAGCAGGGCAGTGATCCCAAACACACAGCCAAGGAAACGAAAATAAAGCTGCAATAATGGCCAGGCCTGATCTGAATCCAGTTAAAGATCTGTGGAAAGAACTAAAGCTTGCATGTGTGGATTGCATGCATTGTACATCTGTTGAGAATTTCATGTCAATAGCATCTTTTAAAATATCACCAATTTTCTGAGTGAATATACAGTGGGGCAAAAAAGTATTTAGTCAGCCACCGATTGTGCAAGTTCCCCCACCTAAAATGATGACAGAGGTCAGTAATTTGCACCAGAGGTACACTTCAACTGTGAGAGACAGAATGTGAAAAAAAAAATCCATGAATCCACATGGTAGGATTTGTAAAGAATTTATTCGTAAATCAGGGTGGAAAATAAGTATTTGGTCACCTCAAACAAGGAAAATCTCTGGCTCTCACAGACCTGTAACGTCTTCTGTAAGAAGCTTTTCTGTCCCCCACTCGTTACCTGTATGAATGGCACCTGTTTGAACTCATCATCTGTATAAAAGACACCTGTCCACAGCCTCAAACAGTCAGACTCCAAACTCCGCCATGGCCAAGACCAAAGAGCTTTCGAAGGACACCAGGAAAAGTATTGTAGACCTGCACCAGACTGGGAAGAGTGAATCTACAATAGGCAAGCAGCTTGGTGTGAAAAAATCAACTGTGGGAGCAATCATCAGAAAATGGAAGACATACAAGACCACTGATAATCTCCCTCGATCTGGGGCTCCACGCAAGATCTCATCCCGTGGGGTCAAAATGATCATGAGAACGGTGAGCAAAGATCCCAGAACCACACGGGGGGACCTGGTGAATGACCTGCAGAGAGCTGGGACCAAAGTAACAAAGGTCACCATCAGTAACACACTACAACGGCAGGGAATCAAATCCCGCAGTGCCAGACGTGTTCCGCTGCTGAAGCCAGTGCATGTCCAGGCCCGTCTGAAGTTTGCCAGAGAGCACATGGATGATACAGCAGAGGATTGGGAGAATGTCATGTGGGGCCATGTATCGTGAGATTTTGAGCCAAAACCTCCTTCCATCAGTGAGAACTTTGAAGATGAAACGAGGCTGGGTCTTCCAACATGACAATGATCCAAAACACACCGCCCGGGCAACAAAGGAGTGGCTCCGTAAGAAGCATTTGAAAGTCCTGGAGTGGCCTAGCCAGTCTCCAGACCTCAACCCCATAGAAAATCTGTGGCGGGAGTTGAAAGTCCGTGTTGCTCGGCGACAGCCCCAAAACATCACTGCTCTCGAGAAGATCTGCATGGAGGAATGGGCCAAAATACCAGCTACTGTGTGTGCAAACCTGGTAAAGACCTATAGTAAACGTTTGACCTCTGTTATTGCCAACAAAGGTTATGTTACAAAGTATTGAGTTGTATTTTTGTTATTGACCAAATACTTATTTTCCACCCTGATTTACCAATAAATTCTTTACAAATCCTACCATGTGGATTCATGGATTTTTTTTTTTCACATTCTGTCTCTCACAGTTGAAGTGTACCTCTGGTGCAAATTACTGACCTCTGTCATCATTTTAAGTGGGGGAACTTGCACAATCGGTGGCTGACTAAATACTTTTTTGCCCCACTGTATGTTCAATACTTATTTTACCCGCTGTATCCTGACCTAACATTCATGTGTAAAAACGGCCTGATATAATTTCATCAGTGCAGCTTGCTGCTCGAAACATTACCAAGTATAGTTTTGATCTGTGCAGGTTAAAACAGATGCTGTAAAGTCTGTTTGGAAGAACTGGTTTCCTTTGTTAGTGTCGCTGCTGCACGATCAGCAGCACTGACTGGATGATTTCATTCATTTTTCAGTCCCTTTCCTGTGAATGTGAAATGTCTTAAACTTTGAGGGAAATATTTGGCACAAATATTTAGAATTTGGTGGTCAGAGGGGGGCAATGCTACTGTGACTTTAAAATACTTGGCACTGACTCAAACATTAATTGTTCATTCTGGGTTTCAGGGCAAGCTCATCTCATACACTTTCTCTTCCTAGATAAAAGTGAATTCGGTGCAGATCAGGTCATGTTAATTATGCTGTGTGTGCACCTGCTTGTTTGTATTCAGGCACTGATGAAGAGGATCAGGGAGATGACATGCTGCTGCAACACAGGATGGACTTCTGGTGGTTTCCTCACATGTGGAGCCACATGCAGCCTCACCTCTTCCACAATGTCAGCGTTCTGGCTGAGCAGATGAGACTCAACAAGGTTTTTGCTCAGGTGGGCAACATTATTACACTGGGCAGTCTCACAATATGGAAGCTTGATTTCCTGCAATAAAACAAAAACAAAAATACAGCAGATTACAGAGAGGGAGATGCTGCAGTTTTAAAAACAATTCCGCAGGTGCATCTGATCAGTTACACTGACACCGTTCTGTCATTTTGACATGTCACTTCACATTTCAGTGAATATTCTTCACTGCAGCAGTGGTCACGTATAGTTTTACATGATATAGCAGTATTTGTGATGCATCTTTTTCCAAGATGGCGCCAGTGTGTGTGTGTGGCTCGCCGTCTGGCTCTTCCTCTGCTGTGTTTGCTTTAGGGCTGCCACGATTTGTCGACTAGTCACGATTACGTCGACTATCAAAATCGTCGACGACTGATTTAATAGTCGACGTGTCGTTTGAAGCTTTGTAAGATCACAAAAGACGCAGGAATAATAGCAGGATTTAAGAGTGTAATAACGGACTGAAACAGAAGATGGCAGCACAGCATGTACAAGGATGCCAGCTGCCGTTAAACCCCGAAGAAGAAGAAGCAGCTGTGTCCCAGAATTCATAGCACGGCCCAGCTTAGTTTCCAACAATGGCGGTAGCTAGTTAGTTTTAATATTACTCTTATTATTCTTTCTGGGTCACAAAATAAACGTTTAACATATTTTCAGGCGAGAATGTAGCTGTGTAAACCTCAAATATCGGCTCAGTTTATCAGGACACCACATATTTTCAAAAGCACTCCGACGTTTTCGGAGACGTCTGTTACCCACTAGCTCGATAGCTAGCCGGGGGCTAGGTCACTAGCGCCGTGAGAACACCGGACTCCCGACAAATTGTTTTCAAACCCACCGCCGTCTTTCGCGACTCAGGTTAAATATATATGAGTCACTTAGATAAATTAAAAATGTTGTTGTTTGGCTTTTTTTTTTTTTTTTTTTTTTTTTTTTGTATTTTATTTGTTCCTGAGTAAATCGGTTTGGCTGAGATTAAAGTTATAGTTTTTACACAGCTGAATAAACGTCAAGCAGACAGCTGATCATCAGAAGTGTGAGATGCTCGAGAATTTACTCCAGTGTCCTGTTATATTTTAGATAGCAAGGAGTTTATTAAACTTTACCGAAACAATCTGCAAATTTCATTAAAATTGAATAAACTTTCATCTTGTCTTTATTTTTAGTTAGCACATACCTTAAACACTTAAAGCTGTAAGCTAATGATAGTTATATAAGAGCAGATGCTGCTGGTGCAATAAGCTGTAGTTTTACGTCCAGTGGATGATGATCTGATTAGTCGACTAATCGCATAAATAATCGGTGACTAGTCGACTATCAAAATAATAGTTTGTGGCAGCCCTACATGAAGCCCTCAGGTTCCCTTATGATGCTCTCCCTCCTCGATTTTTCAAAGAGGTTTTTCTCACTATAGCATCAGCTGTACAATCCATTGTAAATAGTAGTTTGTCCTCTGGTGTTGTACCTGTCAATCTCAAACATGCGGTGATTCAGCCTCTACTCAAGAAACCTGCTCTTGATCCTGATATTATTGCGAATTACAGACCTATTTCCAAACTGCCTTTTATCTCAAAGATTCTTGAAAAGGTAGTTTACAAGCAATTAATGTCCTTCCTAGAAGAACACGGTATTTTAGAAGTTTTCCAATCTGGTTTTAAAGCTTTACATAGTACCGAATCTGCCCTTTTAAGAGTTTTTAATGATGTGTTTTTGGCAAATGACTCAGGTGACTGTGTTATTATTGTGCTGTTAGATTTAACTGCTGCTTTTGATACAGTGGATCATAATATTTTAATTTCCCGTTTAGAGGAGTTGGTGGGTATGCGGAGTACCGCACTGCAGTGGCTCAGATCCTATTTGGCAGAGCGAACTTTCTCTGTGAAACTCGGGGAGTTTGTATCCTCTGTTGCTTCTCTTCAATGTGGGGTCCCACAGGGTTCAGTTTTAAGCCCGCTTCTTTTCTCTCTATATCTCCTACCCCTTGGGTCTATTTTCAGGAAACATGGGATTTCTTTCCACTGCTACGCCGATGGCTCCCAGATTTATTTCCCACTTAAAAAGATAAATGGCTTCTCAGTAGACCCGCTGCTCAGATGCCTTGATGATATAAGGGCCTGGATGGCTTTGAACTTTTTACATTTTAATGAACAGAAAACAGAAGTGATGGTTTTTGGTGGCGCTTCTGAGGCTATTATAGATCTTGGTTCACTGGCACAGTATGTTAAACCAGTCATCACTAATCTGGGAGTTAAAATAGAGGCAAATCTTAAACTTGAAAGCCAGGTCAGAGCTGCTGTAAGATCTAGCTTTTTTCATTTGAGGGAATTAGCCAAAATAAAGCCTATCTTATCGAAACAGCATTTTCAGACAGTAATCCATGCCTTTGTTACTTCTAGGCTGGATTATTGTAACGCACTTTATTTTGGGGTTAGTGATGCGTCCATTAGGCGCCTGCAGGTTGTGCAAAATGCTGCAGCACGTCTTTTAACTGGAACAAAAAAGTTTGAGCACATTACCCCAATTTTAATTTCACTCCACTGGCTACCTGTACATTTTAGGATTGTTTTTAAAATTCTCTTATTTGCTTTTAAATCTCTTAATGGCCTGGCCCCCCCCTACCTCTCGGAGCTACTACAGCCATATACACCTCCCCGTTCCCTTAGGTCCGCCAATCAGCAGCTCCTTAAGGTACCAAAAACTAAGTATAAATCTAAAGGTGATCGTGCTTTTGCTGTAGTTGCTCCAAAGTTGTGGAATGATCTACCCTTGCATGTAAGGCAGGCCTCTTCTCTCTCTGAATTTAAAAGTCTTCTTAAAACATATTTATTCGCTGAAGCCTTTGGCATTGATTAGAGGGGTTGACTCAATTTGTTTTGACATGTTTTAATTTATTTTAGTTTTTTAGTTATTTATTTTATCTTATCTCATTTTAATTTGCTTTTAGCATGTACAGCACTTTGTGAACTCTGGTTTTATGTTAAAGTGCTTTATAAATAAAGGTGGTATGGTATGGTATGTCAAGTGACTTTTCTAAATGCATTTTGTAAATGTTCTTACCAGTTAGATGGTACCAGTCAAAACTTTAAACATGTTCACCTGTACATAATTTTGACAGCTGCTTTGATTAGAGAAGCAACATCCTGCATGTAGATATGAGGATGCATCCACAGGTTTATACAGATAGTATCGGACAGTGTGACTCATTTACTTTACTTCAGACACGTGAGCCGTCTCTAATGTCACATGCTGCAAGATCCTGGTTGATTCTGTCTTTGTCCAGGAAAAATGAACTTACGTGCTATAGTTCATTGATTGTAAATGTGCTCAACTTTTAAAAATGTTGAAAAATACCCATTTAAATAGACGTGCTGTTGTCTGATGTAATAATTTTAGAGACAGTTAATTTTCTTTAAAATTGAGAAACAGTTGAAGTCTCAAGCTAACTTCGAGGAAAGAGGCAGAAAATGTTTTTCTGCGTATATTTCAGATCAAACATTTGATTATATGACAAGATAACACAACTAAACACAAAATGCAGGTTCTAAATGAAGGTTTTTATTATTAAGGGAAAAAATCCATATCTACATGGAACTGTGTGTGTGGGGGAAACGATCGCTCCCTAAACCTAATAACTGGTTTGGCCGATGCTGCCGTAACATGTTGCTGCTAAGGATGCCCCGAGCGTGAAAGTGGACCCGAATGCAACTTCAGATGGAGGCACAATACTTGGTTTTCTAACAAGACTTTATTAATGAACAGCAAGTGAAATATACTCGGAAGCAAAGAACATGAAGCGTGAGCCAGAGCGAGAGTCGGGGAGTGGGTTTTCAAGTTTTATTGTCATATACGGATAAACAGTTTAACATTTACCTGTAATAAAATTCTTGTGTCCCTCAGCTTTACATGTACATATGGAAAGTGTACAGGTATATTAAAGAAGGACAATAACAATAATAATAATAAAATAATACTTTAGTATTTTATTATTTTTAAATATTAAGAACATTTGAAACAATTGTTTGGTATTTACAGTTTGTGCAAAACTGTGCAGTGAGGATTTAAAGCGGTTACAGTGACAGTGTATAGAGTCCAATAGTTGTACTGAGTGTGTAATGGTGTGTGCAGAATGTCAACAGTTCAGAAGCCTGATGGCTTGTGGCTAGAAACAGTCTCTGTGTCTGCTAGTGTGGGTCTGAATGCTTCTGCACCGCCTGCCGGGCGGCAGGAGTGTGAAAAGTCTGTGGCTGGGATCAGAGGGTCCGCTGCGTCTTCCTCATGCAGTGATGTCTACAGAGATCCTGCATGGCTGGCAATTCAGTCCTGGTGATGCGCTGTGCTGATCTCAGGTCACCAACATGGTGTGACAAACTCAGATCCTCGGTGATGTTGATGCCCAGGAATCTGAAGCAGCTGACTTTCTCCACCTCTGCTCCTTCTATGGGGGTGTGGCCTCCTCTCTGTAGTCTCCTGTAATCCACAATGAGCTCCTTGGTTTTGCTGACGTTAAGCAGCAGGTTGTTGTCGCGGCACCATGATGTCAGGGCTCTCACCTCTGCCCTGCATGCCGTCTCATCTCCATCAGAAATGCAGCTGATGATGATGGTGTCATCTGCAAATTTGACGATGGTGTTGGAGCTGTGTGTTGCTGTACAGTCGTGGGTGAACAGGGTGTACAGCAGGGGGCTGAGCACACATCCCTGGGGGGCATCTGTGCTGAGTGGAAGTGTGGATGCGGTGATGCTGCTGATCCGAACCACCTTTGGTCTGTCTGTCAGGAAGCCCAGTATCCAGCTGTGCAGGGAAGAGCTGATGTTCAGGTCACGGAGTTTCATTACATGTCTGGATGGTATGATGGTGTTGAAGGTGGAGCTATAGTTAATGAACAGCATCCGCACGCATGTGTCTTTTTTTTTTTCTGGTCCAGGTGGGGGAGGGCAATTGCTATTGCATCGTCTATAGATCTGTTGTAGGCAAACTGGAGTGGATCAAGTGAAGCAGGGATTAAAGATGTGATGTGAGCTTTGACTGTACGCTCAAAGCACTTCGTAGCAATGGCGGTGAGTGCTACAGGGCGATGGGCATTTAGGCAGCTCACATTAGTTTTCTTAGGGACAGGGATGATGGTGGTCCTCTTAAAACATTTTGGGACAGCAGACTGGAGCAGGGAAAGGTTGGAAATGTCTGTGAAGACATCTGCCAGCTCGTGGGCACACGCTTTGAAAACCCGACCTGGAGTGTTGTCTGGTCCAGGAGCTTACTGAGTGTTTACTTTCCTGAAGTATTTACACACGACTGCCTGAGATATCTGAAGAGGGCAGCTGTCCTCTTCCAGCAAAAGCTCCTGAGATAGATGTTTATCAAACCGTGCATAAAAGGTGTTCGTGAGTTTCCTTGGATCGCGGCATAAACTCCTTCATTTATTAACTGCATTTTGTTCTTACTTGTTATCTTTGTCTTATATTAGGGCTGCTCAATTAATCGAATTTTAATCACGATTACGATCTGGGCTTTCAACGATCATTAAAAATGACAGAGCCGATTATTAGCCCCTCCCTCATTTATCCGCGACACCTTAAAGGCCGGTCCGTGAAAATATTGTCGGGCATAAACCGGTCCGTGGCACAAAAAAGGTTGGAGACCGCTGATTAAGAGGACCCGAGGGAAGCTCGGAAAGCTAAGCAGAAGTTATTTGGAGAGGAGAGTGACTGCTGTTGGTTGAAAAGAGAGGTAAAAAAACTTCAGTGGTGTTGCACACTATTTTATATTATTTTCTAAAGTCATTGTTAACCCTTTAAATCCGGTCAGAGCAGCATGCTCCGTTTTGTGTAACTATTTTTAAATCCCTGTAGAACCCGAACCACGTAAGTTAGCGCAATAATTTGTTTTGCATATGAAACCAGAGGAGTTGTACTTACATCTGATGCCATCAGCTTGTCCTCGGTCACGGTTTCCTTCCACATATAGCTTTGCAAAAATTGCATAAAAAGCGCTTGCAGGAACAAAAACATAATATTCCAGAAACACGCTTTGCCGATCCGATCAGCTGTTCGTAACACTTCCCACAGTGAAACAAACGTCAGCGCGAACTGTCGCATGTCCGCCATTTCCTGGCCGAAACCGGAAGTGACGTCATTTTCGCGGAAATGTAGTTTTTTTACTTGTAGGCCTTAAAAGCCTATACTGGTCATGTTTGACTTTTCTGAATAGTTTCTGGGATGCTTAGAACTCGAATTGCACTGCTGGAAATAGTTTATTTTGATGCTGTTTTCTTTGCAAATTTGCATCATAGGATTGTTTTTTGTTTTTCCTGCAGTATATAAAAATTGGTGTATCTCCAAAATAAAACTATGAAGACACTCAAAATAAATTTCCTGTTGTTGTAAACTATTTTTTGCAACTTTTTTGTATTTAAAGTTTTGAGGGATAAACCTCTTAAATTTCTCCAAGTAGAAATATATGTAAAAAAACAAAACAAAAACGATATAAATTTTTTTGTAGTTTATTGCACTTTTTTGCAATTAATGTAGTTACTATGGACTTAATGCATACATATTATTAAAATATGGGCTATAACAGTTATTTAGCAACTTGAAATGCTCCCACAAATGGCACTACAACATGTAAAAAAAATAATATAAGCTCTGGCGGACTTGGTTCTATAGTAGGTCTTAAAGGGTTAAATAAATATCGTCAAATAATCGCGATCTCAATTTCAGTGAAAATAATCGTGATTATCATTTTTGCCATAATCGAGCAGCCCTATCTTATATTTAAATTTGTTTGAACTGAAACATTTAAGTGTGACAAACACAAATCGGAAAGGGGGCAAACACTTTCTCACACCACTGTACATGAAAGCTGGTTTTTGGATTTTGGTGCCACTCTGGCATCTAAAGGCGTGTAGACTGTATTATAGCATTTATATAACAGTCTTCTCATCATACTGACCACTCAAAGTACTTAACAGTACAAGTCACAGCTGGTTTTCCCTTTTTTTCTTCTTGTTTTTTCTTTTCGTATCTAAAACATTGTAAAAATCGTGACTTGGTATGACTAAGTTCACTGTATCTGCTTGCCTCTGTGTGGGGCTGTAGCTCAGGAGCTAGAACAGGTCAGCTACTGACCAGAAGGTTGGTGGTTTGATCCCTGGCTGCCTCAAGCTTCATCCCAAATATCCCTGGCAAGATACTAAAGCGCTTAAAGTATAGAGGAAAGTGCTTGTGTGAATGAGTGAATGTGGCATGTTGTATAAAGTGCTTTGAATGCTCCAGGAGAGTAAAAAAGCTCTATATATGAATCAGTCCTTTATCTTTTTTTCTCCTTTTTTTTTCTCTTGACTACAACTGTTTCTACCTGTCTGTCACCTGCTAACTCCATATGCTGTCTTCTTACTGGTAAATGGATTCTGTTTCTTATATAGCGCTTTGCATTTCTACTCGCCCGGAGTGCTCAAAGCTCTTTATACAACATGCCACATTCACTCATTAACACAAGCACTTTCCTTTATACTTTAAGTGCTTTCTGACTAACATTCATACTTCGATGGATTCATCAGAGAGCAGCTTGGGGTTAGTATCTTGGCCAAGGATATTTAGCATGAAGACTGGGCGAGCCAGGGATTGAACCACCAACCATCCGATCAGTAGCTCTACCTCCTGAGCTACAGCTACCCCTTATTCTTATTGTACCATTCTCTCTCCAGGAGCATGGCATCCCAATAGATATGGGCTATGCAGTAGCTCCACACCACTCTGGGGTTTATCCAGTTCACAGCCAGCTATATGAAGCCTGGAAATCTGTGTGGGGAATCAAGGTGACCAGTACAGAAGAATACCCTCATCTAAGGCCAGCTCGATATCGACGTGGCTTCATTCACAATGGCATCCAGGTCAGTCCACAGTCTTTGTTCTTTAATAACACATGTAATTTTCTTCACACAAACACATCTTTCAGCCAAGATGATGTGATGTGAACTTTTGAAGGTTTTTGTGTTAAAAAAGGACAAGCTATCTGTTAAGATGTTATATTTTGAATGTTGTATCAGTGAAGTCTGTAGTATTTCTTAAGGCTCTGAGTGTTTGCAAGAGGTTTTTTGCTGGCTTAATGGTAACTAATAACAATTTGCCGCTGATTACACAGAAACAGATTTTCAAAGTCAATAGCTAGAAAGTTTCATTTGTGACCAAGTGACACTTTCAGCCTCGGCTTACTGCAGGTAAGTACTGTCACAAGACTACCATCATTGCCTTACAATGGGCTTTTCACTTAGTTTCATAATTCATGATTGTTTCATAATTATGAAAATGCTTCTTTTCATGACAGTTTCATATTATCCATCAGTACCATTCACAGAGAGCTGGGGAAAGGCTCCAATCAAACCATTGTTAGATGGAGAAAGATGTACCCTTAGGCCCCCTCTTTGGTTCACAGATGGTTTTTCTCTTTTCACATAAATGGCCTCCTTGACTCCTCCAAAACCGACATTCCTATTAGGGCTGGGCCATATTATACCGTTCATGGTAATAATGGTACAATGTTAGGCAACGATAAGAAAATGAAATATCGCGATAGAATATGGTTAAAACGCCCATGCGCAGTGCCTTTGTTTTCATACGCACATGGCGAAAAAGCATGGCGGCAACGGAGAATGAGAAGGGAGAATCAGAATACTTTATTGATCCCTGGGGGAAATTATTGAAAGCGGATTGTTGAGTGAAACGGATGAACCAGAATTGGTTTGTAAAAGTGGTGCAACTTCAGTGATGTTGAACTGGTTTGGTGTCCGTCAGATACACGACAAAGCAGGTTTTTTTTTTGTAGAACATGCAAGCGGGCCGTCGTTATTGTCGTGTTTGTCGGACTAAGGTGCTCGCAAATCTGGAAGTAATCTGGGTCCTAAACTCCCTCCACTTCAGCTCCCAAAGTCAAACGAACACTGCGGCATCACTGAGAGTTAAAAACTGTCTAAATTCTTTCATCTTTAATAAAACGATCAACATTGCTGCTTTACCAGGTGTAACTATGAAGTTTAACTTCCAGGCATCCATGAAAGCAGAATGTATTACATGTAACGGAGTTAGAAGTTAGCTTGCAAGTTTTGCTAGTTACCTAAGCATGATATAGCATGTTCTGACTGAGAGATTTCTGAAAAAATTCAAACGTACAGCTCTGCTATCACTTCCAACATAAATGAGGACAGAAAAATAAACAGCATGCAATCGCATGGCAGGATGCTATACACGGGCCAAACTTCAGTCAGGAGAACAACTGAGATCATTCATTCACAATACGAGGTTAGTCATTAATATACTGCAACAACATGGGAACAGAGCAGCTGTGAGAGAATTCAGCATTAATGAATCAATGTTACGGAGGTGGAGGAAGCGCAGTTTTTGGCTTTCCCCATATTTCAAAAGTGCTTCATCTCTTTGCTATGACTGTTGCTCGGCATAATTTGCAGATGATAATGGTTGTAGCCACTGCGATGCTTTCGACCAAAACAGGCGCAGCTTGATGACATCATCAACATGCGGTAGAGCGGTATAGTCAAAATCTCTATCGTTGGCCAAATTTATATCGTTTCTATCGTATATCGTTTATATCGCCCACCCCTAATGCAGTGGATATTATACATGGTTATGCTCAGGATATGTCAGCCCATTTCTACTGGAAATGCCTTTTGGTTAAACTTTCAGCAAGGAATTTGCATTTGCACTGTAAAATGTTTATATAGGTTTAATGCACATAAAAAAACAGCTTCTTGTGTAAGTGAAAATAAATGGATGGTGTTTTTTTGCGCTAGTCAAGTTGTGGAGTTGTATTTTGTCTCGCGTCAATTATATCGTCAGTTATATCGTTATCGCAAATTTTCAAATATATATCGTGATAAATATTTTTGGCCATATCTCCCTGCTCTAACTCCTATATTTGAAATATAGATAAGATAAAATTACAAGAGCAAGACATACTTGGTCAGTGTTGAGGTTGGTCCTGTTATTGAGGGTGGAGACATGTCTTATAAATGACCTCCATTGCTTGCAGTTGGCCATTTATGTGAAAGGAGCAGCTGTGGCTACACTTGGATAAGTGAAAAAGTTTCCCACTAAAAACACATGATGCTGAGAACACAGAGGAACAGAATCAACTTTTTGGGGTTTCCTTACCTAGATGATTGACCAATCAGAATACTTTATTAATCCCTAAGGAAATTATGTATATATCCCCAATATTTAATGCCCTATTTGTTCATTTCAGGTATTGCCCAGACAAACTTGTGGTCTATTCACCCATACAATCTTCTATAATGAATACCCAGGAGGTTCAAAAGAGCTGGACAAGAGCATCAGAGGGGGAGAGCTCTTCCTCACCGTCCTCCTAAACCCTGTAAGAAAACCTCCATGCACACTACAGCTGTTGGCTTGAGACTGTCTAGCACTCATGTTTCACACGTGTCAACTTTACATGAGACTTGAGTGTCTGAAGATTTGGCCTGGCTTTACACAAAGGTCATTCCATCTTCAGTCAAGTTTTAGAAAATGTCCTGCTCGACCTCCAATTTGCATACAAATTTTAGAGTCCAAAGTTTGGACATCTATAATGAGTGCTGTGAAATTTCAGATTCATTTTTCAAATAGTTTTCAAGATGTATATTTTTTTGAAAAATGGTCTGTTTTTTAACATGAAAATGTTTTTGACAGCAATCATTGTAAATGTTCACATTTTCTACCATCTAGATTTTATGCAACTTGGACACGCAAAAGGCTTGGTTGATTTCAGATGGACTCACCCTGTAAAATTAAAAGTGTTGTCATTTTTACCCCACTCTTTCTACCCCGCCCACTAAGAGTGGGTGTCACTTCCACCCCCTCTTAGTGACCTTGACCTCAAGGTGAAGATCAGAGGTCAAGTTTTCTGAAACTCTTGTCATTGCAATAACTAAAGACCAAGGTGATGTAGCAGGTTCAAATTGATACCGTAAGTGCATATGCTAAAGATCTCGGACGAGTTTGCGTCTCAGTGAGCTCAACTTAAAGGTCGAGGTTAAAGTATTTCCTAAACTTGCCCCATATTTCCAATGAGTGTTTCACCACAGAGTTGAAAGTGGAGAACCAAGTACAGCCAGAAAAGATGTACTGTTGTTGCTGTGTAGTTCCATAGTCACCCAGTCAGAATAGCCACTCTGAGTGAGGTACAAGTACAAAAACACCAGACAGCTTATGTTAGCGGCCCAATAATAAAAACAAAAATTGTTGAAGTGTTGAAGCCCCCCCTTCAGTTTCAGGCTTTTGAAGATTGGTCTTGGGTGTTTACCTTCCCATGTGTGAGGTGACAAAACAGAATGCAACACATTGAAAAAAAAAATCTTAGAAATAAAAATGGGTAGAGCCTGGAAGAGGTATAAAAATAAATAAATAAATTAAAAAATTGGGGTAAAATAGTCATTTTTAATAACATCCTTAGAAAATGGTGTCCAGTGGGTGAAGGACAGCTTCAATTGGTTTAGCAGTGTAATCAAATTCTTGTTTGTTTGTTTTTTGGTGCCTGTGTGTGTTTGTTTGTTGTTGTTTTTTAAGGGTTTTTTTTGTTTTGTTTTGTTTTTTTTTAACCCTTAAGGGCAAGTTAGTGAAGTCTAACAAACTTGCTTTACTACTTAAGAGGAAAAGCTTACTTTTATTGAGGTTCAGTTTATACCCTGAAAGCAGATTTAATGTTTATTGTTTGTCTGCTACAACATTGGACTGCCTCAAAGGGAATGCTCTGGCTGATCAGTATAGAAATCACTTGTCCTTTAACCTGGAAAAGCACTGGCCCCTCCACCGTGGAAAGAGACGGCATTGTAAAACCCCCTGATGTGGGTCTCCTGCAGGAAAGCCACATCACTGTTATGGTGCTTAATAACATGGAAGAAAGCTTTCGCTGTCTTGACTGGATGATTTAAACCTTTAACATTCCAGCTTAGAAAGTTTAAATGCTGACTAATCTGATTCCTAGAGCACAGACATTGTGCACACTCACCTTAAATGATAGAACAAACAATTAAACAACAGATGCGTGTTAGTCCAGAACAGGAAAAAGAAGATTGAGTAGATGTGTAAGGTTCTTGGCAGTGGACCCCCCCCCCCCCCCCCCCCCCCCCCCCCCCCCACAAAAATGGCTCCCAAAAACCAAGCACCAAGCTCTTCTAACTAAGAAGTTGCAGACTTAACCATTGCTTATCATTTACTTAAGGTTTTTTCTTCAATTCTACTAAGACAAAATAGGATGAGAAAGATTAATGATATTAACAAAATAAACAAGATGTTTAAGACTCGAGAATAAGGGGATAATGGAGAAATTTTGTGGATATAACATGCAGTGTGTGATAGTAAATTCCCAATGTCAAACATTTTAATCAAAATTTGAAATTCGAGGGAAAAAGTAAAATTTTAAGTTGGCAAAGTTTGTCAGCTTTCTTTCTTTATTGTCATTATTCAAATATAATGAAATTATTGAATACTTTCTCACATGGTGTAAAAAGAATTTAAGTAACATAAAATGCTAACATGTAATAAAAAGTGAACACACACACACAATTAAAAATGAAATTAAAATAAAACCTTAGGATGGCAGTGTTATAACATATTTTTAACTTTCTCAATCCAGATCAGTATCTTCATGACCCATCTGTCTAACTATGGCAATGATCGTCTGGGTCTGTATACATTTGAGTCTTTGGTGAAGTTTGTCCAGTGCTGGACCAACCTCAGGCTGCAAACGTTACCACCAGTCCAGCTTGCCGAGAGGTATTTCCAAATCTTTCCTGATGAGAGAGACCCGCTCTGGCAGGTGGGTTGATTCATGTGGTTATTTTTAAAACTTGAGAAATCCAGTTTCTGTTTTCACTTCACTGTATACACAGTCACCTAATCACTATAAATCATTAAATAAAGCAACAGTTAAAAGACAGCTTCACAACAAAGAGTGTTTTTTTATTGTTATTATATTATTTTATTGTTTTACATACATTTTATTGTATTGTTTTATTTTAGAAATGAAAAAGTCTTCATGCATTTTCTTTTAAGTTAATAGGTAAAAAAGGCATAAGTGCCAGATTCATGATAAGTGCAGTAATTCTATGCACAAGGAGTTTGATGTAAGGAAAAACAGTGAATGTATAAGTATCGTTAAAGCATCTAGTTTAGGGGTTTGTGGGTTTTTTGTAAATACACATTAATTGCACCTTTGCTAATAACCTGATCAGTGGATTTTTTTTCCCTGACTACGGTGTGTAATATGTAAAATTTAAATTCATTCATGATTTCTAATCTTAAAAGTTTAAGTATTACATCTAAAATCTACCTTACCTACCCTTTTCCCCCATCTTTTGTACAATTTGGAAATTGAAATGCCTACTTCAAGATTTGGGTGATGTGGGAGTATGTGACGAAATGATAAACAAAACCATTCATGTCCCTTTTATTTATTTAAAAATGTAACGTGTATAATATCTGTAATGTAAAATGTAAATGTAACTTTCACCCGTCATGGAAGATGACACACTGTGTGGATTTTTTCTTTTTTCAGAACCCTTGCCATGATAAGAGACACAAAGATATCTGGTCTAAAGAGAAGACCTGTGACAGATTGCCAAAGTTTCTCATCATTGGACCACAAAAAACAGGTATAGATTCCTCTCATCTGTCTTATTTAATTCTCTGTTTTGATTATTTTAATTGTCTTGTTTGCTCAAAGGTACTACAGCACTTCATTCATTCCTGAGCATCCACCCAGCAATCACCAGCTCCTTCCCCAGCCCTACCACCTTTGAGGAGATCCAGTTCTTCAGTGGCGCAAACTATCACAATGGGATTGACTGGTAAAAACACATACACACCCTGTTCACTGTGTACAGAGCCTTAAAGGAAAGTCTGGATCTGTGCAGCGCTGCCATGACTTGTGTGCATAAATGTAAATGCGTAAATGTCCCACATTACTTTTTTTGAAATAATCTGCTGTCCATTTTCATTTTAGTATGACATTCCCTGTTTGGTCTTTAACAGACAGCAGCTTTGTTAGTTTGTTGCCCCACATAAGCAGAAGATGGATGGATGGGGAAATGGACTGAAGCAAAATGGAAAACCGTTCTGAAGTCAGATCAATCCAAAATTGAAAGTCTTTTTGGAAAACCTGGATACAGTGGGGCAAAAAAGTATTTAGTCAGCCACCGATTGTGCAAGTTCCCCCACTTAAAATGATGACAGAGGTCAGTAATTTGCACCAGAGGTACACTTCAACTGTGAGAGACAGAATGTGAAAAAAAAATCCATGAATCCACATGGTAGGATTTGTA
This sequence comes from Diplotaxodon limnothrissa, assembly GCF_057381915.1. Taxonomy (NCBI): domain Eukaryota; kingdom Metazoa; phylum Chordata; class Actinopteri; order Cichliformes; family Cichlidae; genus Diplotaxodon; species Diplotaxodon limnothrissa. The sequence goes on along the minus strand of NC_140608.1, from coordinate 33,538,488 downwards.
AAGAATTTATTCGTAAATTAGGGTGGAAAATAAGTATTTGGTCACCTCAAACAAGGAAAATCTCTGGCTCTCACAGACCTGTAACGTCTTCTGTAAGAAGCTTTTCTGTCCCCCACTCGTTACCTGTATGAATGGCACCTGTTTGAACTCATCATCTGTATAAAAGACACCTGTCCACAGCCTCAAACAGTCAGACTCCAAACTCCACCATGGCCAAGACCAAAGAGCTTTCGAAGGACACCAGGAAAAGTATTGTAGACCTGCACCAGACTGGGAAGAGTGAATCTACAATAGGCAAGCAGCTTGGTGTGAAAAAATCAACTGTGGGAGCAATCATCAGAAAATGGAAGACATACAAGACCACTGATAATCTCCCTCGATCTGGGGCTCCACGCAAGATCTCATCCCGTGGGGTCAAAATGATCATGAGAATGGTGAGCAAAGATCCCAGAACCACACGGGGGGACCTGGTGAATGACCTGCAGAGAGCTGGGACCAAAGTAACAAAGGTCACCATCAGTAACACACTACAACGGCAGGGAATCAAATCCCGCAGTGCCAGACGTGTTCCGCTGCTGAAGCCAGTGCATGTCCAGGCCCGTCTGAAGTTTGCCAGAGAGCACATGGATGATACAGCAGAGGATTGGGAGAATGTCATGTGGTCAGATGAAACCAAAGTAGAACGTTTTGGTATAAACTCAACTCGTCGTGTTTGGAGGAAGACGAATACTGAGTTGCATCCCAAGAACACCATACCTACTGTGAAGCATGGGGGTGGAAACATCATGCTATGGGGCTGTTTTTCTGCCAAGGGGACAGGACGACTGATCCGTGTTAAGGACAGAATGAATGGGGCCATGTATCGTGAGATTTTGAGCCAAAACCTCCTTCCATCAGTGAGAACTTTGAAGATGAAACGAGGCTGGGTCTTCCAACATGACAATGATCCAAAACACACCGCCCGGGCAACAAAGGAGTGGCTCCGTAAGAAGCATTTGAAAGTCCTGGAGTGGCCTAGCCAGTCTCCAGACCTCAACCCCATAGAAAATCTGTGGCGGGAGTTGAAAGTCTGTGTTGCTCGGCGACAGCCCCAAAACATCACTGCTCTCGAGAAGATCTGCATGGAGGAATGGGCCAAAATACCAGCTACTGTGTGTGCAAACCTGGTAAAGACCTATAGTAAACGTTTGACCTCTGTTATTGCCAACAAAGGTTATGTTACAAAGTATTGGGTTGTATTTTTGTTATTGACCAAATACTTATTTTCCACCCTGATTTACGAATAAATTCTTTACAAATCCTACCATGTGGATTCATGGATTTTTTTTTTTCACATTCTGTCTCTCACAGTTGAAGTGTACCTCTGGTGCAAATTACTGACCTCTGTCATCATTTTAAGTGGGGGAACTTGCACAATCGGTGGCTGACTAAATACTTTTTTGCCCCACTGTATATTCCCCAGACTTATGAGGAGAGGGACCCTTTGGTTTATTATTGGGGGAACATTCGCTCCCATCCTGATGATGTGCAAACTAGATCGAACAACAAACAGAAGCGGTGGATCTTAAAATTGGACAGTGCAGAGGCCTGTCTAATGCCAATTTGGGAGCTGCTACGGCAAAAGCCTTGTGCCCTCGGCACATCCAAGAGCAATCGGGAAGGACAGTGCAAGTGCAACAGTTCTGAGATGGGCAAGGCACATCTCAGAGGAAAGAAATAAAAGAATTTAAAAATGAACCCTAAAATGGGCGGGCAGCCAGTGGAGTGAGTATAAAACAAGTAATTTGCTGTTTTCCAGTTAAGTCATACTTTTGCACCAGCTGAAGACGAGGCAGGAAGGACTGGCTAACACCTACATAAGTTGCAGTAATCCAATCCAGAGTTGTGATAAAGGCATGGATTACTGTTTCAAAGTGATCTTTCAACAGTTTTTCTATTTTTGCCACTTGTTTCAGCTGAAAGAAGCTGGATTTCACCACTGCAGTTATTTGACTGTCCAATCTAACTGTCCATCATAAAACCCAGGTTTGTGACTGGAGGCCTTAGATACTGTGCCCACCAGGACCAAACACAATACTTAGAGTTCGGTCCTCCTGCACCGTTCAGCGCATTGGGTGGCAGATCTCTGCCAGCGTAATCGATCAGCTGCGGTTGCTTCGGCCTCATCCCAGGCGCGTAAATCATCAATGAAAGTCCTCCGCCATGTTGTACGGGGGCAGCCTGGTTTGCGTCTTCTGTGGGGTGGGTTCCATGTGGTGGTGATCTTGTGCAGTCGGCACGGGAGTTGGGGTAGAATGTCATGGAGGGGACATGTGGCGGTCTGGCAGTGGTCTTCTTCATAGGTGACATGGTCCCGGTAAGAGACCCGTCTTAGCCATCACTGTTGTGGACCAACAGTGAGCAGTGGCCCGTCAGCAGTACTGATTCTGCTCCATGAAGAGACTTCAAACCAGACTAAAACAAGCCAAGGATGTTTGGTTTTTTTTTTATTTAATTAAATTTATTTTATTTTATTTTTTATTTAAAGGGCCTTCAATTTGCTATAAACATTTATCTAGAGAATTTTTAAAAGAAAAGAAAGATTGGAAATGGACCCGAAGTTGGGTAACACACTGGGATCCAGGCCAGGTTTTTTCCATCTGTGGTTGTTTTAAAGCTTTTAGGAACCACCCTTGAGGAAAAGGCTAGTGTTAAAAACAACAAGAACAAATATGCCTAAAACAGAAAGAATTAAAGAATCCAGGTGGGATTCGTTTTAGACTGTCTGGTTTTGAATGGAGACACTGACTCTGATATCGTTTGGCAGGTGGAATAAAACTAGAAGCTGAGCCCCAAAGTTCTGATCAAAGTAAGCAGAGAAAAGCGCAGCAGTGAATGCAAAAAACAGGCGTGTGATCTGAAAACACTGTTTGAAACAGACACATCGTGAGATGTCTGTGTTCATGTTCTTCTGTGGGTCCGGACAACCACTGCGTGAAGTTAGCGAGTCAGTTAATGCTGTCAAGCCAGTGCACATGTACATTAAAATCTCTAATCATTAGAGCTTTATTATATTTAGGCATGATTTCAGCCAATAACTCAGAAGAGTCATTTGCAAAGTCCTTTGTGTATTTAGATGGTTAATAAATCACAGTACAGAACACTGGGCGAGAGCAACCCAGCTTAGTTCAGAGCTGGAGGAAGAGGATGACTGAGACAGCTGCTTACATTTAAGAAAAACATTTGGAGCCAGATTAAACCAAAAGAACACAACAACATTCCTCTCTCTAAAGCCCAGTAACTGCTCTCCTTCAGTCACAGAAGTTAAAAGAAGAGGCGTTGATACACTGTCCAGCTGCTGAAGACACGTTGTTGCCATCAAATTCAGAATGACACTAGTGATGGGAATTGCTTTGAGTCAGCACCGTCTCTAAGCAGCATGTCCAAGACATTGCATTCATGCAAATTAATTACATGCTGAGTGGTCAAATGTTTGCTCATGTTGGAGCTATTTCCACTCTTTGTTGCGATCATTGTTGCGTCGTTACTCAAAGTAATTACTACACACATTACACAGAACACTTTTCTTAATAAGTAATGTTACTGTCTAACAATATAAACCTACAGGGTACAGCCCCACACACTAGGAGTTGGTTTCAATAATCGGTTTACCGATTCAAATCGATTTTTAAATATAAATGTATTTAGCCAGAAACGCCAGAATCTCGGGTTAAAGACAAAACTATTTCAACAACCACCAAACAGCTAAAACGGCAAACGAGAGCAGGAAAACCGATTCCACACAGACGTTGTGTTGTCTTATAAATTGGACACTTTAATATTAAGAAGCAACACACAACTGTAAAAGCTGCTCAGTTTAAAAATATTTCTTTAAAAAAAAAAACACATTTCACCTCAGTACAGTTGTGTAATGGTGTGCGTGTGTGTCCTCCTCAGGTACATGGACTTCTTCCCATTCCCTTCCAATGTCAGCACAGACTTCATGTTTGAAAAGAGTGCCAACTACTTTGACACAGAAGTAGCCCCTAAAAGAGCTGCGGCCCTGCTCCCCAGGGCCAAGATCCTGGCAGTGCTCATTAACCCGGCTGACAGAGCCTACTCCTGGTACCAGGTGAGAATGCTCACAGTGAGGCTGCAAAGGCGTTTTTATAGCATTTCAAACCCTCTTTAGTGTTTGTGTGTGTTTCGTTAACTACAGCACCAGAGGGCTCATCAGGACCCTGTAGCCCTTAACCACACTTTCCATGAAGTAGTTACAGCGGGCGCCTCAGCCCCCAGGGATCTGCTGGCCCTTCAGAGACACTGCCTTAATCCTGGGGCATATGCTATCCACCTGGACCGCTGGCTGCAACATTACCAAGCCAGCCAGGTAACACACACTGCAGCTGCTAACATGCGCATTCAGTGGCTGCTGCGAATACATTGGAAGATGGTTGTAGTTCTCTCAGGCGTTGCTGACACTCTTTCTCTATAATTAGCTACACATTGTTGATGGGGCGCTGCTGCGGTCCAACCCAGTACTGGTGATGGAGGGAATACAGAGATTCCTTGGTGTCACCCCCATCTTCAACTACACCCAGGCTTTAATGTTCGTAACACTCCTACACATGTATAAAAGTCACTTTCTTTTCTGACTTGCCTTACACAGAAGCATGTAAAAATGTATAGCCTATGTGGGGTGTGTTTGCTGTGGCGTCAAAAAACATGCGTTGTCTTTGCAGGTATGATGACAGCAAAGGTTTCTGGTGTCAGCGAGTGGAGGGCGGTCGAGCCAAATGTCTGGGAAAGAGTAAAGGCAGGAAGTACCCGGAGTTGAGTTCTGAGGTACGCGTGCGCTGTGATTGCTTCACCTACTCGTTTTCTGATGAGCACAAGCTCTTTGGGGGGGATGAATCTTGCGTACCATAACCTCTTTTTAAATTTTAGGCTTTAAGCTGTGTAAGTAGCAAAAGCAATCCGTTAAAAGCTGACCTTTGGAAGAGCAAAAACCGAACTGAGCAAAACCATTAGCCTCCAATCTTGCTTTTTTCTTGTTGCTTACAAACCCATGTGTCTGTGACGGCACCTGTTACGGTCTTTTCTCTCATGTGTTCAGAGATGCTCTTCAGCATGTTTTGGTTATAGCGATTGGTTATTTGAGTCACAGCTGAAAGCAGTCTGACAATTCTCCACTGACATCAGTAGTCGGCTATCTGTGTGAACAACTTCAAACCTGTCAATAAACCTATTTCAGGTCTCCAGCACAACAGAGTGTAAATAGGTATCGACATACATGAAATCTACACACTCCTTTTAGAGTAACATAAACACTACTTTAGGAAATGACACAGCCACAGAAATGAATTAAAAAGAAGTTCCTCTATTGTTGAACACCAACCTGACATCACAACAAAGTGTGTAATATTGGCACGCCAGTCCACCATGTCTGTTTCATGCTTGCAACAACAACACTTGAGAAAACTTGCTGTGAATCTCACCCCTGTGTGTGTGTGTGTGTGTGTGTGTGTGCGCGTGCGTGCGTGCCTGTGTGCATTTTCTTGCAGTCGCGTGCCTTTCTAGCAGAGTATTACCATGAGCACAACATGGATCTCCTGCGTTTGTTGAGCCGGTTGGGTCAGCCGTTGCCATCCTGGCTCCGCCAAGAACTCCAGAGCACCAGCTGGAGCTGAGGCTCAGACACACTGCAGAAAAGCTTGGACTAGAGTCTGTGGTCGAGTCAACATTTGGCTCCGGACGAGACTGGACTACCTGATCTGGAATCGGCAGCAACACACACTATCAAAGTTACAATGCTTGAGCAGATGTTAAGAGTGCCTGTGCTCCGTGAAAAAAGACCGTACAATCTGATCTTAATGTTTTGGTCACTGCTTGAGACGATTCCAGCAGACCGCCTCCTCTTGACCTTTCACCAACCTCCCAGACAGCTTTTAGCCTCCGTGTTGCAAATGAGGTTCATGCTGTACCCACTGGCTGTGGATCCAGAGAAGTGGGTGGGCATCAGGTCCAGAGCATAAAGAACAGGTAGACGGCATTAATGAGGAGAGAAGTTCAGTGTGTGCACATGTGATGTCTGCGACTGGAAACGGGACTAACACGCACAACCACACACACACACCCCACACAAAGATGATTTTAAAGCAGTCTATTTTTTAAAAAGGCTTGTATATGTTACGTTTGGGGGCAGAAGCAGTTTATCCTCAGCTCTCCAGTCAGTGAACAAGAGTCACAGACAGAAATGGAACTGAGTTGATGACAGATCAGTGTAAATATGTTTTTAGAGTTATGGTCCATGCTGTGCCTGCCACCAGCATCCTGACAGTGAGCAGTTTTATTCCACTTGATTTATTTAGGCCAAGGGAAAGCTGATTTTTGAAGGATGGCAGTTTTCCAACTTTCAGCTGTTTTCCAACTCTGCAGATAAGTTTTTGAAAATATACCCTCCATGTTATGCAAGTAAAGAAACACTAAACACTGATGAGTACAGATTTTTTCGTTGGAACTCAATTTTCAGCTATTTGATGTGCTGTAAAAGGATATTTGGGGATATCTGCCAGTGTTATGTTCTGTCATTTAGTCTGTAGTCAGGGATAGCTCTCTGCAGTAGCTGCTGATCGAAACCTTGGCCACGTCTTTGTACATCCCAACATCAACAGACAACACTGAAGCTGGAACGCTCTCAGATCCTAGCTGACTAGAGTGCATGAAGAAAATGGTCAACTTCTAAACTAAAATATTTGTTTAAAGGCAAATGCTCTCCTAAATTCTAGTGATTTAGGATCCAAAAGTGACAGAATTTTAAAATGTATTATTATCAAAGGCTGCTATAAGTCTGCTGTCTTTCAAACTTCAGTTTAAACCACAGGCTTCGTCTTTTGAGTATCAAAGCTGTCGTAGCCCTGATGACCTCAGGGCAGTTTGGAGATGTCAACTGAACTTAACCAACTGGGAGAGTGGGAACTGTATTATTTTGGGTAGTGTAATGTTAACTTATGTTTTTCACTTCTTTACATTTTGGTAGTGATAAACTGGTTACGCTGATCCTGGCACGGTGTGGTAGCAAGGCATGGCTGTGGACCAGTGTGGGCTGTTTGACTGTGAGACGGCCATATCTCTGTAAGAGTAGCCGTGTCGGAGAAAAGGGAAAAATGTATATGCACACAAAATTTGACAAATTAAAGGAAAAACCTGGTCTTTCTATTATAACGTGAGGGGCATTTCACTGGCATGATTTACCTCTACTTGTCCCTTAAAGGGACGAGTTCCAAGTGATCACCTGTATCCTTTGAAATGTTCCTATCCTGGTCTACTGCAAAGTGACAGTGCCCCCAACTACAGAGCATTAGGGCTCACTGACATGTTTGAGTATGAAAATAATGTGAACATATGCTGTGGAGGATTCTGTGGACTTGCAGATTTCTCAGCTGTCATTACCCCACTCACAGCTGTCATAGGACAAGAAAATGGACACCAGAGTTACTAAGGCGATCTGTTGAAGTCTTGTTTTCTGTTTGTTTAGCACAACTGTCAAAAAGACCAACATTGTATCATCTCTAATAAACACATAGAGACTGAAAATATTTCAGCTGTCTTTGTTTTCAAGGCCTCAAGAAAACCTCCACCTGTTTCACCAGAACACTGTTTGAGTTCCTTTTTCACCTGTGCTACTCAAGTGTTGAAAAGCAGAGTTTGAGCTTTGTTAGAGACCCACTGTGACGCTTTGTACTACAGTCTGCTAATAGGAATTGTTAATGGTTAAAGAAAAAACAGTTTTATATATAATTGAGAAACTTTCTGTGTAAAACCTGATCTTCTTAGGTGAGACGGCATTTATCCCACTTTGCATGGAGCAGCTCTAGAAATCTGGTTAAATGTCTTAAACCCCTGAAAACGTGATTATCCGTAGTAAGCAGAGTTGCATTCTTAGATGCCACTTTGTATCTGATCTCCTCCTGTTATCCCCCCAAAACCCCATTCCCATAGAAACTGTCTGCTCCCAGCACAAAACAATTTAAACATGATTTAATAAGTGATCGTCATATTGACGTACTCTGCCCTACAGAAACCTAGTTACAACAGGATGATTGTGTTAATTAAAGTGAATCAACACCCCCGAGTCATACTGGGAAAACCCCCAAAAAACTTTTATTTGTAATCTATCGCCCATACTCACACTCAACTACTGCCTCAAGGTGCTTTATATTATAAGGTAAAGATCCTACAATAATCCAAAACAAACAGAAAACCTCAACAATCACATGTAAGCGCTTGGGCAACAGTGGGAAGGAAAAACTCCCTTTTAACAGGAAGAAACCTTCAATAGAACCAGGCTCAGCAAGGGCAACTGGTTGGTAAGTGGACGAAGACACGACAAAGATGCTGTGGAAAACAGCCTGGAGAAGCTTCAGCTCAAATATTATTGTTGTCATTGCTGTGGATCTTTACCTGTTACACTGACTTGGTGAGTAAATGTTTACTGTTATTCAAACTGATTTTGTGGCTTCTCTTAGTTTAGCACCAGGTTTATAATTTTGCTAGGTAGTTAGTGTTAGCCTAGCATTGCTGCTGCTGCTGGGCTCATGTTACTTAAAAATTAACACCACAACCTTAAAAAACTTATAAAAAAAATATGTCTGTGAATTTTTCTGTTGACTTTTTGAAATTAAAAAAGTGAGATAAGAGCCCAGGCAAAATTGTTTTAGAGGTGCAGCCGTTAGGGGTGGGGGGGTGGGGGGGGGTTATTTTCAATCCATAGCCATAACTATATATATATATATATATATGGTAAATGGTAAATGGCCTGTATTTTATATAGCGCTTTACTAGTCCCTAAGGACCCCAAAGCGCTTTACATATCCAGTCATCCACCCATTCACACACACATTCACACACTGGTGATGGCAGCTACATTGTAGCCACAGCCGCCCTGGGGCGCACTGACAGAGGCGAGGCTGCCGGACACTGGCGCCACCGGGCCCTCTGACCACCACCAGTAGGCAACGGGTGAAGTGTCTTGCCCAAGGACACAACGACCGAGACTGTCCGAGCCGGGGCTCGAACCGGCAACCTTCCGATTACAAGGCGAACTCCCAACTCTTGAGCCACGATCGCCCCTATATATATATATATAACACCCAGCACGCCCCTGCGGGCGGTTTATCCTTCAAGCTTGGGTCCTCTACCAGAGGCCTGGGAGCTTGAGGGTCCTGCGCAGTATCTTAGCTGTTCCCAGGACTGCGCTCTTCTGGACAGAGATCTCCAATGTTGTTCCCGGGATCTGCTGGAGCCACTCGCCTAGCTTGGGAGTCACCGCACCTAGTGCTCCGATTACCACGGGGACCACCGTTACCTTCACCCTCCACATCCTCTCGAGCTCTTCTCTGAGCCCTTGGTATTTCTCCAGCTTCTCGTGTTCCTTCTTCCTGATATTGCTGTCATTCGGAACCGCTACATCGATCACTACGGCCGTCTTCTTCTGTTTGTCTACCACCACTATGTCCGGTTGGTTAGCCACCACCATTTTGTCCGTCTGTATCTGGAAGTCCCACAGGATCTTAGCTCGGTCATTCTCCACCACCCTTGGGGGCATCTCCCATTTTGACCTCGGGACTTCCAGGTTATACTCGGCACAGATGTTCCTGTACACTATGCCGGCCACTTGGTTATGGCGTTCCATGTATGCCTTGCCTGCTAGCATCTTGCACCCTGCTGTTATGTGCTGGATTGTCTCTGGGGCATCTTTACACAGCCTGCACCTGGGGTCTTGCCTGGTGTGATAGACCCCAGCCTCTATGGATCTTGTGCTCAGAGCTTGTTCTTGTGCTGCCATGATTAGTGCCTCTGTGCTGTCTTTCAGTCCAGCCTTGTCCAGCCACTGGTAGGATTTCTGGATATCAGCCACCTCCTCTATCTGCCGGTGGTACATACCGTGCAGGGGCCTGTCCTTCCATGATGGTTCCTCGTCTCCCTCCTCTTTCTTGGGTTTCTGCTGCCTGAGGTATTCACTGAGCACTTGGTCAGTTGGGGCCAGCTGGATAGCGTAGTGGTTAGACTACACGCCTTTGGAACAGAGGATCGCAAGTTCGATTCCTGCCTGGGGCATCTGTATCCAGTAAGGGTCCTAAGGCTAGACCCCCTATGCTAAGCAAGCCTACCGCAGACATGAGCGAGACAGATAAATATGAAGGCATGCCGGCTCGGACGTCGCCCGGATCAACAAGGTCCGCGTCAGGTGTTGAGGAACCAGGGCACCCTGACGAAAAGTGGGCTACTGGAACAAGAAGGCATCGGTGGGCAAGAGACGTGTGTGTGTGTATATATGTGTGTGTGTGTGTGTGTGTGTGTGTGTGTGTGTGTGTATATATATATGTGTGTGTGTATATATATATGTGTGTGTGTGTGTGTATATATATATATATATATATATATATATATA